>NC_143014.1:162287053-162587053 GCF_055824585.1 Amblyomma mixtum | reverse complement strand
TCAAAATGAGTCCCAAATGCATCTCGACACACGGGTCAAATCGCTCCTCGTGAGGAATGACGCCCGCAGGTACCGATGTATGATAAAGGTAGAGAATATCACCTGCAGATGTTTTTATGACATTTTTGAAGGCTCCCAAATAAGGGCCCGCGCCTTCCAAATGTCTTACTTGGCTGTGACTGGCTGGTCACCGCAGTTTGAGGACATAGCTAGCACCCCAGGGCTGTGCAACGATGACCTGCCTGATATTCAATCGGTTCAACAGGGCCTTTAAATTCGTAACTAAAAGCGTTATCACTGAATACGTGTGTAGTATACCGACTCGCTTTCTCCTATTTTATTGCAGAAAAAGTGAAGTTAGAACGCTTATTTTTCCTCGTGCGCTTATGCCCTGCGGCAGTCACAAAAGCGATTTAGAAGAGAAATAACGGGCGCCTTAATTAGCAGAGCGCTTGATCCTTTCGCTATATTAGGCGAACGTGTTTTCAAGCTGTGGGCGCCCGCCCTTACTGTCACTGAGAGGAGTAAAACCATTTTATTAATGATATTGACCCACCTGTCCGGGACACAGTGTGTCCAAAACGTGCGTGCTGGTCTGTGCCGTCTTTAGAATAAGGCTATGGAATAAAGCTTCCTGTGGAATAAGGCTGTAATATTTCGCTTTCGTCAGCACTGTGCCACAGCACCTACCATCATCGATATCTATTCATCAATAATGCTTGCCAACGTGTGGCAACAGTATACCGTGGACCGTTACGCGGCTGTCAGAGTCTCGCACCAAACTGCATGTACGATACTGTGAAGACGGAAATGCTACTGGTTGCACGTTGACTTTTTCCGCGTGATACTCGTCTGCCGAGCTCAGTAGAACGGTGGTTCTTTTCAGTGTGGCTTCTGTTCAATGTTCGTACATTAGCAAAACGAGCAATGGCCGCACGTGGCATCTGTTTCCTTCCCAAGTCTCATCGTGACGTTGTACGCGATCCGCTCCTAACTGCATGTGTGGCTACGTGTGGCAGGTGCTGGGCGTGGCTGCGCTGGCCGCCTACTGCGTGCAGCTGTCGTTCTTGGCGGCCGAGGCGCCGCTGGGCCGGCTGCTCCCGTTCAGGGCATCCAGCGCGCAGAGCGCGCCGGGCGCCACGAAGGAGGACAGCGCGTCCCAGCTGTCGTGGGAGCCGCCCGCCGGCGTGGACGACGCGGATGGCGCGGCGCCCGGGCTGGGACCCGTGGTGCTGCGGCCGCGCCGTTCGTCGCTGGATTCCGGAGGTGGCGGAGGCGCCGCGCGCCGGCAGGACCCGCCGGACACGTCCAAGTCGTCTCGCAGCTCGTCCCGCAGCTCCTCAGACTGCGCCGAGACCGCCAGCGTGCACAGCGCCAACTTCGTCACTGTCAACCTAGACGACGTGACGCAGTCGCCCGGCAGCAGCGCCCTGCCGTCGTGAATCGTGTGGCCAGCGCTCTTCGGCCGCCTCCAACGATAGGGTGCCTCACCATCTGGAAAGCTGTGATACACCGGCCCGAGGCTCCGGGACGGCGCGCACCCTACGTGTATACTCTATAGCGCGTGTGCGTTCCGCTTTAGCGTTTCCGTCCCAACTGGTCCGCATAGCCTCCTGATGCATGTGCGAGTGCTATAGGGCAGGAAATTTCGAGACGGCCGAGAGCGGCTTTCGTTTGTTTCGAGATGAACGCGAAGTCACTTAGCACTGAGGCTTGTTGTAATCGTGCCCTGTGTGAATGATCCGACGCAGCCCAAGCGGGACCTGCTAACCCGTTATGGGCTGTTAACACGTGAGCCCCGGTACATGACTGACTTGCATCCGTCACGACAGCCAGCGTGACAACGAAACCCCTGCCAGTCATAGAGAGACCTTACGTGCGAATAGCTTCGCAAATTTGGTCCCCAGACTATTTTGGCATGCGGTATTACTCGTGTATAGAAAGTGCTTTACACTGGCCACTGTTCTATTTCAAGACGCGTGACTGTGCGTATCGCGCGAAAACCACTCGTCGCTGGGCGATGGGCTTGCACGTGCGGGCCTGTGCTGCCAAAAGATAGCTGTTTTTCAATGTGTTGATTCGTGTTACGCGGCGTGACAAGCGGACTCAGCTGGTCGCATTTCAAACACTGTGCAGCCAGAGGAGCATTGCTGTGCAGCGACAGTAGCCGCGCTAAAGGCTGAGCGATAGCAAGGTGGTCTGCATGCTAGCGTGACATACTGCTTGACTGTTCATTTATTTGATGTCTGTATGACCGGTTGAACATGCTTATTTCATGTATCCATACGTTGTGTTTGTGTAAGCAGGACGAACTTTCAACCGTAAAATAATAAAAGTTTTGCAGCAAGCGTGAGACAGAGCCCTCTAATACACCTGTGTGTGTGCTGTGTGGATGCGTGTACAGTCGTTGTCAAAAGTAACCAGGCTGCATGGTTTGCTTCTAGCTCGTACAGTGGAGCCCTCACGGCTTCCCTGAAGCTGAAATCTTCGTTAAAGGTAAGGAGTAACGGTCTTCTCAACTTCCAACATCTTTTGGTCTTTAGGAAAGCCACAAGGGCTCCACTAGACAAGCTAGAAGCAAAACATGCAGCCTGGTTACTTTTGACAAAGACTGTACGTGCGTGCGTGTAAATTTTGTGGCGACACTATTGTACAAATCAGACACACAGTTTATGCCACAGGTGGCTTTTTTTATCTCTCTCTTATAACGTGGGCACCCGTTAGTAAATCTACTCGAAAGTTTGCATTACGACTTTTTCCAAAGGTCCCAGACTCCTTGATAGCTTGACTCCTTGAGAACTCCACTCGCCTGAAGGAACTGCTTCCTCGAACCCCAACCCTACTCTCATAGATTTGTACGCTGATAGCTGCACCTGCGACACTCCAAAGGAATGCGTGGGTGGCTGTCGACTACTGCAGGCAGGCGAGAAGCACAGCCAACGCGAGGGGGGAATAACGCTTGCTAAGGTTAGCGGAAGACAGCACGTGGAAGGGGGGGAGGGGAAGGGATGGTAAGGAGAAGCACAGCCAACGCTACAGGGTGTCCTGCGTAGACGCGCCAACTAAAAGAAAGGTGAGGCAGTGGTTACAGAGGGGGGCACCTGGACCGTACTGTGAAGGAAGGGGCTAAAGAAAGGATGAAAGGGACAGGCTCTAAAAATATTGACGTTTGCGCTTTACAAAACAAGCGTAAACGTCAATTTCTAATGTATCCGTTTGGTTAGTTCGGTTTTATTGGGGCTTAAAGGTGCACTAAAGAGGAATCTGAACTCGTCTTTTTTACCGTGGGAACTCTATCTACACGTTCCGAGCATTGTTAAAAACATCGAATTATTGTCCTGTGCGGCCGATTTCCCTAATTTAAATCGGATTAAACGTCCCGGCTCGCGCCTTTTTTTCTTTTTCTTTTTTTTTTGAACTCACCGCTGACGGTAGGAGGAGTCAACCAACCTTTCAGTCAGTTCCGTGGCGGCTTGCCGCTCTGCCATTGGCGGAGTGATACGTAGCGATCGCCGAAAGCAAAGAGTCCACTCATATTTTTATTTTCGTGGGCCTAATTTGCAGCTATGTAGTCTCTGACTGGATCTATTTATTCACGGAAACCTAAAAACAAAAACAAAATAAAAGCGACAGAGAAGCTGCCACGCGACTGCCTGAAAGGCACTCCACGCGTTAGTTGACTCCTACCGTCAACGGTGAGTTCAAAAAAAGGCGGGAGCCGGGACGTTTAATCCGATTTAAATTAGGCAAATCGGCCGCACAGGGCAATAATCCGAAGTTTCTTAGGATGCTCGGAACATGTAGATCGAGTTCCCGCGGTAAAAAGACGAGTTAAGATTTCTCTTTAGTGCATGTTTAACGTCCCAAAGTGACTCAGGCTATGAGGGACGCCGTAGTGGAGGGATCCGGATAATATCAACCACCTGGGGTGACATCGCCTCTGACATTTCGCATCCATCGAAATGCGACTGCCGGGATCGAGCCCGCGTCTTCGGAGCCAGCAGCCGAGCACCACAACCACTGAGCCACCTGGCATCCTTTCGCCAAAGACTCCGTGGTGAGGCGTCCGTGCGAAGCAACCACTCCAATGCTCCTAGCGGGGCGTAACTCAACGCTCGTGCAGGAGTTTCGCTGGAAGAGTGCGAGGAGGAGGCGCGGAGGGGTGGACGAACCGGATTGGTTCTTGGGATCATGCCGTCGATGTCGCGCGCCAGCTGACTGCCTCGTGCTGCGCTGAGTGGTGTTCGAGCTTGCATTTTAGATGGACACTCCCGGTCCCCCGACTAGCAAAGACGTTGCGACAGCCCGGCATGGCCTAGGCTACCGCGGGAAGAGCAGGGCGCTAGGGCTCGGCGGTGCGAGCGGCGGAAACGAAGCGGAAAGACTCCAGCAGTGTAATCTGCCGATTGGAATCACTGCGTAGAAAATGTGTAGCGCAAGCAGTGGCGAGACGGTTTCCTTCCTGAAGCAGATTTGTCGGACAACATTGTACGGCTGCTGTCACTCCTTTTTCTTTTACTCTGGCCCTAGTAAAGAAAACTTTGCATCGTTGTCTTTTGTTAAGCATTAGGCAATGTGAACTGGGCTCACAGTATATGCGGGTGTATAGTGACCGCAGATTCCGACTATGAGAGAGCAATGCCGTGTGCACTCGTGTAAGGGCAGCAGTTTTTTATTTATTTATTGTAATACCCACAGCATCACAAGTGGCATTACGGGGGGGGGGGGGGGGGGGGATAACACATCATGCATGCGAACGATGCATGCATCATGCATCCCGTGATTTCGATAGGGTGCGGCCCTTACACGAAAGCGGCATTGTTCTACTAAATTTTTCCATCTACAATGGAGCCCAGATTATGCGTACCCCATCCATGCGACGACCCGCATTTTATCAGAAGAATTAGCACGGGCCTAGTGGACCGCTTTTGTAGATAACGCACTGAATTTCAGAGGGCGATACGACGACCGACGGGAACCGCTCACAATAAAACTGGCTGCCAGGGCACTTTACAGGCAGGAATCACGTCACCACAAGTCATTCTAGGTGCAAGCATGAAATGCGCTACATGAAAGACATCGCAGATTCTAGAACAGCTCCCTCTCAAAAACGTTGGCTTCCAGAGTGGCGCGCGTTTCTCCGCTGGTTCGGCAAGCGGCGCTAAGCACTCTTCCTTCACAGATAGGACTCGTCTGTTCGTTGTTTAGCCCCAAGCTGGTAATTGACTGCATGAAGAAAGGAGAAGAAAGAATACGGATCTGTCGACTCGCACTAAAAACGTTGACTCGCACCGACTGAGCCACTGCTACTACTGCGTGCAGGTAAGAAAGGGAGAGTAGACATGCGAAAGGAAAACGTTGGAAGACGAACTATACGTCGCAGCAACAGCATGCGCTGAAGCGACGGCTACGTGACAGCCAGATACCACCGATACTCTGATCCTTGAGTCAAATCCACGCCGCCCCGTCGTCCGAGTGATGCGGACAGGGAATCGGCGTAACACACGCAATGCTACGCGTTGACGCCGGTAATCTTACCTTCGCCTTCACTCGAGTAGGAGGGGATAGGTGGGACCACCGCGCACGCGCAGCCAGCTTATGGTAATCTGCGGTATACGTCTACGCTATAGCCGGATACAACTCCAGAACACCGCGGCTTTTCCCCGTTAAAGAACCCCCTTCCAGCCAGTGGCGTCGGCCGATTCTCATGACCCTGCTAGCATGACAATGCAGAGAGAGGACTATCCCCGATCATAGAGGGAAGGGTTTATCCCCTTTTATCTGCCACTCCCTGCATTGTCGCACTAGCAGGGTCATGAGAATCGGCCGACGCCATTGGCTGGTTGGGGGTCCTTTTACGGGGAAAAGTCGCTGCGTGCTCAAGTTGTATACTACTGTATTACGTCTCCGCTCTGCTAAACCTCTCTAGCACCTTCCGCTCGCGGCGCGTCGGTCCCCTAGCGTGCGCCAAAACTGCATACCATTCAAACAGAAAGTTTCGCAAAGTTCGATCCAATAAAAATTTTCAATTCTGTCTCCAGCGTCGTCGTGTGAATTCCTTCGCTTGTATACGCGTCCCGTTCTGCTGGTTTCTCTCGCCAGTACCATGCACCAACTGGTCCTACAAGCTACGCTTCTTCGCTTCAGGTTCGGTGTCATGTTCGCCACGGTTCCCGGACAGTGAACGCCTGAGTTTGCCGATCGAGCTAAAGACACTGCATGGCTGACAAGGCAGGAAGGTACGAACGCCCTTTCAAAATGTTAGAAGCCCCAGGGGGTTTGCTTTTGGGCCATGCCATGTGACTCGTTATGAATCGCCAGCGTTACAAATCTTTCGAAGATATTGTGGGGTTGAAATGGGGAGATAAACCCGTTCTCCCCGTTTAACCGTGGCTGACCCAGTTCAAAACCGCGCGGACCCCACCCCATGGTCGCGAGCGCTACCGAGCGCACGGCGACCACGGCGGGCCTTGCTCTGCGGGAACAAAGGAACGACACACTGGCTGACACAAACAAGGCATTTATTGCTATAACAACAATAACGCCAGCTAGCAACAAAATACACTGAGTAATCGAGGATGTCCGGCTCACCAGCACGGTTACGAGCGAACGTTCGCCCACGGTAGGGCAAGAGGGAAGCTCCGAGGCCAGACGGGACAAGCTGAGGGGAACATGTTTCCACACGAGGTCGCCCGCGGCGAAGAGCGGAGCTTTGCGCGTGAACGTCCACACTATAGTGAACTAGAATACTCTCGGTCCCGAGGAGATTGATTGATTGATTGATTGATTGATTACTTTGGGGTATTCTTGGGAGGGGATACTGGTCCCGACGTATGTTGGCCAGTTGGTGGCATCACTCTTGGGGACCAGGGGAAGGGGTAGGGGGATGTAGGGAGGGGAGAGGGGAGGGGCTATGGTCGTCGCCGCGACGGGAGCGGTCCGTGGCCGTGCAGGGGGAGGGATCTGTGCACTGGGATAGTGTGCAAGCACCGGGCTGGGGAGGCAGATTCCTAGACTTTCATGTGGCTGGGAGGAGCCGAAGGTCTAGAAGGGTCCAGGTCCAAGGCTGCAGGTCCAGGAGGCCGCAGGCCTTGGGCTGCAGGTCCAGGCTCCTCGGGCTACAGAAGGATGTCCAGGCCGGTCTCCTTGAGGTAGGCCAGCAGGAGCCGGCAGGCGGGCAGGGGGTTCCGGGCCGGGAACAGCAGCTGGTCCTCCGTGTCTGCTGGCAGGCCGAGGGCACGGTAGCCTGCAAAGAGACGGCTACGAGGCAGAGAAAAAGTAGGACATGCACCCAACAGGTGACCCAGGGTGCCTGTATCCCCGCACGATGGACAGGCAGGGGAGGAGGCCATACCAACTACGAACTTGCGTGTCGGCGTCCATGAGCATCCGATCCGAAGTCGGAGCAGGAGGGCACGTTCTCTGCGGGGGATCTTGTCTGGGAGCCGGTGGAAGGGCCTGCACGCAGAGATACGCCTGTCAGGGTGCTTTGCCCTTACCGCTCGCCTTAGTAGCAGCCGGGCAAAGTCAAGGGGAGAAGAGAGCCCGTCGCTCCCCGCGAGCGCGCAGCAAAACGCCATCCGTGGCGCTGGTGTCGCTGCGACGCGAGCGCCCTCCCCTGTTAGTTAAGCACAACTAAGGGGAGTGCGTTGCGGGGAAGCTAACCACAGGAAACTAGCGCGTTGCGGGAAAGCGAACGCAGGGGACGAAGGCGTCCCCACAATATAGATAAACTGTGGGCCTCATCCCTCCGAGGGTTACGACTTCCACGGATGCTGCAAGAGCCCTACTAAATGGCATAGAAGCAAACCCCGTGGGCTCTAAACTTTTGACAAAGGCTCTACGTATAACAATGCGGTTGGGTGTTCCGTCGTAATGATGGTTTGTCCTACGGTTCGAAACGGCGCATCGAGCCTGCTGCTTGCATGCAGCCGTCAGAGCGAGGCGGCTCTCGCCTGGCTGCCGAAGGCGCCGCTGAATTCAGTCGTATACCTTCATTTTCACGTGTGAATATCGTACTGTAGGTGAACAGGTAACAATATTAGGTCATTTGTGATTAGTAGCGGCTAGCTTCAAAGCATCTTCCGTTGCGGCTTTGACGCGAAGCACGTATAGCGAAACCGAGCGAGCTGCGCGTGGTTGCAAGGGGATAGTATCGCTAGCATGGGCGCACCTCATCCTGGCTTTTGCGCAGCAGGCGAACGAGTGACAACGTTTTTATCCTTTCCAGTGCGAACGGCTGGCACGTAAACAGCGGCTGCACTCGATGCGGCGGCTAGTGCGTCACCGCCTTCCCGCTAGTAGACGGCTCTTTTCGCCGCGCTCCGCTTTAATGTTGAGCTCGCTGCATCACATATGTCAGATAATTCAGCAAACAGTCACACGAAAGACCCACTTACTGGGTGTATTTGAATGTTAGAGGACCACACGTCCCTGAAATTCGCTTTTTGAACAAAGGAGCAGTAATGAAGAGAGAAACGCAAAAATATTTTGTGACATGGATTAATGTGGCGATTGACAGTGCGAAAATTAAGAGAACAGATGTATAGTCAATAATTGCAAATAATGTTAAAGCATTTAAAAATTTTACGTATAGCGATATGTGTAGAGACAGCTAGGAAGAGCTAAAAGGGCAATTGACCAGGGACTATTTGAAAACGTAGAGATAAGCAAAATTTGTATTCGGGCATCAACTGACGCAAACACTGTGTAGCATGTGAAAAAGTGGGTGTTAATTGCTCAAGAATGGACAATGACAACTGAAGTGGCGAATGGCACAAGACCCACTCGAACATGGAGAATATTGAACTAGCCGTAGCAATGCGCAAGAACAAATAAGCAACCGTTCAATACAGTTTACAGAGATACCGGAAACAGCTAAATTACGTATGTAAGGATGGCAAGGTAATCAAGGATGTTTCACGTAACTTGAACCAAGGTTTTAAAAAAAAAGTGGTAGACCTAACTGGGTGAAACCAAGAAGGAGGGTGGATAGCTGGGCGAGTTGGTAACTTATAGTATTTCATTGTTGGTGGTACAGCGAGAAACAGGCGAAAGGACTTATTTTTTGCCGTCATGTGGCGCTCCTAAGAGTATTTCCTACATTCCGTTCCTGGGACGAGGCAGAACTCACCGACAGCCCGCGTTTCGCGGCCACCCGTGGATCATGCTGCCTTATATGCCAGGGGTAACGTCGGAGTTTTGAACTGCCAGTCTGGCGTTCGGACGCCTGTATGGCGCATCTTCCACGAAAGCAACGGGATTGGTTGCTTTTATTTCTGCTCTTACCCGCTCTCACAAATATTCAACTATTTTCGAACATATGCAGCAAAGAAGAACGCCAGCGAATGAATGAATGAATGAATGAATGAATGAATGAATGAATGAATGAATGAATGAATGAATGAATGAATGAATGAATGAATGAATGAATGAATGAATGAATGGCTGCGTTAAATTTTACATCGGCTGCATTGCCACGCATGTCTGTGACCTGGATGACGACCTGCCTGCAGGGGAGTGGCCGTACGCTCTAGCGAGGATTCGGGACGCCGGTGCTGGCTAGGCTGCACGTATATTAAATCCCCTCTTCTACCTGCCGTCCTTTAGCATGGTCCACGCTTACTGACTCGTCGCCCATCGCAAACAGCAAGATTCACAACGTTAAAGCTAACCACATGAATAAATTGGCAAGAAATGCGAAATTCTCTGAGCACGACAAAACATGTGCATCGACCAGTATGCGTAGCAACGTTCTAGTTTCCAATCGAGCGAAAATCAAATCAATCCAACTGCATTTTTTTAGTTTTTAAAGCTTTGAAGTTTAAAAGCTTGAGTGAGAGGAGCAGACCGCTCCTCAAGCCGCAGCTGCGCACCTCCCTCAACTCTGCACCCAGTGTTGTACGCATCTCCCGAATGACGCCACTGCACGTAAGACGAGTTCAGCACCGTTGAGGAATTGCTGCTTAGCTGCGATGGCGGTTCTACAGGCGGAGTCTGAAAGTAACGACGCGTCGCCGGCATGGGCGTATACGTATGACCGAAACATCACAATATTACCTTTTTCTCTTAGTTTCGTTTTTTTTTTCTAACGCCTCTAAAACTTTACAAATAATCGTCGTAATAACTTTAATAAAACATTTAAGTAACACACATGCAACAGTCTCTAAAATGATGAAGTAACCCTGCACTAGCATGCAGGCCCGCCAGTTGTGACAGTAACAGTTTTATCAATACTTTGGAAGAACCAACAACGAGGGCGGCACTCAAGCTCCACAATACAGTACAACCATTACACGCAACGCATGCACTCACCTCTGAACGGATACCATGCAGTCAAGCTTATATAGGGCGTTTGGATTTTATGTCGACTCCGGCGACTCAGGTTATGAGGGACGCTGTAGTAAAGAGCTCCGCGAATTTCGACCACCTGGGGTTCTTAAACATGCACTGACATCGCACAGTACACTGCCCTCCAGCATTTCGCCTCCGTCGAAATTTGACCGCCGCGGCCGGGATCGAACCCGCGTCTTTCGGGTCAGCAGCCGAGCACCATTACCACTGAGACACCGAGGCGGCTCATACATGGGCGTGGAACTTGAGCCAAGGATTTAAAAAGAGCGGTGAACCGCAGCGGGTGAAACCAACGACATATTGATTGCTGTCATGTGGTGCTCTTCAGCGTATTTTTTTTTTGCATTCGGCCTAATCAGTTACTTAGATTTGAGATTAACTATGCATTTTTTTATATTCGCCTTAGGGCCAAATGCATTTCCTTTAGTCTCAGATGGGATGAAAAAACAACCGATCAAGTTTTTTTTCAACAACGTATCTCCTACGCCGACCTTTTTTTTTTTTTTCAGCGTTTTAAGAAAGCTCACGAAATATGAGAAAAAAACCACGTGACTGTGCTGATGCGCTACCATATTGCAACGCTTCCAACCGTGTTTTCAACGAAAGAAACGTGCGCGCTGACCGAGCTCAAGTGAGCGGTCGCCGCTCAATTCGACAGGCTGCACAATGACACAGTTAAAAATTTACGCGCACCAGCGCGTTCACTTTGCTTAACTTTGTGCATCTTCATTAATCTTGGCGATTGTTCTGCCGGGGTTAAATCGTGGGTTAAATTTAGGGCGTTCAATTTTATTGATGCGGATGAACTTGCGAAAACATGCGTCCTTTCGGCTCCCCTTTAGTAATGAGGAGCACACACTCCGAACAGAAAAAAATAAAAAGAGGACAGCTTACTCCCTTATTATTCCCATTTAGGCATAACTGTCTTCAGAGTGCATCAGGACTTTCGTTATATCCAAGTATTTCGTTATATCGGGGTTTTTCGTTAGATCTGAGCAAAGAGGATCTGAGTCTCTTGTCTCTCCCACCTCGCCCCTACAAGACGAATTGGGAGATTTCCCTATTTTGCCTCCCGTCAGCTGTGGCAGCTGGTGGCTCTTCCTTTAATTAACCCCCAGACAAGAAGGCTTTTTCGCTTTTCAGTCTAATACGGTTGCCAGCAAAGCGGATCTGTTCATGCTGCCCCGGGTTCGAAACCGACTCGCGGCCGGAAAGTGCTTTATTTTAGTTTATTTGTGCTCCGAGGCTTCATCTCCAGACAAGGCTGCTTTTTCGCTTGGTGCTGGCGCACTAAAACAACGGAGCTACGCGACTCAGTGTTTTCCCTTCTTATTTTATTTTGGCTGCGTGATGGCTGTGTGATGAAAGTTCTGTCTGAAGTGGCTTTCGGTGGCCTGCCTGTCACTTATCGCAGATCACAGCGCGCGCTGTCATGTTACGGCGAATGTGCTAACGCACTTTCGGGACTATGCTGAGAGCGGCTTCGGCCGCTCACTTCGAGATGATGAGCGCGCACGCCACGTTCTTTCAAAACACGTTTGGCAGGCGCCACAATAGCGCAAAAACGTAATCAATTGTTTTCTTTTTATTTCACGTTTCGCGGACTTTCTTTAAATGCTGGAAAAAAGGACCACGTAGGAGATACGCTATTGCAAAAAAATAGGATCGGTTGTTCCTTAACCCCCTCTTTAAGGAAACGCACTTGACTCTAAATTGAATATTAAAATGTTTGCATATATAATTAATCTTAGTTAATGAACCAATTAAGCGGATTAAAAAAATACTCAGAGGAGCGCCACAAGACGGGGACCAATATGTCGCTTGTTTTACCGAGTTGCGGTGCACCGCTTTTGTTTTAAACCTTGGATCAAGTTATGTGAAACAGCCTGTACAGCCATTACTGAGGGGTGTCCCATGAGTGATAGCAGCGAATGGGTGATCAGAAAAGTTTTCTAACAAAATAATAAGGTTGTGCATGAAATGTACGGCGGGCACAAGCTGCGAGATTTAGTTGAAAGTGCATCATTACTGCAGGATCAGTACGCGGGAAAAGTTCTGGGACACCATGTTTGAAATATATTTGGTATTTACTATTAAACACTGTAATAACATTTAGGACGCAGCATTAGAACAACGTTCAGTTATAACGTTAAAATAATGTTTCTGATACAATATTTAGCATTATTTGTTAATTTTTAACGTTATATTAACATTTAGAATTCAGCATTAGCACAATGTTTCCTTTGAATATTAATCTAATGTTTCAATACAATATATAACGTTATTTGTTAATTTATAACTTTAACGTAACGTTCCAATGTAATATATAACGTTGCTGCAACTTACATGACAGTTTTATAACATTCATCTAATGTTCGGTGCTAGCTGGGTTGTCGCGACAGATGCCGTCGACTGGCAGTTCCTAGCCGAATATACCGCGCGCTAGATTATACACACGCGAAACACAATTGCTCTTTGCCAACCTTTTCTTTTTCTCTTTTTTAAAGTTATCAGCTCCAAAGTTGGGCCCTTAGACGGGTGTATACGATAACTGGAATGGAGTGGAGTGCATTTGGCAGGCTACACTGCAGAGGTTGAGTGGGCGTGTTGCAGCGGAGTACCAGTGTGCGTGTGGTGACAGCTAATCAGGGATCTTCGGCTCGCGCGAAGCTAGAACCCGGGTTGGTTGATAACCTGTGTACACCGTATATAGAAGCCACACGCTGAACGTGGGACCGGCAGAGAAGACCAGTAAGCGTACGCGCCTTGTGCTGTCCCGGGCGAGACTCTCCAGGGCCCAAGCTCGAGCGGCAGCGCGGTACGCGCCTCGACATTGCGGCAAGGATGGTCCCAAGGTCCATTACGCCGCTGTAGCGGATCTGTAGCCGAGTGACAGTGCTTAATCTTGATAGTGACAGTGTGTAACACTCAAGAAGCTTTCGACCAGGGTCTCAAGTAGAGTCTATCGCCGCGTTTCATGAATTTCCTTTCTCCCCCCAAGCGACAACTTTTTAAATGGAAAACTTCATTGGTCCTCATTTTTTAAGGCGACGAAATGATATGGTATACAGGTCGTTTAACGCCACAAAGCTGCACGTAGGTTATTAGAAACGCCGCATATTGTGGAGAGCTCCGGATTGTTATTTAACGTATACTGACATCGCACGGCACACGGGCGTACTTAGCTTTTCATCTCCATTAAAATGCGGCCATAGCGTCCTGGATTGGATCCCGCGTCCTGGGGCTCAACAGCCGAACATTATACAGGGTGCCCAGGCTAACTTTAGCCAAGGGTAACAAAATAAGATATTTGAGGTAGGCCAAGGAAACCACTTACATACTACTACCAGCCGGCTTGCGCATCAAGGGCAATTTTTTTTTTGGCAATTGATTTTTTAGCAATTAAGATAATTTTTCTAAATGCGTAAATATTTACTTTAGACGGCAGATGTGAATAGCAAAGTTGGAGAGCACCTTCAGAAACCCTCATTCCATTTATTTGCGATAAGGAAAGCCCCACGTGTATCTTTTTTCCGAGCTCCAAAGAAAGCCCGCGAAATGCAAAAAAAAAAAAATCACGTGACTAGCGCATTCGCGCTCCACGATTGTGCTGCTCTCAACCGTGGCTTGAGTGAACAAAATCAGCTGCTGGTATGACGCGACGACCCCACTGCTGCGGCAGGCCGATATGTCGATGGTGGTTGCGACGCCCGCGCGAGCCAGTCTGCAAGCGTGACGGTGCAAGTTGCAGCGAACGCACCGGGCATTGTGAGCGCGATGAAAAGCCCAAAGGTATCAAACACAAATGCGACGAGTTTTATTCGTCCCTGAGAGGCAAAACAAGATCAGTAAAACACTTGCTTCGATCGGCGGGGATGCCGTCGCATTTGTGTTTTGTCACCTTTGGCCATTTCATCGCGGAAATGGCGCAGTAACTGTCTCCCATCTCGGTGGACACCTCAACCACGCTGTACGGGAGGGGATAAAGGAGAGAGTGAAAGAAGACGGGCCTTAGTGGAGGGCTCCGGAATAATTTCGGCCATCTTGGGATATTTAACGTGCACTGACATCGCGCAGCACACGCCTTTGGCGTTCGCTTCATGTTTCGCGCCTCGCATCATCTGCTTTTGTCGTCTGCTTTTGCTAACAGCAACTAGCGCTGCTAGTTTACAGCTGTTGCAAAACCGCCTAGATTGTTTTGTTTTTTTTTCGGTCCGGTGTCGCCGCATACGATGCGAACTTCCGGTTATTTCTCACCGATTCAAGCAAGTTCTCGCCCAAAATGTAATATAAACCTAAAACTTAGCACCGAATTCCACCTCTGTGCGAAATTTGAACTCCAACGAGCGAGCGATTTGGCCGAGAGAATTTTTCTTCGATTTTCTCTGCGCGACGTAAGACTTAACATGCTAACATGCGAACCTCCTGACGATCCTACTATCACTACCATCGACTGCACGCTGTTGACACTGTTTGCGTCTGTCTGCTTACAGTACAGTACCCGCCACAGCCTGTTTACTGTCCCTGCTGCTTACTACACTGCTTACTAAAGTCACTGGAACGGCTGTTTACTGTTTGCCGTCTACTAGCGCCATAGCGGAGAAATTTGGAGCCAACACCTTCATCAGTTGAAAAAGCGAAGTACGAAAACATCACTTGAAAGTTACGCTGTTCTGTTATCACACATCAGTGAGATGCCTGCTTGATCAAAATAAACGCAACAATCAATGATTTACACATATGAGCACAGACACAGTGCCATGGAAACCATGACAACGGTGATGCCATGTGCTCCCTCTATGAGTAATGGGTTGGTTTCGTTATGGACGAAGTGTGGAGCAGTTTGAGCCCAGTTTTCTTAATCTCTGTCGTCACTTCAGCTCTCGCATTGGTATTTACCGCAGTGTTTGCTTACAGAACATCAAAGTACGGCTTTCTATCAGGCAAAAACGAAACGCCTCTGGAGCCTAGTGCTGTTGTAAGTGGATGCGACAAAAGCCGCTACTTCTTTTACGGCAACGTTAATCGGCTGTTGGCGCGGTTTTGTTTACGGTTGATGATATATGCAACTTTACATAAGTATTTCAGTAGCAGGCGGGTACTATGAACTGGGGCTGTCCTACCGTATTTAGAGAGGAGCGAAGTATGTCAAGATGTTGCGGGTTTGGTAACAATATACCTGTGCCATAATTCCTGGTAAACACAGGTTGGATCCTCAGGTATACATGCGGTTTCACTTCTGCTGTATCCAAAACTGAAAAGAGAAAAGGGTTCGCCACCTCAGGTGATAAGTATGGCTCTGTCTAAGGGTAATAGCCTTTGTCAGATGTTAGAGCCTAAGAGGGTTTGCATCTAAGCCGCGTAGTGAGGCTCTTGAAGGATCCGTAGAAGTATAACCTTCGGAGGGTGAGGACCAGTGTTGTTCTTACCTACAGTAGGTTTAGAACTCTGGGGACGCATAACGAGCCACACGGCGTGGCCAAGAAGCAAAACGCCGTGGGCTTAAAACTTTTTACAAAGGCTTTACGTCGGACAGAACCGGTACATTGTCCCGACTACATCGGTCAGGTCCGATCAGCGTGTTTCCATGTGTGATTAAAAGCACGTCAGGTATACCTCGTAAAATATTTTGCTAGTACTTTCGACGTAGTACGTCGTAAGTGGTTCTCGCGGCTGGTGACTCGCACGCAGCCTTGCTCTGAAGTGTGCACACGTTTGGAGCACGGCCGCTTCTAGGGTGTGTCCTATTTGTCTCGCTTGCGGGACCGGACCACTCAGTTTGGTCGTCATTGTGCTGCTGTGGATCATCACTTACTGCGGTAGTTATATCTTTGATTCACGAATGATTTTCCACTGCCCAGAACTAGGTTATTGACGGTGATTGACCGTATCTCTAGTGCGTGAGCATGCGCCCATGACATGCATCATGTGCCGCAGTTGTACTGTTTGAAGTTCGTCGTTTGGTTGCAGCGTGCGAAGTGCAAAATTACTGTTGGCTATTTTCATACAGGCGCGGGGCACCTGTGCTTTGCTTCCATGTGTCATCAGGCCATAAATGTTTAGCATGCTGCAACCTAGCGCATGTGAACATTTGTGCTGGACTGTGCACTTCGTATCTTTTGCGGTATAACTGGGCATGCAGGCTTTTATTTGTGCCATTTGCTAGTGTGCGTTGATAGAATGTTTGCCTGCGTCTGGAAGTAAATAAACATGTGCTGTGTTCGCGGTTTATGCGTGCATGTGAAACGTTTTGCAACAGAATAGCTGTGTGCCGAATTATTGCCCGATGAGAGAACATTGTGGACATTTGCTAACGCATATAGTGCAACTTGCGTACAAAAATAAGCTCTGCACTGTTTACCCTCATGGATGTAACACTGCAAACAGGCGCTTAACTTGTACAGTTCGTGCAAAGAAAATATGCCTACAGCTTACCGTTTTTCTTATGCTCTTCCGACGTTTTAGAAGAACAGTGCAAAACAGTACTTCAACCTGCACTTGCTCATAGTAGATAAACAAGCACAATGAAGTAGTGAATCTGAAAATGGTGCGAAACTACAGAAGAAAGGATGTTTCGGACACAACTCGTGCAAGAAGTCTTGCACCCTTGCAGCGACGCCTGCCGCAGCTCGAATGAGAACCATGCGTTGGATCTATGTTGACACACTTTGTAGAAATGTTTAGTGTATTAAAAGTGTCACAAGGGGCTCACCACTTGTACCTATGAGTCCATCAGTCACACTTGGGGTGGCCTGCCTATCTACCTTTAACAAAGACTGTATCTCATGTGCAATGTTTGCAGTTGTTTGATAGTGACTACTTTTTTTGTGTAACTTTTGCTTGGTCATATTTTTATTACATTTGCTGCTGCTATTTGCAAGCTAGGCAGCATATTATAGGGTAGTTTTTCTTTGTAATGTATAACTGTTCTCTCTGTGTGAACTAGAATGCTGCTAACTGTGGTAACCTACAAGATTTTGTTCATTGAAGAAGCATGCTGCATCACAAAGTTAAGGAAGGGGGGTAGTGTAAAAAAGGTGGCGACAAGCAAAATTGTTAATGTTACCAAGTTACAGCAGCTGTAATGTGGCTAAATCTCTGCTTATTGCTGGTTTGGTTTGGTTTATGGGGTTTAACGTCCCAAAGCGACGAAGGCTATGAGAGACGCCGTAGTGGAGGGCTCCGGGGTTCTGGGTTTCCACCTGGGGTTCCACCTGGGTTCCGGGGTTCCACCTGGGGTTCTTTAACGTGCACTGACATCGCACAGTACACGGGCCTCGAATTTCTCCTCCAAACAAATTCAGCCGCCGCGGCCGGGATCGAACCCGCGTCTTTCGGGCCAGCAGCCGAGCACCATAGCCACTGAGCCACCGCGGCGGCGTCATTGTCACTTGTATATTGCTGCTGCTGACACTCATGACTTTCATTTAATATCTTTGCCATTCTTTGCAACCCATCCGAGCAGTCCAGACAAAATGGTGTAATAGTGCATTGCACAACATGGTCTTCGCAAAAACTGGATATGAAGTGTCGAGGGTTCATTAAAAAAAAAGTGCAAAATGGCTTTTTTTTTTTTACTTGAAATGCTTGAATAGCACGTTTAAAATGCAAAAATATTGGTGAAAACAATTTATAGCACAGAATATTGCTTTATTGGCCATTCTGTACTATCCACTCTTGGAACTTCAGAAAGAAAGGGTTAGTTCTGAGTAGCAGCTCACTAAATGCACTATCCCAGTGGACCCTTGAATTAAAACCGTGGAGGTCTCACCAAAATATTGTTGAGGTGTATGCGACGCCATTGGCGGCAGCTGGCATTGTCTCATCGAGGCTTTCTTTGTCTTCATACTCGCTGTCATTTAGTCTCGTCGCTCTCTTCATCAATTTAAGAATAAAACTCGAAGTCGACATCCTCATCGCTTGCACTATCATCCAACGCATAGCACTCTTCCACACTGTAATGCTTCTTGGACGATGCCATGTTTGTTTGAAAGCCCGGAAAAATCTCATGCTAACAGGGTGAGCCTCAAAACACAAGGAACGACTTTTGCTATCTAGTGTGAAAGCGCATTAAGTAAAAGCACGGATGAAAGAATGGGTGCTGCCATGTACGCTTTAAATGTAAAAATACCATTGGTCAGCATGGCTCGCTTTTGACGCTAAATGGCTATCATTTAGAAAGCAAAAAAACACCCATGATGAAGTGAGCTCGTCATAAGCGAAGAAGTGCCAATTGCTTATGTTGAGCTGAGGTGGTCATGAACCCTTAGGAGGTTAACCAGCCAGCCAAAACAGGATACCTGGTCAACCTCCCACTGATTCACCTATTAGACTGCAGCATTCATGTTGCAGAAAATTTATTCCTAAAACAACTAAAACAACTAGCATCAAAAGCAATTTGTTGTGAATATATTGTCTCAAGTCGGATCCTGTAACAACACTGGTTAGTCTAGTTTACTGCAACCTATTAAGAATTTTAGGTTATTGCTTACATTTTTCAGTTACTTTTTTTGTTTGGTTTTAGATAAGGCTTTTGTTCAAAATGAAGTTTGAAAGGGATATGCGTGGTTTAGGGAAACTTAAGTTCAAGGCAAACATTTTATTCACCTTCTTTGTGATGTAGCCCATAATGACGACGAATCATGTGCAGATTTAACTGCCAAAATGGCACTTGGTACTAGGTTGCCAGTAATAGTATTAGCTACGAGTCGTACATGATGATGAGTTCCTCATTAGCTAATTTAAGTTTTTTATTCATATTTTGAAGTTTGTGAGTGCATTTGAATGCGGCTAACGCCGTGCATGTAAAGTCCACAAATGCATTTTGCATTTGAGGTTTTTCACAACATTATTAAGCCTCAGGGATATGTGGCTAAGAAACCTTCGTGTAGAAGCAGGTTTTTATGTAATGGTAACTTTCAGTGCTAATGCCTTATACTTGTGTCAAAGAACAAAAGTCAGCTTTTTGTTATTTTTCTGATTTTTTGGCTTGGGGTAACCTGTTTATCCAAGTTAGAGCTTCATGGCTTGAACATGCACGCATTTCTGAAATGGTCGGGGTGGTTAATCACGTTGCTCTTTCCTTAAATCAGTTCTACAGCGTGTCATCACATTTGATCTAACTGATCAGAAAAAAGTACATGTGACTTCAGAAGGGTGCATGGTGTAAAACTGTAAGCTGTCACTGAATTTTGTTTCACATGTGAAGTAAAGGTTGCTTGGTTTTGTGTGGGTTCATGTATGCTTACCCCCTGTGTTGTAGTTAGGCAGGTGACAGGCTGAGCAAGCCGCGATTTCTCTGAGACATAATAAAATCACCGAAGTGGAGCTTCACTAGCCCAGAGTGCCTTGTTTTTGAAAGATGAGTGTATTCCTGAGCATGTTTTTTTTTTTTTTTTCACTTGTGCATATTTTTTAAGGTGAGGTCTTCAAGATACTTTTGCATGCATCGAACAAACAAATTCATGTAATTGCGTATCATAGCCTTTGTTACTTTTGTGCCATAAAACCCACTATAACTAACTAACTAACTAATTCACGTAATTTTGTAGGTTGCTTCATGGGTAGCTTGCAAAATTTAATTTTTATGTCCAGCAAGACATGTATAGATTTTCACTGTACACACAGTGTACAGCAAAACTGCTGTATGCTTCATGTCAGAGTATGTGCAGCAGAGTCCTACCTTGTTAACGAGTTAAATATATGCATGTTTAGACGCGCAGTATGTATATTTTCATTGCATGTGTTTCCTTCTGTTCCTAAGTACATGCATGTGCCATCTATATTTTACAGCAAAAGCTGCCAGGAAAACTTTCACTGTGGTTCATTTTGTCAGTTTAGCATCATTGTCATAGTATGACATAATTGTAAAATGCATAAATCTGCTGGCCATTGAGGGTGTGATCCAGATAAGCCCATTGAGGGAGCACAGGTTGTGGTGGGTTACTAGTGTTGCTGTGATACCTTCATCTCAGAGGAGGGTGAAGAGATTTGCAGTTTGTTCAGACGAGTATCCTTTTCACTGGCATATAAGATCCAATAAGGATGTAACACAGTGCACAGACCTCGTGCCTGTACTACCACCTTTGCCGCATCGTTTTTTTTCCCGTACTGCAGCAGACTGGAACGACCTACCCAACGACATCGCAGCCATCATATGCTCATCCAACTTTGCCAATAATGTTACCAGTCATGTTTCGTTATGTTAACACTTGCTCACCAAAATATATGTACCCACCCCTTATGTAATACCCCTCGTGGGTCTTTAAAGTAATAAAATGAAATGAAATGAAATGGTTGAATGCAAGTGCAAATAATTCAATTTACGCTCCTGTCTTGCAGGGTTCCTGTGTTGATGAATTGTCCGATGAGGAGAATGAGCGGATACCTGCGAAGCCACAGGCGGCAAAAGCAGCCGAATCATTAATTGAAGCTGCTATGACAGAAGAGCAGAAGACAATGGAAAGAGAGTGAGTGGGTAGACAATTTTTTGGTTAATCCAGTGACAACATACGTTTGTTACTATCAGGTACAAAATTTACTTGCAAATACACGAATTTTCTTTAGTTAATTGCTCTCAGAAGGCAGTGGAGTGCAAGTGCGCATTCCTTGCATTAGTCAGAGTTAAAGGAAAATGCAGAAAAGGGTGTCTTAAGATCCCTGATGGCTTTAGCTTTTGACTTAGTGTTGTTTGAAGTGGAATTCTCTGAAGTGCAGTGCAAGTGGGGCAAAGGTTGTTTCAGTAGGGCTGCTTTGCCTCATATTTGCAAAAAGTGGAGTTCCAATGGAAGTCTTAGTGCCTGGAGGAGGAGAGGCCATCAAAATTGCACTGAGCTTTTTGGCGCTAGCTTTTGTACGCATAGTGCTCAGAATCATTTTGCCTAAAGAAAGGGTAGAAAATAGACATTTGAAATATATGAAACTGGATTTCACCATGTGCTTCAAGTTACATGTTATGACCATGATTTGCAAGGTGCTCTTAGCTTAAAGGAATTAAAAGGACAAGTTACCCTCCATAACATCCTATACCAGAGCTGCAAATTAGTTCAATTCTCAGGTGCTCTAATATTTCCGCTCTATTTTTCATACAGAGCTTCATACTATACATTTTAAGGCCCTGCATATTAACAGAAATCATGAAAGTATGCGTAAAGTAATGGGGTAACGGAGATGTTTTGGTACGGACCTTATTTTCAGTATGTATGCACATGTAAGCATTGTTCTCTTGTCTGTTAGAGGCAATTCATTGGTCTATATAAGGACATTTTATCGGACTTGTTCTGTATACGCCAGCTAAGGCCTAAACTCAGGTTATGCACTGTATCCAGTTGTTTTAGGTATGACGGTCTTACAGACCTATACATTATGCACCCATAATCTAAGCAAGAGTCTACAACAGAGTGATAAATGTGTAAAAGGCATGTCCTATCAGACCACACAGTGTTTCCGTGAGGGAATTATGAGTAGGTTCAGGGATTGGGAGGCCTCCTTTTTGAGCATGTTCATGTGAGGCAGGAATGCGAATTTTTGTCTTTATTTTGAGTTTTTTTAAGTGAAACTGCTGGGACACAATTACACCTGTGATTTGCAACGTGCAGCTAGGTGTGCCTAGTTAAGCATCTGTGCCAGCACAATTATTTCCAATAAGTCAGCAGTGTGCAAGAATTCATTAGTACCTAATGCAGTGGTCAGCACCTTGTGAAGAGCCAGAAAGTGACTGGAAGCTATGCTTCACGATGCAGTCATGTATTTGCAACACCAGCTTTGGGATGAATAAATACAATCCACACTAAAGGAGGCTTCTTGAGAGAAGTTCCCCTTGTATGATAAGTTCAGCAGCCATTGCAGTTGTCTTCTGACCCGCAGTATAGCTTCTGCAGTTTTAGAGTAAGCACATTTATTCTCCAAATTCGTTCTTAGATAGGTCAAAATTAGAATTTGTCAGTTATTAGTGAATACATGGGAGTTAAGCAATAGAAGTACCAAGAGGTTTTCGTTATTTGTTTTGCTTGAAAAAAAAAGAGAACTTTCTAGAAGCAATGAATTTTATGAATTCAGAGCATCACTTTCAGAATTCCAACACACAAAGTTGAAAAACAAGGTGTGCCGAGTTGCAAACAACAACCCCAAATACCACTACTGTTGAACATAGCAGCCAGTAGTAATTTCTCAAAGTAGGAAATTTAGATGCACGTTAGCTGGAATATTTGTAGTAAGGTGGACAGTTGGGCTAGTTGGTACGAGTTCATTTTGAGTTAAACAGCGCGATAATGGACAATAAAGGAAGAAAAAGGGCATGCAGACAAGCGCTGACTCACAACTAACTATTTTAGTTAGAAAAATGCACATTTATACTTAAAGTCATATGACCTGACAGACCGATGCAATTGCTGAGAGCACAATCATAACCACATCATATCCACATGGCAAAGCCCTTAAAAAAACTACAAAAAAAAACCTACAAAAGCAAGATGACCCGCTCCTTTTTCCTCCTATCAGATTGGAAGGCACCTGTTATAGGGGGGAGGGGTCTAGTTGTTAATTGTCAGGTCATATGACTTCAAGCATAAATGTGCATGTTTTTTTGAATAAAATTGTTAGTTACGAGTCGGCGCTTGTCTGTGTGTCCCTTTTCTTCATCGATCGTCCATCCTTCCACTGTTCCACAACATCGCCATGAGAACTTTCTGCTGTTCGGCTGTACGAACTGCTTGTATCTGCAAGTGTTAACATAAGTAACACGCTTATATAACATAACACAACATGTTAACATAAATGTTAACATATGTGTTGACTCTATTATTAGACTGACCTAACTCTATTTTTGATGCAGACAGATTAAAGATGCTGTTGTCAGACCTTTATTGGTCGTAAGTAAAGTGCAGTGTTTCTGGATGCTTTTCCTAGTTGTCATTTCAAGTGCTAAAACCAAAGCTAAATCTATCTTGGCATTGAGTTTACCGTTTAGAATGTTGGTGCAATTTGGAATTACCTTGCGGATCACATCTGTTTATATGAGCTTACACTGGCCCTTGAGACCGATTATTAGCAAGACATCTGTGTATGATTGTGCCTTCATTCTCAAGGATGATGATGCATGAAATTGTATTTGTGACTAGGACTAAGATGCTGTAACCCTTTATAAAGCACGAGTGAAATGCATGTCTCACATGTATACTGGTGGTAAAATTGAACTCAAAATGACTCGAGAAATTGAATGTCATCACTTTCAAGCTGTTAATGCGGGTTAATGACTTCCTAGTCGAAATCAAGAGGAAGAAATGGGCTTGGGCAGGGCATGTAATGCGAAGGCAAGATAACTGCTGGTCCTTAAGGGTAATGGAGTGGATTCCAAGAGAAGGCAAGTGCAGCAGGGAGCGGCAGAAAGTTAGGTGGGCGGATGAGGTTTGCGGGGATATGGTGGCTGCAGCTGGCAAAGGACAGGGTTAATTGGAGAGACCTGGAAGAGGCCTTTGCCTTGCAGTGGGCGTTGTCAGGCTGCTGCTGATGATGATGATTTAACTTCTCTATAATTATTTTTAGAATCATAGTGCAGCACAAGACAAGGACACGAGAAAGACAGAGGACTCATGGGCACTATTTTCCAACTGTTTAATAAGAGCAAAGCATAATATATAGGCAAGCCATGGCAAAGTATTGTGCAAGTGTTGGGAGCATATTTCAGCATGATTGTAGATATTGCAGCTGCTTGCAAAAGAACGTGATTAAAGACATTGGCATGTGTATTACCTGTGCTGTCGAACTTCCCCACTCCTTAATCTCTCGGGGCAGCTCGCCACTGCTCTTACTGACAGCAGTGCACTTTTTGAAAACGCACATTACTCGAATCATTAAGATGAATTTTATCTCGGCCTAGACATGCACCCTGCAATTGATGGGCTTGCTGCAGTGGTCGGAAATGCAAGTGCGTGTTGAATTTTGTGGTCGTACTGGGCAGACAAACACTGGACTTTGTTTTGCCTGTCATTTTTGGCACTGTTTGTCCAATATATGAACGATCACCAAGTTGTCCAAGTTTTGATACTTCTGCTTTATGGTGACCATTGTGCATATGAAATCTTCATTTTTTTTTCTTGTTTTCATTCTTTTTTGCCTCTCTAGGGCTCAGCAGAAGCAGTTAGAAGAAATTTATCGACTCATGGCAGAACACAGTGACAAGTTTGGCAGCACATCAATGGAGGAAATTGTCAATCAAATGGCATTGTATCGATGATGAGGGAGGGGGCAACTGTGGACATGTTTTCCATTTTTCTGTCAATTAGCCTTCAGTTCAGTTTTTGATACCTAGTGTTCAAAACATTTCACATTACCCACTCTATGCATGCAAGTTACTTCCAAGAGCCATTTTTAACATTCATAACCTATGCCTGTGTTTTGTTGTAAACTAGAAATGTCTGTAGTTAGTCTGTGCTTTCTAAAGCCATGGTTGTTTACTGCATCCTATGCCTGTGTTTTTTTTTGTAAACTAGTAATATCTATAGTTAGTCTGTGCATTATAAAGCCGCGGTTGTTTTTCTGCAGAAAAAAATTAGTTTTCTGGGTATTTAGTTACATTCCAGCCATTCTCATGTTTTTCTTCCTTTCCGTAGTCATGCTACTTAAACATTTCACTGCCAAGTTAGTGACAATGCAAGGCAACACATGCGGGCTTAAGTTACTTTCAGAACCTGTTTTTCCGAGTGAAAGTTTCCATTCAGTTGTGTTAAGAATGCACTGTACTGCTTTTGATTTGTTCTGTGTGTATGCCACCATTGCATTTAAACTTTCATGCTGATACATAAGCCAAAGAGTTTACATTGCTTACTAGCACCAGGGGTGACGTTGCAGGACACATACTTTAGAAGGGTGCCTGCACCTCATTTGCTGTCTGCATTTTGCACGGCTTAACTTGTTTTGGTGAAATACTTACCATAGTTGCTCAGAGGTTATGACGTTTGACTACTGAGCACGAGTTCACTAATTTGATCCCAGGTGCAATGGTTGCATTTCGGTGGAGGTGAAATGCAAAAACTCTTATGCACCGAGATTATAGTGCGCATTGAAGAACCCAAACTTGTCAAAATGAATCCAGAGCCCTGCACTGCAGGATGCCTCATAGCTACCTAAAACAGTTGATTTGGGATTCAAAGACCCATTAATAAATACAATGTTTGGGTGAAATACTTTCTTTAGTAGCGGAGGGCTAGTGCTATTCTTTACTCTGTTATACTCTGCATGCTTTTGTTATTAAAAATTACGAAGAACTTTAGCGGCTAAAGTGGTGAAAGGCGAAAGCCTGAGTGCTGCATTCTGCTACGCGATTGTTCACTGCACATTTTGTTGGTGCATTAATTAACTGCCAATTAATGACGCTTAAGCTTCGCCTTTAGGAGTGGAACGCGACAGCGTGTTGTAGCGCTGCCACGGAGTCCAAGGAACGCCACCACCCGTTCGGCGCGATGCGTTGCCCTTTGAACGCAACGCTTTTTTGAGGAAAGGAAATGGGGCTGTAATTCTGTCATCTGGGTGGACACCTGAGCCGCACCGTACAGGAAGGGAGGAAGTGTGAGTGAAAGAAGAAAGAAGGGCCGTAATGAAGAAAATGAAAATTGTATTTGAGGAAAGGAAGTTGCGCAGTAACTGTCTCGCATATTTCGGTGGACACCCGTCAAAATTCGTGCGCGGTGACGTCACGACAATTTGGACCAATCTGAAACGCGGACAAATACGCCTTGCTCGTCGGTAAATTGGTTTTTGAGGAAAGGAAATGTATCTGTCTCTCATATCTCGGTGGACACCTGAACCTCGCCGTAACGGGAAGGGAGGAAGATGGGAGTAAACGAAGACACCGTATTCACTAGACGCATCTTTGTTCATTCCAAACCATCGAGCTGGCATGGCGGAGTGGTAGCATGCTCGACTCGCACTCCGGAGACCGGGGTTCGATTCCCAAGCTCGGGCAATTTCTTACTCGGTTTATTTATTTATCTGGTCTGACTAGAAAGGTTAATTAGACTAATTGGTTAAGGAAGCAATTAACTAAACTCAGTCAAACTTACTTGGAGCATCACTATACGATCCCTTTAATTGGTTGCATGGTTAGTAGCGCACTGTCACGTCACGACCGTTTCGACCAATTGAAAAGCGTGACATTTCTGTCGACAGCTCCTGATTACAACGATGAGGCATTAAAGGCTTCCGCCTTAATATGAATACAATGCTTTCGTCAATGTCTAAGTTTGCTTACTTTTGGCTGTTGTCTGAAAAGTGTGTTCTAGTCAAATAAATGTTGCAATGAATGCTGCTTGAAGATACCAAAACAAGGTGTAATTTTTACAAGAGCCGAAATTTGCAGGCATGTGTGGCAGATTATGAATGAGTCTAGAAACATTTTTTACATATTCATGCAACTTCTGGGTGAGCTGGTATTCTGAAGGTGCATTAATTGCGGCGTTTTAGGAACCCTGCCTTGCATATTTAAACACAAACCATTACTGTGTGCTGCACAGTGTTGGGTCGTTGAGCATTTGGAGCATGTTTTTGATGCTGTAATTCAGCTAATAAAAAAATACACTCACCGCCTCTGGATTGTGCTTTCATCAATAAATCCAAGTGCTCCACACACCATATGTTTGTTTACTTTTAATCTGTTACGCAGTTGTGGATGCTTGAACAAGCCCTTTATTGTTGGCCTTCATCATTAGCGCTTATCTTTTTTTAAACTGTGCATCTCTTGTACTTTGAGCTTTCAACCAAGTGAAAGTACTACAGCACAGGAAAGTTTTTCTGGAATTATTCAAATCTGGGCCCACTGCAGAGGTTTGTGTAGTGGTCGTCACACACCGAGCTGACTGCCATTAAAATGCAACTCTGGCATTTTTTCTGCCTTCACGGATTGCACTGAAACTTTCACAGTATGTTCTCCACAGTCTTCTGATCTTTTGTGTCAAATTTCGCAGCTGAGTGATGTTTTGTTGCAGCACAAATTAATTTTAAAATTTCCCATTTCATGGCTTCAATCGGGGGGGGGGAGGGGGGGAATTTCTATGAGCAATTTTGCGCTAGCGATGTCGCAGTTTGCATGCTGGTTAATGTTTTCTCTGTGTTTGCTGAAGGACAAAATCTCGAGCTTGTTTTTTGTCATTTGAGACAAGTGATCCAAGCTGTCACTTAGCCAGCAGTTTAGCCAATGAACTCTCACATGATAAGTTTTGTGACAGCATCCGTAGCATCATATTTTGGTCTGTCGTGATGTTGCAGTTGGGATGAAACTGGGTATTGGTTTCGGGGTTCCTGGTTTTTGCTCTTTTAAAATACTTCTCGGTATTTGAAATATATATATTTTTTTTTGCTAGAGAGAGAAGAGATGTGATGCGATTATCAATTAAATTGTTTATTATCAATCGTTCTTAAAAATATCGCAAGTATTGAACTAGGACTTTATTGTAGCATACCTTTAGCCTTCACTAAATGGGCCCCTAAAGTGCCTTTTCAACAGATGTAAAAAATGCATTCTCATTGTAAAAACAAGGGCAGAAGAATTTAAAATACAATATTTGACATGTGCATTTAACCTTGTCTTGAATTCTGTCCAGTTTTGCCTACTTGTGCAACTGGAAGTGGAGCGATGCCCTGACTACCAAAGCCATGCTTTGTCACTGTCACCCACTGTACCCTGCACTGGCAAATATTTTGAGCGCAAGCGTCAGTGGCTATGTGAAGGAGCACAGGCACTAATGACGCATGGCAGTTTCTCGATGATAACAGAAATCGGATGGAGAAGTGACTTCAAGAATAGAAATAGAGGTTATCTGTGCTTTGTAAGCATTGCACGCTGCTCACAACTGCGACCTGCTTGGGATGTTGACAACATACTTTACTTGTGAAGAGTTTCGACTCGCCTTGCTGAACGGTTCATGGTTAAAAAGTGATTTTTGTAGTTTGGTGAGTTTCTTAGACACAAGATACTGACAACATGAGAAGTAAAAGCAGTGTCAGAACTTCCAACGAAAATCGGAGCAGGAGACTTCATTGAATTCCATGTCATTCCAGGCAGAACTCAAGGTTGGGTTGAAATGTATCACTGATAAGGCTTGACTAGAGTACTGGAGTGGTGAGCTGTGAAACGTACAATTTGAAAGTGTGTCTGTGTTTGTATGAGGCATGATGCTCATGCCTTTGTTATTTGTATGTCTATGTTGCTGTGCTCAAGTACAAGTATTGTCTGTGAAGAACACTACTTTATTTAAAATTTCAATTTCTTTGCTCTTTAGTACTGATGAAGCACTCTATACAAGCCCACTTAAATCTGTACATGCATGCTTGCTGTGAACATGATACACAAGAAATGACTTAGTCGACAACCCAGTACCAATATCATAATACAAACTGAGACACCATGCAGGTATGGTGTCCTGCATGCGTTGCTATATTGGCAGGCACATGGAAACGGCCGTGCACTTGTGTTGTGTCCTGTACTTGAGCCCAATCTAGGTTAGGTGTGTCTAGCCTCACACCTGTGGTGGAAATGCTATTAGTAGTGCTTATCACCTTTCGGAAAATTAGTGGGTGCAGTGTGACGCTCGACATACTAATGATTTGACTGACATGATAATGAAGTAACTAATTTGTATTTTCCACGACCATCACCATTGGGAAAGCCACCAGGATGTTTGTTCAAATTTGGCTACCTTTTTGCAGGAAATTTATTGATGGATATTCATCACAGCACAGTGTGAAGCAGGGATAGTCAAGCTTTTCAAGTCGTGGCAGATTTGTATTTTAAAATCCATGAGAGATGCTTGTGTGGTCTGTGCAGGTGGATTCCATAGCAAGGCATATGTTATGTATGTGATAAAGCTCAATTCACGATTAATTGACTTATCAACTTAAAAATTTTGGGCTTTAGGCGAAAGATTATATTGCGAAATTGAAGGTTGTCCACGTCGAAGCCAAACCAACATTGAAGGTGTTGTTTGCATTTGTAATGCAGCATATACAGACACAGTTCCTGTATTTCATGATGCAGTTACAATTACTTTGATGATGATACTGTGCACAGTGACGCCATTTTATAAATATGCAACGCGAGAAAGCCAACTTGAGCTTTCAATTGTATTTTTGGCGCTCAATATTTTGAATCACAATGCCAGTTCAGAAAATTTAAAAGCCTGGACTCACCATTGATGTTGCCAGCCTTCAACTTCACAACATAATCTTGCACCCTAAAGCCAAAAATAAAAAGTTGATTGGTTGAATTTAATCAATTAATCATCAGCCTTGGCATGCAATGCATGTGCACAGACCGCACCAACATATCATTCGCGGGTTTTAGAATAACGTTCTGTAAAGATTAAAAAGAACCACCCTGTATAACTTGCACTGCAGATTCATGAGGAAGCATAATTATGACTGTTCACTTCTCAAAATTTTGTATGGTGTATCTGAAATGCAACTTGGACATCACATGTTCGCTCTTTGAAGGGCTAAGTGGAAGGAAACTGCGAGTACTTTAAAATAATATCTTCGGTCTACATGTGCCATTAACGCAGCTCAACAAGATAGTATTAAGTACGTGTAGTTCATATCGCTAGCCAAGACATCCCGACTTCAAGCAGCAGCAGTAGAATGCATTCTTGAGCAGATTGGCAAATCAAGATTTCAAGACCTCTGTTGTGCAAACCATTAGGTGCAACACAGCTCTTTCTTGCCCATTAGCAAACGAAACATGGGAAGCTATAATTTCTTTGTGCAGTTATTGGTCTTTAACATCATCCGACAATGTCTAGCATCAAAACGTCAGAAAACTAATCCTTAACTGAGAATGAATCCACATATACGTGATGAAACTGTCGGCACAGCAGAGATATGTCAGTACACTTGGACTTCGGCATGACAAAATGCGAAGCAGTTCTCACTGGTCAAGCATAAGTAGATGTTGCACTTCTCATAGAGTGTATCGGTCCTTGAACAGCACTGCAGAAGTTTCAAGTCTATGCCGTTGTGATGAAGCAATAAGAGGTTTCTTTCTTGGTGTTTTCCTGAACTAGCTAGACAGGTTTAATTTCTAAACCTACGCAAGCATGTGGGCTAAGTCGGAACACACAGGTTTTTGTGTGAGGCTCCAAAATTGGGGCAGGAACGCAATAGCCATTTTTCTAATGCTGCTCAAGCATATGTACTGTTCATTGTCAGCTTTTTGGGTTCATTCTTTGCAGGCATTGGCTGGTCTTGCTCTTGGTACAAGGAGAGTCAGTGCACTGGAGGAAGACATCAGTCAGCACTATGCGCCTTAGATCTGACATTAAAAAAAAGTCCTCACCTTGCAGCAATTCCAGCAGCCTTGTGCTCTCTTTTTGTCTTGTAAGGCCAGCCTTCATGAGAGTAACTGACTAAAGTTTTTTCATGGCCTGTTGTCTGGCTCATGATATTAAACATCTTTCATTCACTTTCCGTGTTGAAAGTGGATATGCCCAATGTACTGAAGATGAAAGGGTGCTGAAACTGATTTATGGCTGTCATTTTATTGTCCATAGTGAATTATAATATTAAATTTGAAAACCAGTATTATTTCCTTCCACACATGCATGCACACACGTGCACGCACACACACACACACTAGCAAGACCGTTGAACATTATTTCAAGTCTCGCAAGGGAACAGCAGTTCACAATTGGTAGCAAGGTGCTGGAAGTGGTAAGGGAATACGTTTACTTAGGGAAGGTAGTGGCCGCTGATCTGGGCCATGAGAGGGAAATAACTAGAAGAATAAGAATGGGGTGGAGTACATATGGCAGGCTCTCTCAGATCATGATTGATAGATTACCAATATCCCTCGGGAGAGAACTATATAACAGCTGTACCTTACCGGTACTCACTTATGGGGCAGAAACGTGGAGGCTAACAAAAAGGGTTCAGCTTAAGGACAATGCAGCGAACTATGGAAAGAAAAATGATGGGTGTAACGTTAAGAGACCGCAAGCAGGCAGAGTGGGTGGGGGAACAAATGCGGATTAATGACATCTTAGTCAAAATCAAGAGGAAAAATGGGCTTGGGCAGGTCATGTAATGCAAAGGCAAGATAACTGCTGGTCCTTAAGGGTAACGGAGTGGATTCCAAGAGAAGGCAAGCATAGCAGGGGCCGCCAGAAAGTTAGGTGGGCGGATGAGATTAAGAAGTTTGCAGGGATATGGTGGCTGAATGGTACGGCAAAACAGCACTGACGGACGGGACGGAAGAAGATGAGACAAACACATGCGCTGAGTACCGTGCGCCGTACCATTCAACACATGCGCCGTATTATTCCACATGAACCAACCAGCCCGACTCAGCCCTCTCCTTGATATGGTGGCTGCAACTGGCAAAGGACGGGGTTAATTGGAGAGACATGGAAGAGGCCTTTGCTGTGCAATGGGAGTAGCCAGGCGATGATCTTGCTTTGTTAAAGAATGTTCACCTGTGTTATGACCACATTAACATGAGTGGTGCTTTCCTAAGCTCTTCTATACTACTAGTGATCAACCATCATAGCAAGCCTAATTTCTGGAGAGCAAGACTTGTGGCTCATTGCAACATGCTGGGCTTTAGCACTCATTATGTCCCACTGAAATGGCACTACTTGCTGGCATGAATTATTTGGTGCCATTTCACATATTATTTTCATGTAATAATGAACTACCCAGTCGTAAAGAAATGAAGCTTGGGTGAGAGGAGATGTTGCACCTATACATGTAACGCTAGAGTAAAAACTAGAGAGCAAGCACCAATTTGGACTTCAGAAAGCTACAAATCATCAGGGTGACAATGAACAGTGCTGCTGTGCACTTCAGTCATTGTTCTCCACTGCCAATGTTTCTCCTGAAGGTGCACAAGGATCCACAAGCTCCAAGAGGGCAAGTGTTGAAGCCAGACCATGGCATTTGCTTCAACACCATACCAAAGTGGTGCATAACTTCTTATTGCAGTCAGTGTTGCAATGAGCTGAACTACACAATTTCATTGGCATGAGCAGCTGTTTAGTTTCTATTCGGAGCCTCTACCTGTGACATTTTTTAAAGGAAAGTGGAGCAGTTCGGCAGCATTAAAGCTGCCTCCTCTGCACAGGCTTTTTCCTGCTCTTTTCTGAAACAGCTACACAGCATAAAGTATCTTTTTAACAGGCTGCAGTTGTGCCGCTAGTGTGGATACTTAGGTTTCCAAGCAAAACTGTTCACAAACTGAGTCATCTATAATAACAAATTGTGAATAAAAAAATTCACACAAAAGAAATGGTCAGCCATGCGATGCGTCATCGTATCTCAAGGCACAATGCCATTTCCTAACGTGGATATTTACACCTCGCGAACCACTAATACATATCTGCCCATGACTAGGTGGTGAATGCAGTTACACAAGTGGCAGAAGCTCTCGAAGGAAAATGCTTCACAGACATTCATGCAATACGGCAAACGGAAAGGCGTGCATTCACACAAAAGAAATGGTCAGCCATGCGATGCGTCATCGTATCTCAAGGCACAATGCCATTTCCTAACGTGGATATTTACACCTCGCGAACCACTAATACATATCTGCCCATGACTAGGTGGTGAATGCAGTTACACAAGTGGCAGAAGCTCTCGAAGGAAAATGCTTCACAGACATTCATGCAATACGGCAAACGGAAAGGCGTGCGGAGAGGCATGAAACCATTAATTTTTTTTTTACTGCGACAGCATGCCTTAAGGCATAAATTAATAATTACACATATAAATACGCGCCAGATTCCCAAAAGAAGTCCAGCAAGATATATCTGGTTTGGGCAATAGAGGTTTCGTTCTCATTGCTCTCCATATTAATGCAAAAAAAATGTGAGTCATGCACTGCCTTTCACTGATGCCCTACACTCAAAATCATCAGCCCAACTATGTCAACTGCAGAACAGAGGTCTCTTCCACTGATCTCTGTTATTATCCCTGTCTTGCACTCAAAATACAGGATAGGAAACAACCAGTTTGGGCAACAGAGGTTTTGTTGTCAATGCTCTCTATATTAATGCCAAAAAAATGTGAGCCCCAATGGGATCTGCATTTTGGCCGTCAGTTTCCATATCATAGGTGCAAATAAGCTTTAAAAGTTCGGCCCACAGAAAAACTAATTGAGTCTTCCATATTAACAGGGCGTGATTGATGTGCTGGCTACCTTGATTTTTATCTAGAAGTATGCGAATATTTAAAATTTCGAATACAAATTGAAAATTTTGTTTTTCGGTTCATATTTGTACCTGGAAAGTTGATATTTGAAAATTTCCAGATATTAGAAAATTTCTGAATATTTGGAAGTGATGGAATACCGTGCCTACATTCATAAATCTGCCAGTGGCAAAACCCCAGTATCTGGGCAAATAATCCGAATTTCGAGTTTAAAGTGTCAAGAAAACTGCCCAAAGGCATCCTCTTCGCTTTATTTTCAGTCTTTTTTCGTGTGGACCGATCTCATTCAGACGCACGCTCGACTCGTGCAAAATTCCTCCAGCAAATAAAGATGTTTTCAATCAATCAATCAGGCGGGCTTTCCCACATATCGCATGTTATAAGAACAAAATGGCCGACCACCTGCTTCGAACAGTCGCAACTCAAAAGTGCCCAGTTTTTAATTTGAAAACATTAGCACAAAAGCCATCCGCCGCCGTCCATGCCACGAAATTCGGATGATGTCATAACACGAGTATACAATGTTGCAACATATGCAGGCGAACATGTATAGTCATTAATGATCGGTCATGACTGTTGCTTACATATATAACAACAATGACCTACGAATGATTCATAGTCATTCTGCAACATATCATGACTCAGCACTTTAAAGTACCGTAATGTAAGGTGTATGGTTTTCACAAAGTATGCGTAGCCAGTCACAACTTGTAATCATTCTGCAACGTAGCATGACGCAGCACTTTACAAGTCATGCCTCTAAAAAAGCTGCAGTCATGGCTCATAGTCATTCTGCAATGTAGCATGACTCAGCACTTTAATGCTTTTGCATTGTCACACGTGAGAAGTCTCAAGTGTCTGGCCGAATGCTTGACCCTTCCTAATGTGTTACATACATACTTATCGCCCACCCCCACGGTTCTCATCCTGCCGCCTTCACAACTCTTCTAGCATGAGCTCTGCCGTCTCGTTTTGGTCAATATTGACATGCAGGAAAGCCAACTTGCGGAATTTCGCATGAGGGTCCCGAAACGGGGCAGAGTCGAGGTGTCACCATCAGTGAAGTGATGGTGTAAAAATCCTGCCTATTGCATGGCGCATTGCGACCCGTGCACTTGTGACGACCATTGGAGGGCCCCTATTGCTAGGCCAAAAAATAGCCTGGCTGCATAGTTTATTTCTGAGCTTAGCCACCAACCCATGGCGGCAGCGGCTATCGGCCACGCATTCACCAGGTGTGCGCTACCGATGATTTCTTTGTCTTTAGAAGTAGTCTTGCCTTTCCGAAGCCAATGTGCACTACCCTTGCTTATGTCCGCATTCTCCTTCCAGCACGGCGAAACCGCGCGCGCGCTCATCACGGGCTTTCACGGGCTTTTTGAGTTTGTGCCATGGAGCCTGCTTGCAAGGTGTCGCTACACTTTCGGCTTTTGTAGTGTTCCTGTATGTGCTCCCGAGAGGCATACATTTTATCACTCGATCTTTAGATAATTTGGGCGTTTTTTCTGGTCTTAAGTCCATATTAATGAGCTCCTACTACCTATAACGTTTAGTTGCCGGTCATGAGCCATCCAAGGATTCCATTTTGTTACTCATTTTGTGCGACTACATTACAGGTTGCATACTGTTACGCTGTCCAGTCAAGCAGCATACACTTCTGTGCACATCATTCTTTTTAAGTATATGGCTGACTCAGTCGTTTTATTTTTGGTAGCAAAAGCTATCAACTATTTGGTTGATTTGGTTTTGGCTTTATGGGTTTAGCGTCCCAAAGCAACTCAGGTTATGAGAGATGCTGTATAGTGAAATGCTCCGGAATTTTCGACCACCTTGGGTTCATGCACCGACATTGCACAGTACACGGGCCTCTAGCATTTCCATGGAGGCAAAATGCTACCGCCATGGCCGGGATCGAGCCCGAGTCTTTTGGGTCACCAGCCGAGTACCATAACCACTGAGCCATCGCGGTGGCTCCTCCACTATTTGTAAAAAAATAACGGCAACATTTGCCTATTTATCTTTTCATTAACTTTTTTTAATACTGAACAGATATTTGATTTGATATTTGAAGGCATTTCTTTTCATATTTGTATTTTAAAAAATTTCAATATTCACACACCCCTACTTTCAGGATTTGGTGGAACACATTCAGAAGCGCCAAGTGGTTGCGCATCCAGCTAAACGACTTTTATTACAAGGCTGCATGACATCCGCCAAGCAGCATATGACCTTTGTTTTGTGCACATCATTGGTGCGCCAAAGGGTTTCATTTTGATGCAGTTTAGCTTATGTGCCAATAGAAAGCCTCATCTGCTTGTCTGGACACTGGAGCTATGAGTAAATAGAACCGAAGTCACACCATTAAGTAAAATGGCTACAATTTAAATGGATGGCTACGAAGCCTTAGCGGCACCAGTGTTTCAAAATATCAATTTTTCCCTGCAGCGAAACCTCCCATCTGCATTTGTGTGGCAGGTGTGTTCCAGGAATACACAGCTCTTGAATGTGTTCACTGCCTCGTAATACACTAAAATGAGGTCCACTAGCTAGATGGCAGTTGTACATATCGGTTCGTTCATGCCCTGTAGGCCAACAATCTGAATGACAAAAGCAGATATATAAACAAAATTGTACGCTTCATTAACACGATTCATTTATAATATATGAATACCAAGAGTACGATGCAATAGTGTTTAAAGGGTTCCTACGGTCATTTGGAGGTCCCCTGGTGCACCCTTTCGCAGACACTGAAGTGCTAGTTGCCAGCACATACTGCTTTTTTATTACACACCATCATCCACATTAATTGGTGACACTAATTATTAACCCAAATTAAGTGCTTCTGTAATGTAATTCACCTACTGTGCAGTACGAGATGCTCTTGCAAGACCTCCATTTACCCCAGTCAACAAATGAATGTTCCTCCGTGATGTAGAGGTAGCATGCCCAGCTGACAACCCAGAGGACAGCAGTTCAATTCTGCTTTACCACCTTTTTTCTGCTCAGCGAAACTGCTTTTTTATGTCACTATCCTCTCAACCAATCAGGATTTTCCAGTCATGCTGACGCCAGGTTTTCTTTTGAACAGGTCCTTTAGCACTATCACATTAAAATTCAAGTGACACTTCCATGTTACACTTGATGTTACAAGACATATTACAGCAGAATTATTTGACTATAAGCATGCTATATATTTTTTTTCTTCAAAATTCCACTGTCGCACACACAATCTGCTTCATATACCTTAGGTGCGTAAGCAGCTTAAAGTGCCAATGATGCTTCAGAAGCCAGCCATGGAAGTTAAGCCAAGGTGAGATACCAGATAATAGCTGGTGTGAATCCACAAACACAAAATGTCTGGTGTTCTGTTACAAAAGCATTTATTCCAATCCTACAAGTAAAACCAAAACGTACAGCTTAAGTCTTCATGATGCCTGTGCACATACAAAAAAAAAAGATATGAGACATAAAAACAAGCACAACTTGCTTCATTATGTTGTGAACTGACCTCGGAGGATGGATTCACTGATTGGCATTTATTCACAAGGGAATAAAAACAGAAGCAGCAATGTCCTTTCTGAACTTATATACACTTGTAGGGCACATTAACTTAAGCGGTACACAACACAGATAAGTCAGCCATATCCACAAGCTAAAGGAATGGCAGACAAAAACCTGTCCCTCAAGAGGTGACACAAAGGCTATTTTACAGTCCAGCTGGTCACTAGCAAGAACATGTTCAGTTTCAAACAGAGCACATGAGACCATCATGTGACGCCACAGCATCGTTAATGAGAAATGTGTTCAATGCGTTTCAGTCAGCGCTGCTTCTTTTCAACGCTGGCATTTTAGAAAGAAAAAAAAAGGGGGGGAGTAAAACACAGCAGGACAGGCTCGTTCTGTCAAGAGACTGGATGCAATCCAATGCAGCAGCTGATTCAGTGCCACTTTTCGGCTCGCACCTGAAAGGGCAAATTAAAAAATACGCCATACAAGACACTAAATTTACTAGAAAAACAAGAATGTGGCAAAGGAAAAGGGTAAACTGTGGAACTAACACAATTCAAAACCGATTTTACAGAACAAGTGACAACTATAAAAATCGAGGCTTGCACAAGTTTTAACCAATTACAATTTAAAAAGCTCTTCTGCATAGGGTTTTTACATAGTGGTCACATGTCTCGTAAATCTACAGCTTCAGAATTGCACTGAAGCACAGATACTTAATAACAAGAATATTTCCTGCACATGGTATGCATTGACCAGTTGGCTAATTCGTTTTTTTTTTAACGTTCCACCACTCAAAGTGAGCTTCCTGGTTAAGGACATCTTAAGATTCATAGCAGATCACTGGGATACCATGGGCCTGAGATATTACAGCTCTTTCCAGTGATGCTGCTGGTAAAATACAATTAGGAGCAATATTTGAAGCACTAAAATTTCCAATTTGGAGCACTAAGATTTCCAATCTGGAGTGTTTTGTAGCAATAAAACATTGATTTATAGGCACTCAGGAGCACGTAACTTTTAGTTTCCAAATCTTTTAGGTTGGCAAACAATGATGAAAAAGTTTGGGCGTGATGTAAAGTGCTACATTATTGGCACAGAGTCCCGCCTGAGATGTCTTAAATTCTGTTTAATGCAGAATAATTTAAAAGGGGTCACCTTTGCAAAATATGTCATACAGTGTTTAGTTGAAAAGCACATACTTAGCATATGCTCGCGAGCACAGTAACTCAAACGAGCTGATGTGTGGCTCTACACTATTCAGTTATTTCAGGTTTTTTGCACACTCGTGCTTGCCTCAGTCGGAAGCAATAAGACTCAGTTGCCTCCATAGCCTTGTGAGCCAGGCCAATCTTGATCAGTCCTTATGCTCACTGAAGCACCGTTTTCAACAGTTTTACCAGCAGTGCGCACAAAGCCTGTAACAACCCTGCACGATGAATAGTGCCTATTTTTTCTTTTTTTCAATGAATGGTGAGCACCAAGGTCACCAAGTTGCACAATTGAAACGAATGGCAAAGTGCAAACGCAGACACTCCATACAGTTCTGCCCATTTATAATGAACACTGGCTTAGTACAAATGAGACTGACACGACAGTGCATTACAGCTATGGCATTCAGTCTTGGATAGATCGAACGTCCGCAGACGCAGTGCTTGGCTGCAACTAAGCAGCAAAGGCCAAAAGCCCTTGAGCGGGAAAGCGCCAGGCCGCCACGATCTTCACCACCGTGCATGTGCATGTACATGAGCACCAAAAGTTTTCTGTGCACACTGTGAAAATGATGGGCGTTCAACGTATGCAACAGAAAGCAGGAAAAAATCCTGCACGTGAGCCCAGCATTATACTGCCCTGCATACCCTTCGACCTCACTGAATGGCTACCCAAGTTAAGTCTGTTTCACATTCAAGCAAAAGGACTCTATTTCTGCCGCCACGGCGCAAAAACTTGCTTCGAGCAGCTGCGGTGGCTTGAGTGGCCAGAGCAATGAGGCTCAAAATATTTGGAAACTGTTCATTTTGCCGCGTCGCTCAGTTGTTTGTACGTGAAACAATCTATAGGTGTGGATCCCGTAGGACGGATGCAGAGCGGGCGACGCTAATGTGTTGTCAACACTTCTGGTCCTTCCCTGCCCGTTTGCAGTTTGCATACTTTGCCAAGCTACTTTTCCTCCCCTTGCTCTCAGCAATGAGCTGAAGTGCAACTTACAAGCGTATGTTTTTAAGTCTCACTTAAAGCTTCACGAAACGTGGGTGGTTATGCAATCGACAGTGGCATAGTACAAAAAGTGGTAGGGGTTTCACGTAGTTAAACAGAGTAGATGTACGAAAGCAGGCATTCATTCTTTAATTGGAGGGGACAGTTAAACTCCGCTTTAAGGGTATGACACGATAGCTTTAGATGGTTAATGCCCATATCTGCAGAAGTCATTATTCGCTACTTAACTTTCATAGGTTGCAACGAGTCCTCATACCACTACCAGCGCAGTGTTTAAGTGATGCGACCAATCATTAATTTAAGTGCCACAAGCTCCACCGAACTTACCCGAGCTTCCTCCCATTGGCTGCAGCTGGCGCGACGCTCCTCCGAACTTACCCGAGCTAACTCATTTAAGCTTGGGTTAGTTCAAAGCACAAGACAAGACGACAAGATTCTTGCTCAGGGTTGGTACGTCTGGACTAGTGTTTTCATACTAAAAACTTTACCTTTATGCTTATAGGTGTGCCCAGTAGCTAGTAGTCAAAATGTCCTAAAATGTAGCTCTTCAAGTTGCACATCCTTCATCGAGCTCCCAAATGCTCCATGCACTGTCATGCAGATGGCAGTGAGCCTTCCAATTGTGCAGAGACTCAAGGGACATGCGCGAACATAATATGCAGATGTTAGTACCACAGTGACCGAAATTCTGGAGAAGGACAATGGCAGCAACCACAACCAGCCTGCCTGAGCTCCTGCTCCAGCAACAGTTAATTGTTCAACATTACCCAGAGCTTTTCTAAGTACAACAGAGGCGGCTTCAAAACCCTGCGCATTGTCCAGCAGTGTTTCTGGCTTACTTTTTTTTCATTTTGTTTCTTTTTGAATTATTAAAAAAAACTGTTCAATCAGGATATTTCACACCATCCAAGACATCAAAATTAACGAAGTTCCAATCTGCATTTGCTCACCTGTAGTGGTACTTCCCACTGCACTTGACTCACTAGGACAGGTAGAGTGCTGACATCCAAGACTTCACTTCTTGTGCTTCTTGCGCTGCTCAGAGCCTTTTGAATCAGACTCGTGGCGCCGCTTAGCACTGCTCCCATTCTTTTGGGGGCTGGGGGTGCTCTTCTTTTTAGACGAAGTTCTGGATTCTTGAGCAGGTCGTTTGCGATCCATGCCTTTCCCACCCTTGCGTTTGGTGTACTCATCCTCAAATTCGTTACGGTTTCGGTCAGCTGCACATGCAGTCAAAATTCACTAGCATCAACACCAAGACTCAGTTTAAAATAAAGAGGCATGAACAGATATATATTCAATGCACCTGAAAGTGGTAGGCAGGGTTGTATGGGACAGAGATTGTGCAATAGCAGCTGAATAATGCTAAAATAAATGCCACTTTGAAGAACAGCTGGATGGCTGGAGATTGTATGCACAAACCCAAAAGTAACAGCCACTTAAGTGGGCAACTTTATACACAGGCTTTAATGGAGCAAGAATGAACCAAGCATACGATTCGAACTATCTCAAAACTTGAATTAACGACCTTTCACGTTATGACAAACTGACTGTTTATTAGCGAGTGCTCCTTTACTAGAAATTAATCCCAACTACATAACAGTTTTAATTCGAATAACAATAGAACACAGATGGGAGAAGAACTCCTACGACTGCAGTGGGTGAACAATTCATAATATGTGCTGTGCTCTAGCCCCATGAGGGCTTTGTGGCAAATGCAGCAGGCTTCATTGCTTTTGCTTCTGTAACATCACACAGAGTGGTACTAGAACAATTCATGTACAAAAGGAGCACAAAACTGGATGCAGCAAAAAAAAAAAAAAAGACAAAACAAGCAATGCGCCTGCTTGGTTGACTGCATGCCAGGAACAGAGAGGGTGGAAATGCGAGACAAGGACAACACAGTCCGTTTCACAGGGCAACGACAGCTAGGCAGACCGAGAGAGGGAACACATGGGAAGAGGTGAGCCTCCACCTTCCCCACCTGTGCCATTCTCCCAACACCACGGCTGGCGGAGATGATGATGGGCACTGCCGCAGCCATGGTTGCGCTTTTATAATTTCTCAGTCATGGAGTGAAATTTGCGTTGCAAGACAAAGCAAGTTATAACTCCTAATTGCGTGTAGTGCATGATCAGTAGACTGAGAAGTCAGTAATCCCCTCATCTCGAAACTTGACTCATCCTGAAATGTTTCTCCATTTTTATGACTTCCACTAATGGAAATGGGGGGAGGGGAGGGGGGGTTGCCATGAACATTTGCTGGGCGATTTTGTTTCCATTTCTCATTTTGGCTTTGCTTCTGCGTTATTTTTATAAGCCCTGACATGAAAGCAGCACATAATGAAAAATAGACAGTCCATTCCACTATTTCCAAGTACAACTGTACACAGGGCCCTTCATTTCCAGGTAAAATTTAATTTTTACAGATATGTATACCCTGAACAAGTTTCTTGAACATAAAGTTCAACCATACTTTCACCAAAAAATTCTCAGATATATATATTTTTCCACTGCAAATAGACAAACTGCCAAGCAACAGCTTTATTAGATCCACATGAGGACTTCTGCAGTTAATTACTTGTAAATGAAAGATCATCATCAGGATTTCGTAAGCCTGTTTTAGCCCTTGCTACCCAAACCAAGACGCAACTCGCAGATGAGATCGGAAGAGGGAAAGAGAGAAAAAAAGTGGGGCTGTTTCTGGCTAACTTTTGTAGCACAGTAGGAGAGCAAACATCTGTTCATATTATGCGCACTTGGAATCAATGGGAGCCTTTTTATTTAATAGACCTGATGTTGATGGGAAATTAACAAATCCATTGTATATCATGTCCTGTAAAAAAGGCCACTCGCAATTTATTCCTTTCATTGTAAAAACCTGATTCCACCAATGTCTGGTTGATAAACAGTGCCCTACTTTTACCCACCTCACTGTGGAAAACAAGCAACGAAGTACCCCATCCACACATTTTCAAGCTCTAACAGAACTGGCTTAATGGTTTTACAGGCGCTCGCAAGGTGTGGTCTGTTGAGACAACCCACAGGTAGCAGCAACTTTTTTTTTTTTTTTCAGTAAATATATATGAAAAAGTACGCACCTTCTCGAGCTTCTTCTTCAAGTTCAGACCAATCTTTTCCACTCTCCTCACTACTTCCAAGCTCACCACCTGCAATATTCATGCCAGGGAGAAAGCACTGTCACAAGAATCACATGCACATAGCAAATTATATACAATTTGAAGGAAGCATTGAATAAATTACGCTTTACTTAAGGTGAACAAAGCCTGAATTTATTTGAAGTAATGCCTCAAATAACTATCCAAGTCCCACACCTTCATCAGCGAAGTTTTCTCTGCGAAGAAACTCTCTGCAGTCAAACCTCGTTAATTCAGAAAATCGGATAATTCGGCCACCCTGCACCCTCCCATCAAAAATGTACATAAGTAAATAGCGGCACACACTTATTAATTCGGAGTGAAATCGTGCGCACACCGGTTAATTCAGACTGAAGACATGCCAGGAGCGGCACTGAAGCCAGTTTTCAAGACACGCATTGCTACTGTCATCATCCGGAAACCAGTGCCTGGCCAGAAAGCACTCTCCCTTCCAAAACCGAAAACATACGAGGGGCAGCGCTGCTACAGTAAAACCCCATTTAATCGGCCCCCGTTAATTCGGAAATTCGGACTGCCGCCAAGGAGCGCCGTGTTAAGATATGATGTGCTCGACAGGCAACCGTCCAGATATTCATCCACAGGCCTCAATTGTATATTACATATCTGCCCGTGCCCCTCTGATGTGCACACAAAGGCAGGCATGCTGACGGTCAGCAGGTTCCCACTGATAGGCCTAGCGAGAATCTGGTCACATAGTTTCGTTTCCAGGGCTTCGCTACCAGCCCGCGGCGTCAGTGGCCGTCGGCTGCACATATCAGCGAGCCAGCCGAACCGCCCATCATTTGGTATGACGACTGCCTTGATGCTGATCTTTTTATTTTGTTTGTTTTTTGAAGCTGTCTTGCAGCTCCACTGCCAATTTGTGCTTTCCTCGCTTCCGTCCGCGTGGTATTTCCAGTCTTCCAGTGTGCAAAAACTCAGTGCTCGTCACGTGCTGTTCGTGCGATGAAGCCTTTTCGCATGCAACGCCACACGTGAAGAAGCTCCAGCACTACTGTTTTGGACACTAAAAGAAGCCACAGAGACCCTTGCCATTGTGGAGCAGTTCTGCTTCTCCCACTACTGATAGCGTGCACAAATTAAGACATGATATTACTGCGAGAAATCGCCATTGCTGCGCAGTTTTCGCCTTAAAAGGAGACAAATGGCCAGGTTCCCACAAAATAAATTTCGCTTTCACGCGACCGGTTTCTGATAGTTTTAGGGGCCATTCGATCATTCGACGTTTGGATAATTCAGACATCTCTTCCACTCCCTTGAAATCTAAATGAATGAGGTTTTACTGTGTTTCATGGAAGAAAACGCAATAAAATTTTTTATGTATACTGCTGAGGCCACACACCAACAATAAACAGCAAAAATATATTTACCGGCAGATTCTTCATCTTCACTAACTTCAGAAGCTGAATAGTCTTCAGAGTCATCTTCATCAGACTCAGATTCTTCTTCGCCAGAATTGTCTTCGTCACTTGGGTTGTACTGGTCATCTTCTTCTGAGTCGTCGTCACCATCACCTTCTTCTCCATCAGACTCGGGGTCCAAGAAAGACCAACCACCAGACTCAAAGAAGCCCTCTGGGTCATCTGTGATAGTCTTCATAATCTTGGTCCAGTTCAAACTTTGAATGCCTTCCGTGTAGCGAATGTCGCAGGAGCTGCAGAAAAACAACCACACTTTCATGTAAAAGGTAAATAATAAAAAAAAGTAAATGATACTGCCTTGCAAAATGCTCTTTGACATTTTAACTCTCTAAAATCCAGCACTGCTAGTAATTAGGCAAAAAATGGGACCAACTTGAGCCACTCCTTGACATGGTCGAGCATGTTCATCGGGACTGCATTCACCATAGCACACTTTCTGTGGTAGTCCTTGAATACAAACACCATGTCAAAGTTCTTGAGATGAAACTGCACTCGTTCAAAATGGACGAGCTCCACTTCCTCCAGGGTGACAATGAATGGTGGCTAGGGTTCGAAGAAAGAAATAAAAGGAAATCACCATCAGAGCTCTCACATAAAGTGGAAGTATATTTAGCATACCACAGAGCTAACCATGTCGTACTTTCTCCAAGTTTGCAAACTAAAGCTAAGCCATACAATAATATTTCCAAAAAAGGCAGAGGTGTGCACCACAACTAGCCCTTATGCACTCAAGAAACCAAATCAAGGTGACTTCTGAACAGTGCTTATTTTTCATGAAATCCAAAAATGAACCTCTGCCTCATGGAGTGTATTGCAAGCAAAATATTTAAAATTAAAATCTTAAGGCATAGTCAAACAAAATTTTTATGCAATGCACAAAGACTAGTAAAAGCTAGTGCAAGTAGTGAAAAACTTTTATGTCGAAAATACAAGCAGGCACTTTAGAAATGACGCAAAAAAAAAAAAATTGACATTTCTAATACTACAACTCAAAAAAAAAAAAAAAAAAGCACCTATTACCAGCTGCTAGAGGTGAAAAGGGGCAACCAAATGTCATTGAACCCAGTGCCTAATGAATGTCTAGCCACATTGGAATCATGTTCTCACCCAGTCAGTCAGATTCACCAAGCAGCCCGAAGTGGGCTGAAGCAGTACTGTGCTGCGGTAGGGCACACCAGGGAAGCCCAAGTCCCGGAAGGGCGTATCAAACTCAATTTCCCCTTTGGTAACTGCCTCAACTTTCTCACAGAAAGTCTTGAAGGCAGTTTTCAGCTTTTGGCGCAATTCTCGTTCTGCCTGTTGAAGACAACACAACAAGAGCCACATTTAGAAAAGCCGCAAGAATGCAGATTAACTCTCTCCAGCAACTGCGTCCTTAATACACTCGTTGTGGTCCCTTCAATGTGTTGCAGTGAAGGCTCCTTATTAAAATTTTGGATAACTCAAAATAAGCTCCGTGGTCCTAGCAGGATGCACACAGCTCTGTGCATAGAGCCCATTAATTCATATGTAAATTAGTTTTACCACTGATAATTCAAACTGTGCACCACCAACCACTTGCCTGGCTCGTGCTAGTGGTTGCTTTCTTGGCCTAATGATAAGCAGTACAAGAGCAAACTTCTCAAAAGTAACTTCCGTAGCATGTACCAGCTTTTGAATTCAGAACCATCAGACTACTGGCAGTTTGGCTGGCCTAGTTCACTGCTCACCAGACTGTTAACCACATGGTTATGCCTTAATCTTCATTGCTTTGAGATGCCCCATCCTGCGCATGCAGCGATGTCATCGTCATGCAGAAAATACTTAGCCAAAATGCTCAAAGAAAAGTTGGTTACTGTGGAGATCACACAAAAGACGATGGTTTAGACCTACCATGGGGGTTTAATGTTGCAAAGCATCTCAGGCTATGAGAAACACCGTAGTGAAGGGCTCCGGAAATTTCGACCACCTTTGTTTAATGTTCAACCCCATTTTTTACAGTGAACTGACATTGCACAGTACATGAGCCTCTAGCATTTCGCCTCCATCGAAATGTGACCGCAGCGGCCAGGATCGAACCTGCGTCTTTCAGGTCAGCAGCCGAGCACCATAACCACTGAGCCACCACAGCGGCTCACAGATGCAAAGAATAAGAGAGCCAACACATTCCACTATATGGCATTGTCATAAAGACAAAGCAGCCACTTTTGTAGAGCATTCAAACACCTCCAATTTCACTGCTTTAGATGCATATCATATGGATAAGGTTGACATCAGCCGGTAAAAAGCCTGGTGTGAAAGATAACACATGGAAGGTGTGTGTTAGAAGCAATCTGTATTAATGAGGACGAAAACTACTTTTGAGCTCGCCGAAACACCCGGAGACAAAATAAAGTTGCAATGTTTGCACTCAAATAAAAAAAAAAGGGAAGTAGACGACAGCAGACTTCCTTCTTAAAAAAAAAAAAACTTTTCTCGAATGCTTGCCTCAAAAAGTTTTCACAGATGTGTACAAAAAAATTTCTGCTTTTAGTCCCCTGCCACAAAGAATCCAATACAAGTAGAAAAAAAAATACCATACCATGTGCTGCAAGCATTAAATGAAATGTGAACAAGCCAATGAAAACAGCAAAATAAGATCTCAGTTCAGCAGGATTAAATACCAGTGCCTGATTTTATCTTTACTGGCACAAAGACCTCTGCATGCAAGTTTTAATGAACTTTGCCTGTATTTGTTCTCTAGCAACTATCATTTTTGTGTTCCATTGTTCACCTCTGTTGTTCAGTCGCATTTCATTTGGTGCTGATGTAGAAAAAACAACTTAGTTTATCACACTCAAATAAATTATACAGTGCAATCCACTTAGAACGATATTCAGAAACAAGAAAATCCAATTGTTATAACCGATAAGCGTTATACCTGGACCAGCAAAAAAAAAAAAAAAGGCAAAATAGAACACACCTGCTATTCCCCCATGCATGTAGATATAGATGGGGAAGTTGATAAATCTAAAGAATTTGATCACTATAAGCTATATTTCATTATATCTGGTATCGTTATAAGTGGATTACACTGTAGACTAAAATGTTCATCTGAGACACAATGGTTTACAAAACATACCACCACAAAAAATTTAAGTCTAAAAGCTTGATCTGTTTCCAGTGGAACTAAAGCAAAATGCATGAAACTTAAACAGAGCTAATCAATTCTGCAGCAGAAACATCACCAAGCTTGAGGCAGCCGTGATCCAGTTTGTGCAGCAAAGTGAACTGGTACAGCATTTCCATCTATTTATTAGCAAGCACGGTTACAGCACACCACAGACTCCTACTCACCTGCTCTGCAGCGAGGTCATCCCTATCGTGCATGTGCTGGTGCTTTCCCAAATCCGTTGTGATTTCTCCAACTTCAGTGTAAAACTGAACATCATTGTGCTTCTTTTTGCCAAACATGATGGCATTCTGCAGGAATATGAATCCACTATGAGCAAGGAAACATCCACGCCAGCCTGTCCAGTAACATATGCCAGCATCATTTTACAAAGAATCATTTCATGAAAGAGTTATGTTAAATGGCAGACCACATCTGCCATAACTTTCCTCAAGATAGCTCCTTTGCATGACATTCTGATCATTATTTTAATGTCAGTTCACTATTGCCGTGTTGACAAAAGAATATGATCTCTCTCCAAGCAATTCCAATTCCTAATAATTTCCAAGCAAGTGCTGGCACAGATGAAAGGTCCACTTTTCCATTACTTGCCAATAGCTATTTCACAATAGCTGTTACATGCCATGCCATCTGAGGTATCAACTAGTACAAAACTCACCAGATAAGACACCCCCCCCCCCCCCCCCCCCCTCCCTAAAGCATGCTCCAAGTCTGAGGATTAACCAATACAGGAAACATGGCTGGGGTGAGGCACAAACACAGCAACAAATGCAGGAAGAAAAGGTTGCCAATGATGCTTCAGAAACTCTTGCATTCTGGCCACCTCTGAGCCTGCAAAAACTACACCAGTAGCTATTGACACTGCTGCACAGAGGTTTCATGAACCCCTTCAAGAGAGCCGCACAAAATTCTCACATAAGGCCTACATGAAGCTAAGGATGGAGCCGCCATCACATCATCACTGTGCCAACTGTGTGCTTTAGAGGACTCATCATAAAAATGAAACTACTCCACTCTTAGATGCCTGGCAAATCATCTTTCTCAAACTTCAGCAACCGCTGTCAGCAGCATCTAAGCTAATGTTCAGCTCACCCGTGAGGAGTCATAAAAAATAGAGCAGCAAGCGTGACGTTGCCGAAAAGTGCATCACGTACTGGGAAAGCAGTGGGAGCGCCATTTTACGCGCTTTATGTGCAGCCATGGAGGATTACTGCCGCTAACATACGGCATTTATGACACTGTGGACAAGGAGGATGTTGCCTATTTTTATAAGAACAAAATAAAGAAATTTAAGTCTTACATCTCCTTTCACAGGTTCCTGAGAACGAAGCACCTTGTGCTAACAAAGTGTGCTGTCTGCAGTGATCAGTTTTTATGGCACAGTTTTCATAGCGATGTATCAACCAATATGCAAGGAAATAAACTACATAAATTGCCATAACCAAAGTGGAACAATCAATATGATGTTTAGAAATGCTATATAACTGGACACACTAAGCATGATTCATTACTGCTGTCAATCTCAGTTCACAGGTTGCAAATATTTTTTGAACAACAATAATGTCACAAAAAGAAAAGACAATACCTGAAAACTTGCAAATACAGTCAAGCCTAGATATATCGAACACAGATACTATGAATTACTGGCTATATAATAGTATATTGAACTGTTCCTAAGTCCTAAATATTTTTTACAAACAACTTAATTCTTACTTTACAGTTAAACCTGGATGTAACGAACCTCCATATAGCGAATTGCTAAGTCCTAAATATTTTTTACGCATAACGCAATTTTTACTTTACAGTTAAACCGGGACGTAACGAACCTCCATATAGCGAATTCCTCGATATAACGAAGATTTTTTAATTCCCCAACACCGCCCACACTGAAGCGCGTTTTTGAGACCTCCATGTAACAAATGTGTAGCGGCGGTTGACCTTGATAGAACAAACTCTTCAAGCCAACTATCTGTTAGCTAGTGCTGAGTTATGAAATTTAGCAGAAAAGTTTCACAACGATAAAGCAATGAGCAACCGCATTTCAGACAACACGCTGTGCTCCAGCGCCGATGGCGCATCTCTGTTGCTTTTGCTTTTGGAACGCCATACAGTGTGGCACTACAACAGTTCCCGCTCAAAACCAGCGAAAAACGATACCGCATAGCAAAAACTAAACGGCACGAGCAGTGTGCGCCCATCTCCGCCGTGCAGTTGCTCGCGTGATTCCGGCACTGATAGCTATCGCGCGTCGGAACTCAGGAGCAGGGACGACGGAGAGCACCAGTGGTGGCGTGACCACGTGCGCTCTCCTCTAGCTCGGCCACAGTGCCCCTAGGTCCCCTGCCTCTCCCACTCTCCCCGTCCCACTCGTAGCGGCGGAGGTGGCAGCGGCTGCTGCAGCAATCGTGCTATCAGCGCGATTGCAGAATATTTCTCAGTGTTTATGACTGAGTATTAGAGCTTTTTGTAAACGTTTTCACGGTGATTTCATGAACATTTATTTCTTATTTTGGTTTCCAATATACATGGTCCTTTTGAATCTTCTCGCAAAAACTGCAAGTAATGAAAACCTAAATGCAACGAGAAATTTCGGACTTGAAACTTTGTTATATCCAGGTTTAACTGTATTATCTCATTGCCGAGTGCCAAGCCATGCTCGTTCAGATGACAGATGGCAGGCTTTGTCTTGTGCCAAACGAATGACTGGTGGTGATGCGGCAGGCGTTTGCACATGGTTCAGAACGCTTTATCCAGCACTTGCCAACAGTGCCACGGAAGATACAGTGGCGTGAAAAGTTAGTGGCCAGGTGGGAGGCACCGTTTCTTCCTCTTGCACCTCTTGATAGCGCCCCGAAACTAGCGGCGTCGTAGGTTGTAGCCTTGCAGAAGCCATCCCATGCTCATGACATGCTCAAAGCTGTCGTTTTCCCCACCTCCATGGTGAAAACGGCAGGTATTGTTCTGCTGTCCCATTTTTCAAGCGAAACAGTTGTAATGCAGGAAAGGCAACCGAGCTGGCCTTTAGTGCTCGTTCCATTTTTGCGGCCTCTGCAATCGCCATGAGAAGCTTTAAAAGAGTGCTAAAACTTCAGAAAAGGTCTCTCTCAGTTGCCATTCTTTCACTACCACTTGACTAAATTGCACTTCTCTGTCTGTTTTCAGCAAAATTATATTACAAATTTTGGCCATATTGAACTATTTTAAGATTTTACTTGTTCACTATAACGAAATTTGACTGTAAAACAAAAAATATGCCTCACCCTGAGCGTAAAGTGAAGAAGGATAATCATTTCTCCATCACAAGGCTGAAAAAAGGCATGCTTGGTGTTGTTGTACAGGATGTCGACCTTGTCACCCCGCACTGATGTGAACCTGAAACCTGCAGCAACCACAAAAGCCAGATCTCCATGTAAACTCTTAGCAGGCATAGCGAGAGATAAAATGCTGAACAAGAGAGTGGCTAAAATATAGAAAGCTACAAAAATCATATCACTCCCTTGTTTACCTTTAAAAGGACAACGGGAAATAAATATTGACGGAAAAAAGGAAGTATGTACAAAAAGTTCACAGAAATGCATCAAACCAAGAGAAAATTCAATCTAGCGGTTCCTGCACCATGAGATCAGCATTAGATTCACACTATTCAGTTTGAAAAATCAAAATTTATGACTATGCTCCTTTCTAAAAATACGTCATAAACATGAATTACCCCACAAGAAAGCTGGGGGCTTATTAAGAAAGTACAAGAGTTCAACTTTTCGAAGTCCAAAATCTCTGCCGGTGGCTGTAGCAGCTACGGTCATGCTGCCATTGGCCGATTACAAGCATATGCTAGCAATTATGGTTTGCCTATGCATCATCCGGCGAGCTTTTTCGGTGAAAATCATTTTGAGCAAAGTAGAGGGCAACTTCCGGGAGAAATAAGGCCATGTCCATATGATCGGGAGTCTCCCGGACAATTCGGGAGAGTTGGCAGGTATGCGATAGGGTATCCAACAGAATTATCATAAATGAACTCTTTCGCTACTGCGCCACAGGCCATCGGTCATATATGATCGACTCTCGACATTTTGAAAACCAGCCACTAAAAATTTCAGCCGGCGTTCCTCCACCAGCTGCACCATCTAGTTTGCCTCTATAACACCATCTCTTTGGCTTCAGTTATGTTTTTCATTTTCCATGCAAGGAGGCGACACAAAAAATGAAACTTTGACCGGATATAGCTGTCGGTCGGCGAACATGGCGTCCATTTCGCTGTGCTCCCCTCAAAGGCGAAAGGCTATGGCTGAGCACCTTTGTCGGTTCTTATGCTGTCTTTTAATGCGAAAGCATTGCATGTCCCATTAGCACAAAAGCAGGCATTCGTCTATGGCACGAAATTCGTAGTATGTCAGAACATCTTTCGAAGCTGCACTGAATTTTATTTCAGTGCCGCGCCATCGTGGCCAACGCATCTGTGCATGACCGCCATGCAATGCTTGGACATGCAGATCAAGATTTTCGCTGCATTATCATTCAACGTCAACAAGGGCAGAATACTGTGCACCAACTGCCGCCGCGGTGGCTCAGTGGTTATGGCGCTCTGCTGCTGACCTGAAAGACACAGGTTTGATCCTGGCCACGGCGGTCGAATTTCAATGTAGAAAAAATTATAGAGGCCCATGTACTGTGCGATGTCAGTGCACATTAAAAAAACCCCCAAGTGGTTGAAATTTCCCGAGCCCTTCACTACGGCATCCCTCTTAGCCCAAATCGCTTTGGAACGTTAAACTCCCACAAACCAAACCAGTACTGTGCACCGGGACTACAGGTGGCGACACAATGCAATCAAGCTATAAATGGGCCTTGCGCTGGCTTAGTAGTCACTGGACACGGCAACGTTGGAAGCACATGGAACACTAATCTGTTCACCCACCTTGTGCAGTTTTACATACAATGCTTTCGCATTCTCACACATAAGCAGTATTGGTGTGCCTGCCAGGTGAATTAGACAACCATGTGGAGTGGCCGGATTTCAGTTCCGATTACGGACTTTATCGCAGAGGCCCGGGACAACAGTGCATGTTCACATGTGTTTCGACCGCCGCGGCCGGGATCGAATCCGCGTCTTTTGGGTCAGCAGCCTAGCACCATAACCACTGGGCCACCACGGCGGGCTCATTTGGAAGTAACCAATAAGCTACAGTTTGATGCATTACAATGCTCAGTGCATTTAGCACTTCCTGAAGAAATAATTTTGACTTTAAAACACTCCAAATGGTAATTTTTTTGCAGTAGCAAAAGAGCTAATCAGCAAGGAACGTTAGAATGTTTTTGCTTGCAATCCTGGCAAGCTACATACAAAGTTCTTCAATTTCGAAAATTCCCCCCATTGGACCTTAAAGTTGTGCTTGGAGGGAATAGCCTCATTTTCAGATTTAAAAAAACATGCTCAACCTGCCCAGGAAGGCTAAGAAACATTCAATTTCTCCATAAATCATGTACCATTGGAGTGTGCCTCCAAGATTCCAGAAATGCGCTTGGAGTAGATGTTGGGTCGAATGTACAGGTCCTTGAGCTTCGGATTGCCTTTGTTCGAGCTCAGCACAAGAGTGTCTTGCTTCACTATTCCCTGCAGCAAGTAAATAAATTTAGATGTTAGGGTGGTTGAGTACGTCAACAGCAACTTGAGAAGAGTTTGAGAAAAGCCAGCACCTCTTTCTCTCGCTCCTCAGCCTCTCTAGTCTTGAACTTCTTCTGTACTTCTTTGATGAGCCGGAACGCTGTATTGAGGTTGGATGATGGGGCTGAGATTTCTCCAGGCTCCTTCACATTAGTGCTTCGATAAGTTCTGACACAGAAAACAATTGCATCACATTAGAATGTCATCTAATAGATAATACATGAGAAACCACTAATGTAACCAGCATGCTTTTGAAACAGTCTCCATTTGAATTGTTTTCTCTTATACAGAAATTAAATATCTGTTCTCAAGAGTCAACACTCTGGCTAGAAACCAGAGAAGAGATGCTCTTGGAAGCCCGCTGTCCCCAATTCACAAGACAGCTGAATGAAACCTAAACAGATGGTAGAGTAAATTCCCAATTTTCAAATCTATTATAGTCAGGTTTCAGAACCTTCAGTTAATATTATGCACGCTACATTACTTAGACTAGGGAAAGTATGCTCACTTCACAAGCAGCTGGTATGGTATTGAGCTAAGCTACTTCAAAAGAGCATTTTTAGTTGAGATTTTGGTGCTATCTTTTGAAAACATTTAGCACTTTGCCGAGATGCATACCATTGGGAAAAAAAAAGTGTACATAAATCACAATAAAGCCAAGACAACTGCACTTTCCCCACCTCTCAGCCTTTAATTGCAACCAGTAGTCTGTTATAATTAAAAAGTTAATTATCAGAAATTTGTTAAGCAACTAACTAGCTAACATTATTTACATGTTTTCTGATGTTTGCTAACGCAGGTATTATTGTGCCGCAGCAGCCGCTGTCATACCTGAAAAAGCCTATTTTAAAAATTTTGGTTCACCTTCACTGAAACATCCTGTACAGTACAAAGACAAATATGAAAATATGTCAGCTCATCATTCAAAAAAAAAACCTAACATGAAACCTTCACCTACATCTCTTTGAGAAAAGTGGCTTCTGGGTTGGGAAAAACGTTGCCTTCATTTCGGCCCAGTGCTGCACCAGGGTGGAAGAAGTTGATACGAAGATAGGTGTAGTCCCCTTCCACAGATTGTGATATGTTCTGCAATCAGGCAAAAGAAAAAGGCACTGATAAGCAGGCATGGCAGCCAAGGCTTGGTGCACTTCCCATGGCAGCATAAAAGGTGTGCAAACACAGGTGTAAACATAACGAAACCAGGATATATTGAACTTGAAGGGGCAACTCCAGACACTTTTTAGGTTCATTCATTGCAATTCCTCACTGCCCACATCATACCCACCAAGTTTGGCAGCTATTTCATATTTTATTCCTGGACATTGATTTTGAGGCTTGCAACTCCAGAGGAAGATTTCTGCGCGCAGCACCGAGTTAGCTACATCACAGACAATACCCGCTTGAGCCAAAAAATGCCTTTGTGTCTCATTCAATAGTCACATTTTTCAAAATTACGCCGTTTGAATCATACTCTTTTTCCAGATAATACCGTATTTACTCAATGCTAACGTGCACCTTTTTTCTGGAAAAAAAAATCATTTAAAAATGACATGTGCAGTAAGGCTGACCCACATGGAGCAAACTTGCATGACGAACTTCGCACGGCCAGCACCAGTGTGGCAAACACCGGTGCGCCGTTGCCATGACTTTAGTGTTGCTAGAAACCGCGTAATTCTGTACAGTGGAACCCCGTTCATACGTTTTTCACCGGACCGGGAAAAATACGTAACAACAGGGAAAACACTACTGTGAGGAAAGCTCCGAAAATGAATGAAAACAGAAAACTGTGCAGCTTTGACTTGAAACAATTTATTTCCGCAAAGTGAGCTTATTTCCGCATCTTTCGCTTGTTGGAAAGCACCACGCGTTTCTCAATAGCCTGGAAGGCCGCATTGCTGTCAGCGTCGCTTAGAGGTGCGACATACCTGCGGAGGTCCAGAGCCGCAATGGCTTCTCCAAAGCTTGAATGTGCAAACTCCCCGGAATCATGTGGCTTGTGCTCCTTACCGTCACTGCAGTCAGCAGCTTCACTTGTGACCAAGTTTACAATGATCTCAGCGATGCTTTGGCTCTCTGACGTCACGACAGTAGCATCCACGGCGATGTGGATCCGGAAACGGTCAATCTAGCCAGTTGACGCAGCAAAGTCAGCGATGCCCAGCCTGTCGGCTATATCCATCGCCTTCTCGCACAAAATGCTGCCATCAAAGTTAACACCGGCAGCGCGAGCTTGTTTAAACCAGGTAAGAAGAGCCTCGTCGAGGTTTCCATATTTGGTGCCACGAGCATGCTTAGCTTTCAGGCCGAAGAGCGCGGCATTCCCTTCCATGTCGGCACGCTTTGAGATGATGCTTTTAAGTGTCGAGGGTGGTAGGCCAAGGTTTTTGGCAATGTCGACTCTCTTCCGCGCTGCCTACCTGTCTACTGTGTTTAGTACGATCAGCTTTTCTTCAAGGAGAAGTGCCTTCCGCTTGAGCGACGCCATCAAAGCACGACAAAGATCACGATTACAAGTTCGACGTTCATGAGGCGGATGGCCATCTAGTGGCGGCCTCTCCAACTCGCGTGCGGCTTCTTGCAGCCAGTTCCATAGCCAAGCCTGGCCAAGACTTGTCAAAAGGCATAATGGCGGTTGGCACGCGTTGCCCGGGAAGGTTCGGGGTTCCAGCTTGTGATGTATCATGCAGGAACATTTTCACAGCTACAACATAACAGTGGGGTTCCCAATGCATTAGATCCTATGGGAGCTATCCCGGGACTGGATGAAAGTGACGTATCCGCCGGGAAAACGCAGCACTGAGGAACGTAACAGCAGGGTTCTACTGTATAATCAGTAAAATGCTGCAAAGAACAGATTTGCATTTACAGGTAAGCCATTATTCATTCAATGGCAGCAAAGAGAATGAATTATTGTTTAGTTTTAACGTTAATATGCCAATTTTTGTACTTTTCCATCGGAACATAGACTGGAGGAAGCAGAGAAATCGCCTGGGCTGTCCCCACTATGTAGCGGTACCGTAAAAACCCGCGCATAATACGGACCCGCATATAATACGAGGAGTAATTTGGGGATAGCAAAAACGGAAAAAAATATTTTCATCCGTGTATAATGCGAGTAAGGAAGAGCAGAAAGCTCAAAGGCGTACTGGAAGTCACGGAAGCCGAACACCCTCCGATTATTTGTGTACGATGGCACGCCGGATACGCGTGTAGCGAGTGCGGCAGGTAGAGGCGCCGCGCTCCCGCCCACTCGCATCTTGCGCCACGAGTACGCGCAGACCGGTTCCAGCATACACGCATGCTTCAGAAGCGTCCTTCGGAGCTTCGGTGATTGTCATCGCCTGGCATACCAGTACCATCGAGGGCGTTAGATATCCCGCATTTCCTGAAATAGCAATCGGAGAGCTCATCGGAAATGCTGGCCCAAGTGTCTGCGATCCGAATGCACGGCCTGGTTGGAGAGGCCCATGTCCGGCGGCAGTCACTGCAGACTCCACCTACCTCATACAGACAATGCAGCAGCGCTTGACGCAGCGCCGATGTTTTCGAAAGCTATGATTACTTTCTTTTTAAAAGCAGCCGAGTGCTGCTTTCGCGGTCCGGATGTTATACAAGGTGCGATTGTCCTTGGCGTCGCTATGTCAGGTCAGCGTAGTGAAGCCACCACTAGATAGCCTCCTCTCGCTAAAAGCGTGATGGTGATGGCGCTCGCAGAGCAGGTTTGTGCACCCACTCCGCTCAGCGAGCAAGCGGGAGCACTTCTGCGCATGTACGAAATGCTCAGACAGGAACGCGCGAGCGAAACGGCCTCTCGGTGCCGCTCCCGGGTGAGCCAAGCGTAGTGACGAGCGGGCCTTGCAAAACTGGTCTCGCGTGGATCTTGACCGAAAATTGTTTGGATCCGCATATAACATGCCAAAATTTGAAAAAAAAAAAAAAAAACCTTGCATTACACATGGGTTTTTAGTAGGGGTGTGCAAATAGTGGTTTTTTTGATTCGAAGCGAATAGTTCGAATAGTACTTCCGGCACTAAAAAAAGGCTGAATGACAGTAGGCATTTCCAAAATCATTTATTTTCCTAACACATGATGCCATTACATACTGCACTGAGGCTTTATTTAAAACCATGCTTCAAAATTTAAGAGAGCACCTAAAGTGAGTTAAGAACAATTTTTACCGGTTTGGTAATAAAAAGTTATAACACATAAAAATATCGCCTGCTTTCTAATAAGAAATTAGAGATAAAATACAAAAAATGACAGTATAAGAGAACGGTGCCAGTAGTACAATCAATAACTGAAACCATAGGAGTAACTGCACTACACTGCAGCAAGAGCATGAGGACAATAATGAAAAAAAAAAAAAGGGACATTCTGCACTACCGGTGACCAGCGGTCGAACGGGTCGAATGCCCAACACTGAGCTAGGCAATCACGTTCGGTGCACCGACTTGCCACCTGCGTTGCTTGCGTTTCTATAGTTGAGGATCCTCACTCCTTGGTTTGGATTGCGTCTTCTTTTCGGTTACGCCGACGGGACTGCTGCGTCCAAAGATGTTAAAATGGAACATAGGCTGACCGGACCTCCTAGCAGCACTGGCAGCATCGCACCATCGCGTATCCAAAGCTCCCACAGCACCGATAGGTTGGCCGTACTGTCGGGGACAGAGCGTGCAGGATGCGCCCCCCATGGCTCAAACACATCGCCATCACCTTGCGGCCGGAGATTGGCGCGTCTATTTCGCTATCCGAGGGGTGCTCGTATGGAAACGTCGGCTCTGCTCTGTCTCTCTTCGGTTTAGTGCGGCAAACTGGCGCTCTTCCCGGCCTATGCCGTCACTCTGACAAGGCGTGTCGCACGATGCATTTTTTTTTGCATTTCACTAGTAGCTTGCGGCTGCTGTTTGCCGGAGCGCTGCTTCGCTTATCAAGCTGAAGGATCGAAACATCGTTCCGGTAACATTCCCAGACTAGCAAGAATGGAAGCGGCTGTACAAAACTCTAGCGCCGCAAGCGAAATGTCATTCGCACCGCTCGCGCCTCCTGGCAAAATTGTCCCCAGTAGTACCTCCGAGCAGAACTCAGCATCGCGCTTCCAAGAATGCTCTGAGCCTCCAATGTACTGGAGTGCCCGAGTTGCGGCGAGGGGGTGCGGCACACCACCGAAGACGGCTCAATGCCCTTATTACGACGGCGTTCCGTTCCCACCAATGCGCAAGCAGTCAGAATAGCAAGAAAAGACGCCAGTCATAGATAGATGCGATCATTTCGTTCTACTAAAGTTCGGCAGTCACGTATACGTCCGCAGCCTCCCCGATGCCGAGCGTTAACGGCAGTAATCCTCCACGGGTGCACAATAAGCTTGGCGTTATCACACGCTAAATGCGCCCTTCCCATTGAAGTAAGTATACACTTCGGCGACATCGAGTCCCCGCGCTGCCGCTGAATTTTTCTCGCCTCCGCCGGTAATATGATGGCTTGCTTCAATGCTGCCGAGAACAGCCCATGTTCGGTACGCATGATTCGTCACCTGATTGGGTGAAGCGATAGCGCGGTGGGGCTGCGTGTTTATCGTTGCATCTGTCCTATCAGATAATCATTTCCGCAGCTCTGTTGGAAAAAAAAAAAGAGGGGGGGGGGGGGGGGGGATGAAGGCGGCCAAGCGATACCCGCGTTCGAATACTTGTGGCGCCCGAGCTCATCGATAACGTCACCGCCAGCCAGAGTATATAAAGGGTTCGCTGATAATAAACTGAGGTTTCTTGTTTTGAAGCTTAGACGACTGTCGGCTGTGTTCTTCCTTCATTGCGTCTGCCTCGACACGGTGGCAATGACGCGGCTTATGGCAGCCTTAGTGCGGAGGTTCGAAGACGGCCAGAACGCAGGATCTTTTGCAAGAGCGCGTCGCCCTCACCTTTCTTTCGTTTGTCGCTGGGTTCTCACCCCGGCCTAATCGGGATTTGCGTATTGACTGACCCCCAAGCGTTGAAAGCGCGATAAAAAAAAAAGCCATCTATGCGGCAATACTCGGAAACGAAACCATATAAAGCAAGCGTCCCAGTAACACTATTCGCGCGAGACGAATACTTCGAAATTTCGAATACCGAGAATTCGGTTCGAAGCGAATATCGAATACTGTGCTATTCGATCGAATATTCGCACACCCCTAGTTTTTAGTCGTGATCAGGTCTAGGTGTGTTACAATGCAAGGTGCGGAAGCGTTCATTAAAAATACTGGTTGAATGTGGGCAGCTGCGATCATATTGTTTTAGAATAGGAGGCCCAAAGCATGGGGACCCCAAGGAAATAGCGAGCCCCAACAATACAGACTTATGCACCCGGGACTTTTACAATACAGCAGAGCCTGCTATAGTAAACTCGGATAAAGTAAAGTGAAACTGCGGTCCCATATCCCTTATGTACAATTTTTCCGGTTATAGTAAAGATTAAAAAAAAAATGGCTATAGAAAAGAGCCCCTGGCCATGGCAACGTGCTCCCCATGGGATGACAACGCGACACGTGCGAGGCCGACATTCGGAAGTAAATGCATACCAAAGACAATAAAACGGTGTTTTTAAAGAAGCTGTGAAACAGGCTTCAAGAACGTTGCGGTATGCCTGGGATGTTAAAGCATGCCGCTTCCCATTTCGCGTGTAATTGTGGGTCCTCCGCTGCGTGCAGAAGAGTATTATTTGTCTCAGGTTTTCATGACAACACTTTGAGATTAAGCGAGTTGATGTACTGTCCTCGGTAGGCATTTCAGAGCCCCTTTAAAGCTCTTGGGGCTGTGAGGCGACGCAAAACGCATGGCGCACATGGAAAAAAAAAAGAAAGAAAAATTCAGCTGGCTATGAACGCAGAAAGAAGAAGGCGTGGATCGCTGAGAAAGGAAAGATCATAAAAATGCAATGAAGAGTAAGGATGGGAAGAAAAGAGTGAACATTTACAGCATGGCAGCGTGAAGCACAGGGAAGCAGTGGCAAGAAACAGAGACGCGGCGGTACTGCGTGAGTGGTACCGCCACACCTCGACTGTCATGCGTCTAACTATTGCCTCTTAAACAAAGCTGAGGCTGAGGAAAATGACGCAGTGTTCACGCAAAAGCATTTGTTTTCACATCAAATCAAACTCGGGCAATATTTGTAGCTGCATTGTATTTGTGCAAATTCGGTACTATTTCAAACATAAACGAAAACGCGACTGCAACATAAAATGTGATAACTGAAAATAAACAATTATACAACATAAAGGGCATATTTATTTTATAAACCAACACTGTGTTTAGTTAGTAGCCAATTAATGACCAGAGAGCATCCTCAGAGCCATGCAACTGCCAACAAGTGATACAGTAAAGACCCTGATAAGTCGAACCCGGATATATCGAACCCGCATATTTCGAATTATTGGCTATATCGAACACACAGATTACCCCCTTGAAAATACTATGTAAAAGTATAGGACAGTTGCGTTGTATATCGAATTCCATTTTCGCCGGACATTGGATATATCGAACGCCGCGCCGCGCCCCTGGAAGGTGCGCTTTCCCCAAAGACATTCCTGTCCGGTCCTCAGCCGCCTCAGCGGAGAACATTTCCGCAGTCAGCAGGCGCAGGGCCCTTTTTTTTTTGTTCCCCGTTTTTGCGCCCCACCGGCGCGAGCTTTCCCACTCCTCCTCTCCTCCTGTACCGCCGGCGTGTGCTCCGTCAAGGTCATTGGAGATCAGCGAAGAGAGAGCGCCGCATGGAGACGCGCGGCGACCACGCTTCTTGGGGAAAGAGAGAGAGAGAAAACGGTCGCTCGTGGGCACATCGTGGGTCTGGGGAAAAAAGAGAGCTCAGAAAAAAAAAAAAAAAAAAAAAAACGAAGCCCAGAGCGCCGATCTTTCTCCCTGCTCTTTCTTTTCCCTCTGTCGTTCCTTCGCAGCCGCGTTGACTGCCGCTCGCATAGGCTTCGCTCTTATCGCTCCATCTGCGCCTCGCGTGTTTTTTTTTGTGTGTGTGCCTGTGTTTCAACGCGCGACGTGAAGCAGGCCCCAGTAGCCAACTGTTTTGGCAAGGCAGGCCTTGAAGTGGCCGGAGATTAATGTCCGGAAGATTTAGATGACGATGAGTGCTTGGACGACGCGTTTCGCGACTTGTCCAATTTTCTCGGCGCCGTTCCGTCCGAAGTGACTGTTGAGGACTTTAACGCTGACAGCGAAGTTCAAGCGGTAGCTGGCGTTCAAGACGCCGACTCCAGCGACGACGAGGGCAACTGTGTTGTCGAAGAAACGCGTCCGTGCGCAGCCACTGAAGTGGCGTCAGCGTTAGCCTGATTCGGCGCTGTTGCGGCGAAATGGAAGGCACTGTGCTCTCGCACCTGGACAGTCTCGAGAAGATCGAGGCCAGTGTTTTGAACTTCGTTTCCCAGAGGAAAAAGCAGCCCAAAATTAGTGATCTTTTTTTCCGCGAAATAAAGCGCTTTCACATTGCGCGCCCATACTATGTGATTCGCGGCTGTTCCAAACGGTAAGCCACAATTTGTTATGATCGGGAGTGCAGTTTTAGCCTATATCTGTATATCGAATTTTCGCTATATCGAACTATTTTCCGATCCCCTTCGAATTCGATATATCCGGGTTCGACTTAGTAAAGATTTTTGCTGGTCCGAGTCACTTTACTATAGAGGGGTTCTACTGTAGATGCTTTCTCTACGCAGCGGTGCCAGGCTCCAGTTCATTGACTGCAGCACCGTTGTGGCCAAAGCACTGTGTGGGCAATAATCGAAGCAGATTTGTTCAACCACACTTCAAAATGAATATTTAAGAATATTCATTTCATTCTGAAGCATGAAAATCTGGTGCTTGCTACAATTGAAGGCATTGCACTTTTTTTTTTCTGACCGTGTAAAAAAGGTGCACATTACAATAGAGTAAAATGGTAAGTTTTTTTTTTCTGTATAAAAAAATAATATTGAGGTTTTACTGCATATACAGGACAGCTACCACTCTTGATCATACAAGTACTGCTGGAGCTTTTGTGGGATTGTTACAGCAATGCATAAAAACAAGACATTACATATCAGCTGTGTTTCAGGGATCGGTAAGTCATTAGAACAGCCATAACACACAAAACCCAATTATGATTGAATGCAGTTCTCAGATGTGAGAAGGCTGTTATCAAGGTTTGACTGTATAGCCTGGAGAAATCGCATTATAAAGTAGCTCACCTTTATAGTTGAGATGTGGTAGGGTACTGGAATGCCGAAAATAGGTAGGATCACAGACTCATACTTCTTGTCTGCAAAAGAAAATGTGATACACATCAAGTACGAGTCACAGTAGCCGCCCAAAGTGGCATTAGCTATGCATGAGCCAAAATACAGAGCGCACTCTGCAATGAAAGCAAAATGACAATGATCACAACAGCATTCAAAAACACTGTCTGCTTTTGAAACTGAAATGCTACACCAATTTACTCAAGAACTTAAAAATAATGAAAAATTCCAAAAGCTTACCGGAAACGGCACTGCTGTAGGCATATTCAGTGGGTTTTAGCTATGCGAATAATTACCACTTCAGCAGCTCTTTTGCACTAAAGTTGAATCTGGATAATGCCACAATGCCCCAACAGGCACACAACACACCATTATACTATATCCATCTACAGCAAAACCTCTTTAGTTCGGAGTTCAAGGGACTGGAAAAAATGGGCCCCAAGAAACTTCTATGTACTGTCCGCACCGTAGTAAATTGATCTGGTGAAAAACTAGGCAACGGTTGTCTGCTTTTCAGATAAAAACTATGCGGCAATGACGATTTTTCGCAATTCCATGAAATGCTCAATTGCGTGCCCACTGTCAGGAGTTTCGAAGAAGTGTTCCAGTGTATAAGCAGCTGACTTCACAATGCGATACATAAGCGATGGAGTCTCACTGCAAGCAGTGGCTTCATTAGGAATACTATACAGACCATGGCTCGCTGTGTTGATCACACCTCGACACAACCTCCCTTCGGCAGCCTGTCCGAATAAACACAGGTCCAGCGCCATAAACTTACATGGACTTGGGCCAGGGCCGTGCAGGCAGTTCAAATCCTCAGGATTTCTGGCTTCTGAGTTAACGAGGTTTTACAGTGTTCAACTATGCGATTTCATGTCAGTTAAGGACAGAGGTTAGGTGCTTTAGATAAGATAATGCAACAAATTAAAAAGCTGGAAGCTATTGCCCCCAAGTATGTATGCAAACTCGCTAGAATTAACAAGTTAAATGAAACCAAGTATACAGTATTTACTCGATTCGTACTGACACTCAAAAGTTGAAGACCAAATTAAAAAAAAAAAAAACTATCCTCGTCATCGCTGACCTTACCACGTGCCCATGCCACCACACGAATGAGGTCAAAATGGCAATCAATACTTGTGTGTGCCTTTATCAGGGTTCTTGCTGGTTTTCAGCCATGAAATTCAAGGATTTTCAATGACTTCCAAGGACCCCAGACTTTTTCTTTCAAGGACTTAGCAACACAGCATTTTATTACAGAAACATTTCTTACATCTCACGTATCTAGCATTTATTGCACAAGAGACTTAATGTAAAAAATAAACCTCTCTTGAGGGCCGTTTACCAATAAAGAGTTGCTAGTAAGAGCGGTAACTGCGATACCAACAAATTTCTGCCGTTTCCACCTGCAGCTGCACCTCACATCTGCCTTGCGTCTGCAAGCTTCACTGTTGAAAGCGTCGTGGAACTTGACCACATCTTTACTTTACTATAAGCTGATGGATCTGACATCTAGATGTACCAAAAGCAGACCTTTCATTCAGCTCTGGCCGCTTTAGACGCGCCGTCGGCTGCGGTTCCGGTGCGAAACAGGCTAGGCCTAGCAACGACTACGGCGGCCAAGCAGCAGCGTAGTCCGTCGCCAGATGCGCCTGTGCGCGGCATCATTTTGACGAGATTGGCACCTGAGCCAGCATGCTCAGTCTTTGCTCGAATTCATTCGAATAACAACGCTGTTCCGACTTTTCTGGTGCGAACTTTATGCAAGTATAGCGAGCCAAGCGGCGTTCGACCACTGTTGCCCGCATGAAGAAAAATTTCCTGCATGCAGGCACAGCTGTGGGCGACGCTGAAGCCCCTATAGCTTCACTTTTTAAGGAAAAAGCCTTTAATGGCTCATACTCCCGTCCGTCTGTACGACGTTACATCCAGTGCCTGGGGTGACTCATCGACGAGCGCAGCTTATAGGAGAAAACAAATGGTAGCATCAGATAAAGGGGACAAAAAGTAACCCCGACCCCAAGTTTGATGACTGTAGAGTGAATAGTTAAGTAACTTTAGCCAATTATAGCAAAAAAAAAATGCAAAGAAAATAATAAAATGCGTCGATATAGCGACGAGAACGGTGCGACGTCACATCCACCGGAAGTAGTCACAGCGTAGTGAAAATTATCACAGAATGGGCGGAAAAACGCCAGATTTGTGTCAAATTAGATTGAAAAATGTGTAATTAAGAGTAATTAGTACTTAACATCACCGAAAGATCTACAACTTGGGTAACAATTGCTCAAAAACGAGGAAAACTGGATGATGACATCACATCAAACGAAAGGACGTCGAAGCAGCGTGATCCGCCTCCAAGCAATCTGCCGACATGCTGCGCATGCACAGCGTGATGTCACCAATTCCTCTCGCCACGCTCTTCTCTGTTGTGAAATGAATTCAAGCGCAGCAAATTCAAATCAGTGCAATGAGTCACAAACGGCTTACTCCTTCCTGCACTTAAGAGATATCAAAGTGCCTCCAACGATTTTTTTTATGGTAGACAGAAAATTTTACAGAATGGCTTTAGGTGAATCCTGTGTTGCGTTAGCGGAGCGACGCACGCGTGCTTGCTGTGTGCCGGTGAACCGCTTGCATTGCAGCTGTGTAGGCTCCCTACACTTACGGCGCACCAGGTTCTGTGTCCAAACCATGTTCACACTGCGTCTCTTTTCGCTTCATGCCCAAACCTTGCTGTTGCGGCAGGTTACGGGGTGACGGCAGCCATGTCAGGCGGGCGTTGGGCGGAGACAGTGGGGCTTCGTCTGAGTTTACGCAGAGCTCTTGCCGAAGTGACGGCGATCAAAGCCGCAGAGGTGGAGTTCCGGTAAAGTTATCTCCAACAAGATAATTTGTGAAAAAAGAAAATTTAAAGAATACTAGCGTTTTTCCATGGCCGTCTCCCTCACCGGACTCTCAAGGCCCTTGAAAACACTTTTTCCAAATTCAAGGGTTTTCAAGGAACCACATGAACCCTGCTTTATTAGCGTAGATTATGGATAGTAACGGCTACAGTGCAGTCTCCTATTGGCGTTTTGTAGGGGCGCCGCCTGCGTGCTACTTTTTTTCTTTTTATGCATTGTCATAGGTTGCTGACCGATTTTTCGACTCGGTGGGACCCGGAAAATGGTCCGAATAATTGAAAAGTCCGAAAAATCCGTGAACTTGAAAAAATAAACTTTTCTGCAAAAAACCGGCTTTCAAAATCGCAAAAATTGCCGCTCCTCATGTTCCGCCTACAAGCGATAATACTAGACACTATCTGAATCGTAGTTGTGCTTTCTTCATGTCCGCACCCTATCACATCATGATGCCAGATAGTGCGACGCAGCCACGGTCATGCCGCGAATGAATGCACGCGCTGCATGAAGCAAGAACAGTCAGTTTGCATGGGGCAATGACGTTCGCGAAGACCCGAGAGGTAACCCATGGGTAACCCACGGGAGGAAGAGCGGAAGCGAACGCCTCCGAATGCAGCCCCCCCCCCCCTGATGTACCATTTTCAATGCAATCGCACGCCCTATGTAGGCCATCTCGATGGCAATAGACAGCACCTCATTATCTTGAATGGCAACAATATAGAACAAATAGCCAAGCCTATCCAAGCCAGTCCGATTGCGCCCTCCGAGTCAATTCTGTTTAAATCCAAGATGACGCCTTTCACGGTGGTGGCAAACAGGTTGGTTATGACAGCGATGCTCGCTCGCATCTATATTAGGGCGAAATAACCAACTTTCGGTTGAAAAACGATCACCACAATATTGTTGGCGTCTATTTTAGTCCGAAAATTCAAACTTTTAGATTCCACAAAGTCTGAAATATCGGTCGTGAAAATGTGCACGTTCCTATGAGGTGCACAACGGTCCCTCAGCGAACTCCACAATTATTGGAGTCCGAAACATCGGTTGGCTACTGTATTTTATTAATGCAATGGCAAAATCCTCGAATCTAAGCCGACCTAAGAGTTTTATATCTCATGTTTTAAACAAAACTATTGGCCTAGATTCGAATAAATACGGCAGCTCTTCTATTGTGATGCATTTTCCTGGGACCCATTTCAGCTCTATTCCATTTTAAATGCACTCCCATGTGAAACCAGGCAAAGTTAAATGCACTACACGCACACATGCTCCACCCACTCCTTGTTTAGCCTCCAGTAGACTACTCACCAACAAATACTTTCAGCTCCTTGACCTCTGGCTCCTTTGGCAGCTGGTTCACAGACTTGTACGAGATGTTTGACTTCCGGATCCTGGTGCAATCATAAAAAGTAACAATAAAAGGATCTTGTTAGTCTGCACAAAGTGAAACCCAAATGCTCCTTACACTGGAGTTCAATCATGCAGTGCCACATTAGTAGTGGTACAATAACAAAACAGACCATTTCATACCATCACTTGCTTTTTCTCTCTTCCCTCTGTAAATTTAAATGCATCACTCATTTTATAACTTCTAATTATGCAACATCATGACAATCCTTAGCAATCGTTGTTAATGTAACAGTTTGCTATGTTAACGTTGTTACGTTGCATTGTTAACGTAGCATTCTGCTACGTCAACGTTAACAATGATATCCTAGCAAACTGCTGCAATAGCAAAATGTTACAAATAATGCTTTTTATACAAACATTAACTGTTCATTGTTAGTAATAGAATGTTAAACTTGGTAGGTCATTTAAAAATTTATTGTAATGCCATACGATGCCAACAGTCGACAGGGGATCCCCTTTAATATCCAAAGCAGACAGGCTCAAAGCCGCTCAACGATTCCTCCAGTCATGCCTCTCGCAGTTAGCAGTGCAGAGGCCTGTAAAATCAGTGCTGAATTTCTGACAGTGGCTAATCGGCAACAACGCAGAACATTAGTTGTTCTACAACTGTAGAGAATGAAGCGTTGAAATCGGCTGAAGCTTGCTATGTACACTTGCATATGGCGCATCACCCGGCGCAAATCGCTCAGGTGGTCTTCCCATGCTTTTAGCAGTGCACGCTTTCATCATCACTCCAATGCGCTTTCTGCTCCTCGTTCTGTGATGGCTAAACGTACAGTCGTCTTCCACCGTGGATTCACGCCCGCGAAAATGCAACCACGTTTCGCTGACACCGAGGACAGTCCGTAAACAAACATGGCAGACAGGACCTGCTGGCGACAGGGAAGAAGAGTCTGGTTTTTGCAAACTGCTTCATATATTGTGCTGCACGTCAAAACATGATTTTAATAACAGCAATTAATAAGAATGCTTACTAATCACGCATGCATGATTGGTTTGGTTTATGGGGTTTAACGTCCCAAAGTGACTAAGGCTATGAGGGACGCCGTAGTGGAGGGCTCCAGAAATTTCTACCACCTGGGGATCTTTAACGTGCACTGACATCGCACAGTACACGGGCCTCTAGAATTTCTCCTCCAAAGAAATTCAACCACCGCGGCCGGGATCGAACCCGCGTCTTTCGGGTCAGCAGCCGAGTACCATAACCACTGAGCCACTGCAGCGGCTCATGCATGCATGAGTTCGGGCAACACAATCAATGGGTGAATGTCAGTAGCTGTGAATCACATTCACTGTGCCAATTTGTGCATCCTCCTTTTGAAACCTCAATTTCAGAAAAAAAAAATTAAAAAAAATGCGCAAATAACACGAGTAAATACTGTAATTTGCACATCCCCTTTTCGAAGCCTTAGTTTAAAGACAAAAAAATTTGCAAATTATGCAAGTAAATATGGTATATGAAAACAATTCTGAGCAAGGCCCACCAATTAGATGGCACAATCTCCAACTACTACAACTCTACATGGTTTTTAGCTGCCGTGGTGGCTCAGTGGTTATAGCGCTCGGCTGCTGACCTGAAAGCTGCGGGTTCCATCCCGGCCGCGGCAGTCAGCGAAATGCTGGAGGCCAGCGCACAGTGCGATGCCAGTGCACGTTAGAGCCCCAGGTGGTCAAAATTATCTGGAGCCCACCACTACAGCGTCCCTCATAGCCTGAGTTGCTTTGGAACATTAAAACACCATAAACCATCTACATGGTTTTCACAATGGTGGTCACAACACATCAAGATGTCCACATTCTTCACACATGAAAACACCACCAACCAGGTTCCACAGTGCATACAGTTACCAATTTTTCAGGCATGCCTTATCTTCTACACTTTTCCACGACACTGCCATGCATCCCACACAGTAAGTGTACAACCACGACTGAAGTTCCAGACATGTCGCAACTGAATTGCACTTACTGCGCTATTGCCGCCAACAGTCAAGCTGCTGTTTTTTTTTTTTTTTCTGTGCAATCTAAACTCTCAAATGTCAGCTTCATGGGAGGTTGAAAACTCATTCAAATAGCAAAGTGATCAAACTATAGGCAGCTGCTTTAAATGGCAGGGCTGACATACAGATTTGAAAAGTGACTTTGCCATACAAGTCTTCGCTCACTTCAGAAACCCCTCACAGTAGATTTTTGAAAATATTCTTACAAGTGGTAGCTGCAGCATCACGTTATGCCCCAGCAGCCTCCAGTGCCCTTCAAGAGCATATGTGCTAAATACACATTACCCGAAAGAAAGCACATGCTAGCACATCAAACAGGAAAACAATTTGACCCCTATTTCATGCACTGCGTACTTATCCCTTCAACTGAAAGTAAAGAAAGGATGAAAGAAGGGCGACAAGTGATTAGACCAGCATATAAGAGCTGCATACGATAAGCAAGGAGCAGCTTACAAAAGATCACATGTAAACTGGCCAACTCACTTCTCATCCTTCTGCACCCCCCGCTGTGACGCCAGCCGGTCTTTGGCAGCCTGATTGAGACGTTCTGCCAGCAACTTCTGGTTCTGCTGACGTTTCTCCTCTGCGGACTGCTCTGTCTGCATTCAAAAGAGCACAAAAAAAAAAAGAGCTCAACGTACACACTGAGCAGTTTACTTCCCCCCGCTACTGCATCCACTATTACCAATTCAGCAAGGACAGCCACAGTCACTAGAAGGATCCACCAGCTGAATTCCCTAAAAATGAGGCAGCCCTCCTAGATCATCCACATGGCCTACAAAAATTTACTGAAGCTCAAAGACTGCCCTTGAATAGCAGAGTTGAAAATTCTGTTAGGCCCTCCTTGCTCCCTATGGAACAGCACTCGTACCCTGAGCTTCGAGTCCAAAATGGCTGTCCTCCGACCGCCACGTCCCAAGATTGGCTCTTCCTCTTTCTTCTTGCCCTCCTTTTCCTCCTCCTCTTCATCTTCCTCTTCTTCCTCATCCTGCAGAAAGAACAAGCTTAGTCCAAACAAACAACACACCCCCAAGATTTCCTTACCTTGATGAAAATGGCAATATTCTTCAGTTTCTTCTTGCTGCTAGTGATGATTGTTGCTGGCTGACCCTAGAGCCAACAGAAAAATAATTTATATACTTCCAGTGAGGCTACTGCATTTCAAATATATCTGAGCTAACCTGACCATCGTTCACTGCTCACACCAAATTTTTACAATGGAACAGCAGCAACAGCCACAAAGTGAAAAAGAAAGCCACCCCCCACCCCCGCAAATAGTTTTCGAAAACAAAATAGAACACAAACTACATTACCAGTATATATGCTCATATGTTCTAGATTTATGAGTAGCACATTTTTTTGTAAAAAAGAGGCCCTAAAATATCTGCCCTGGTGTTGAAGAGCCTTTGTGTGCTAGGCATGTATACCAAGACAAAGGCCATAGCAAACAAGGCTTTGCGCATGACAAAGCCCGGCCTTTAGATGCCACAAGTTTAAACAGCCCAATCGTTACGACACACCTGAGGGATTTTCCAGTAAGCGTCCCATAATAGCTGGGAAAAGCACTGTGACGTGTAGAACAGCTAAGTGCCTCAACTACTACAATTTGGTCCGTGTTAGCAGTAGAGTGCACGTGAAGGCAGGAAATGGCTTTCAAAGGTTCTTTTGCACCATGCTCTTTCCCAGTATTAAAAGTGGCAATTTCCATTTTCATGGAAATAAAAACCAAAAAGTTTTCACTACATTCAAAGCTTCTGGTTGCAACATCGCTGAAAAACTTAGTTCAGCTGTGCAGTGCACAGGGCGACTTTGGAGGAAGGTGGATGGAGGCCCACATAAGTTGCCGTTAGAATGAAAAAACATTCCATGCTTTGCTGGCTATCCAAGCATGCACCCATCAATATCTTGTTCCATAGAAGCCTGACCAAAAGAGCTGCCTCACCTCGTTCACTAACACTGTGTCTCCAATAAAAAGTGCGTAGGTCTTGGCACCCTCATCACCACTTCCTTTACACTGTAGACCTGAAAAGCCTATGTTGACATTGAAGACCATGCCTGCAACAGAGAACATACCATGAAAATGTGCACCAAACCAAGATATACTGCTATTTCAAGAGATTGAAAATTAAACCTTCTAATGTCCCCCAAAAAACAAAGACAGGCTGACCAACATAAGCATGAAATGGCGTCAGCAAAACTACACTCGCTAGAGGAAAACCTCAGATTAATCCCAAGTCATACAGTACAGGGTACCTAGAGCTAAGTGGACTAGTCAATCCCAGACATACAGTAAGTTCTAAATGCTCTGGTTCCGCCAACATCAAGCATATCAAAATGGCTCCTTCTACCTCAAACTCTCGCAACTATGCGTCCAGGAAAGCGATGTCCAGCGCTAGCGAGCTGGGCAAACGGCGCACAATTCAAATTTATGGCAGCCGGCGTGGCGGTGTCCCCTCGCCACTAACACCTTTCACAGCTGCACAAGTGAGGTGGACACGCCAATCTTCCCAAGCCTGCCTTGCGCGCATCCACGTGCATGCTGGTGGTCTGGCGTAGCAAGGAGCATAAAATGTGGAAGTAAAAGTTTTTGTTTTATAAACCCAGGTAATAAATCAGGAGCGCACAAAGTATGCGAGGGCGCAAATTAATCTGCAGTCCAGAAGAATACTATGCACCCACTCTAGTAAAGCACTTCTTGCAACAACGTGCAGCCCGACATCGTGTTGGAAGTGCGCCACTCGCTAGAGTCGCTTGGCCTAGCCTGCTTCGCATCAAAGCAACTGTGGACAGTGTTTGTGAACTAGCCACTGCCAACTGTAAAAGGTCCAGTCCTGTTATCAGTAAAGTATAAATAGAATAATTTCTCATTATGATCAAAACGTTTGGTTTCCGGACTTTCTGCAACACCTCTGGAAGCAAAACACGCCAGGTGAGGGCCTTTGGTTGGGTTAGCCACACCTCATGGCAAGCTTTGCACCAAATGCTGCCTTTTCTGCATTACAGCGGTATCATGCAAAAAGTAAGTATGAGAGACTGAAGGCTATGCTGACGCACACCTCATGACCACCTCGTCACGCAGCTTCACAGTGCTAGCATTGTGTGTAGGTCCCCAAGGCCTCCTCTCTCCTCCATGGGCAGAAACTGATTACGCGATCGCCTTTAGGTGAAGCACCACTTGAAGGAAAACAAAGCTCTGTCAATATATGAATGTTCAAGTGAACGAGAGTTTGATAAAACAGTGCTATACTTTGAGACCGTTTGATATTAACAATAAATCAATCTATGCAGGATCGATACATCTGGGATTGACTGTACTCTGAAGTGGCATGCCATACATTTGTTCAGTTCGTATCAAAATGCAGCTGAGATTTTTTTTGAACTGATAACAGTCAACATAATTAGAACAAACCTTTTCGAGCAACTGCTGTAGTCTTCGACTGAATTACCAAGGAGCTTTCACGGAACTCAATCCCCGTGGCAAACCTTTAAAAATAAAACAAAATGAGGTATGCATTTAACCACGATATAACAAAATTCTGTAAAAGTACTTAATGTCTACTTATCACTAAATTCCCAAGTAACAAAATTTTAATGCCCTATGGGAGCAAAACTAAGGCACTGAAAGTAAACCATACTGCCAATACAACTGTCAGTTCACAATATTTTACATGCAAGCTACCAAAACCAGAGTTGTGATAAGCAAGGCTGATCCGCAAGATTTTTGTTGCAGGTGCAATTTCTAAGGGCTGCAGATCTTAAGAATATTCTTAAGCTTCATTGAGATCTCTCTCAATTCTTTAGCTACCACGCCATAGGCCAAAGTATTATTTATGGTGGGCTGCATGCTTTTCAATAATTAAGGAGCCTAACAGTAATAGTTAAAAAGGCTAGTATTCAATATTAGTTAACCAGCCTGCTAATTAGAATGTCTTAGTTGTATTCTGATGTACTGCACCGCTGAAAACACTATGCCAAAAAAAGCATTCTTCTTACTCAAAAAGCCTCTTTTAAAAAGTTATGTAAAGTCTTAAGTGAAACGCCCTGTATAACACAAGGGGGCAGTTTGAGTTTTCACACATATGGAAAAAAAAAGAAAATGATTGTAACACGATCATCGCCTGTTCAAGCCAACTACAGACGATGGCCCAAAATTAATGGAGGTTTTATGCGAAAATACGGAATATTATCTGAGAGGCAACACTTCAGAAATGAACTCATCACGAAGTGCAACAAAGCCTCTTAACGCATGCACTCTCCCACCCAGCAGCGGACACTATCACAGCCATGCCACTGCTTCCTGTTTTGTGCTCCTCTGCCTGTCTGCCATATATTCCACTACTCCACTCTACTCTTTTGGTGCATCCACTTTCCTGACAACCCGCACTGCTTTCTCTCCATGTTCATAGCGTCTCCTCAATTTGGCTGTACTTTCTGCACTAGTTAGGTGGTGCAACACTCGCACACTCGATTTTACTTCATGCTCACGAGTTCTTCTGCACTTTTGCGTTAGCCTCCCAGCGAGTTCTCTTGACGAGCAAGTAGTGAAAGGTGCTTGGCACACTCCATAGCAGACAAGTAGCACACGGCTCCGTGGCTATGCCTGTTTTAGTGACCGGCGTCAAGATGGCCGCACAGCCGTGCTAGACGCGGCATCTAAGCCGTACCCTCAATCAGTTAAAATGACATTTTGTGTGTGCACCTGTACATGTGTCTGTGTACGAGCATGTAAGAAAGTGGCTGGCAGGTGCACTGCGTCGCGCCTTTCTGCCCAGCCTCACACGCTGCTTTACACCATTTCTCTTTTGTGTGCAATTATTATTATTACACGCAGCAGGATGGAGTGTTTCTATAAGGGACAGAAGGTGAGGTGATAATATTTTTTAATACATGAGTGACTGCAATGTTTATGATGACTCGCTGCGACATTACCCGCATCTCCGCCTAGGCTGCTGTCAGTATCTAATAGTTACTCTGCCGCCACTGTCTGCTGACAGTGAACGCTAGTTGTGGAGTTCAAATAAGTTAAAGTTACCTAACAACTATTATCTTTTGAACTGGTGGACAACCGCAGACACTCTTCGGATAGAACGGCAACAGCCTGAACCAAACAAACTGTCGAAGGTCGTCTGAAGCAAGTTTGAATAACCTCTTGAATTCTAAGTTCAAGTATTTCGTTTATTGGCGCTTCAAAGTACTCTATGACGGCTGACCCACACCACTTTGCACAACACATCAGAAAGGCTGGCGTCAAACTCATTATTTTAGAATTAACGAATTTCATGGCTGCTCCACTTGATACGTCGCTTCGAACAAATGCACAGTGTTCAATACAATCAGTACAGTCCCATGCAAATGTCAGACCATCCGAGAGACACCCAACACAGCCGCAACAGATGAACATTTTGCACTTTTGCACTTAATTTAGTCGCTGCACTGAGAGCAATAGTGTCAGGCTACACTCGCGCCAGAAGAACTGACGTGGCACTTTTGTGAACTAGTGCAGAAAGTGGAGCCAAATCAAGGAGACCTCTAGCCAACCTCTCCTTTGCCCACGCATGCAGCCTCCAAGATTATGAAAAGGTTTGCTTCTCACAGCAGCTCACTAGTCCGGTGGTGAAGCTCACTGTACCTACCTTGAAAAGCAGTCGGGAAAAAAACTAATTGTACTCATACCTTGGTTCCAAACATAACATAAGATGCATGCTCAAACAGATGAACTAAAAAAAAAACATGCAATATTTGTCTAGATATAGTAATGTTGACACAAATAGTAGCTCACCCAACATTCTTTGTCATCTTATCAGCAAGCTCTTTGTGGTCCTTGTTGACACGAGCCATAGCAGCAGCAAACACGTCACACAACTTAACTCCATCCCGAAGTTTGTCGAGAACCACTTCTTCTTCAAGCAGCAGCAAGAAGTCATAAAGATCTTGCTGTTCTTGGCTGGGGTTCACAAGCAATGTGCGGACAATGTTGGAGCAGTACGACTTGTAGCGAGCCCCCAGTGCACATGTGATGGCGCCGAAGTGCAGCGTATTTTTGTCACTGCGTAGAAAACAGCAGCAACTCATGAGCCCACAAAAGCTAAATCTCACGAGGCAAATAAATAATACAGTAAGACAGGAAAATTCAGAGTATCACTCTGAATGAGTGTCATTTAAAACTGTCGCCTAACACCAGTCGCATGAAGAATATCTGTGGCAACCCAGCACAACACAGCCTCTCCGAGATGATCTTAGCAAACTCACTTCATTCAGACCAAACATGCTACAGTCAAACCCCTCTACAGTGAACGCCACTACAGCAAAATTTCCACCAGAATGAAATAGTTTTGATTTCCTGTCACCAAACCATAGAAGGCAATACAATCACTTCCCCTTCACGGCAAATAATTTTCGGAGTGAGATTTTGCGTCAACGAATTTTTTCCAGATAGGTTGCCAATCCTTATTTATTATTTTTTAGACATCCAAATATGCCCATCTCGTTTCATTTCACCAAAAACTCTGTCGAAGTCAATTTGCATTGTGAGCGCGGCCTCGCCCGCTTATCTGTTTTTTCAGCAGCGTCTGCTCCGGCGGACGCATTTGTTGCTGCGACACACGCGCGTCTTATCTGTTCTCTTTATCTTTCCCCTGATCTTTTAACTCTCCTCTATCTGCACGTGGCAGCGGTGGTGGCTTGGCTCGAGCCAGTAGGCAGGCCCGTGCAATTTCCTTTTCATCCTTCTCTCAGTCACAAAAACAACAACGCGCAGGCCGCGCCTCCTCGGGACTCGACTGCCCAGGCTCGACGAAAAAGAGAGCAAGTGCACTTGGCGGCCTCGGCAACGCTCTCTTCGGCGCAAAAAAAGGGGGTGCTTAGATTCGCATGCAAAGTTTTTTTTCCGAAAATAGGGGGGTGCTTAGAATCGCGAAAATACGGTAATAAATGAAACCCACCGGAAAGCCACTTTTGTCTGAAATTTAAGCACCCACAAGCCAGCAGTTCGGCAGGACAAAGCATGAAGGAAACAACAGCTGATCTTTTAAGGACTCTAATTTTTGTTTGTAGAAATGAAAATCAGGTGTCCACAGTGCAAGATCTTAAGTTTCATCAGAAGTATCTCATTTTTAATGTAACCAGTAACTTAAAAAAAAAAAAAAAGATCAATAAGCGTGATGGCAATGGCAAAACCACAAAACTGACAAACCACAAACAAATGTGGACACCCACGGTCCAAAGAATGTAGCCATTCCATGAAAAACAATTTTAACTTTGGCACGTGACTTCTAGGCCATTGCATGTTTCACATCAATATATACATGCATGTGTGCAATTTGACCTACGCATGCATCAAGTACGCTTACGTATGTCATCACTATAAGGGTGCTGCTGCACCACCACTCTTCTCATTCACATGACAACAGCTTTGCTTTTCAACACTGAATTCCGTTACACCAAATAGAGTAGAGTGCAATGGTAACGAAATTTAACAACCTTTCAAAAGAGAAAGGCAAGACGCACTTAATAAAAGCTAGGTTACGTATGCAAATATGTGACCATTGAACAGTGACAAAGTTTCAGCACAGAATGCCCCGTCTAGCCTTATGTGCTTTTCACAGCCCAAGTCTAACTGGTAACTTCTTGCCTCACTCTATGAATAAAAGTTAAGATCATTTAATTTCAATCATAACCTCACGAAACGTTGCAGAGTTCCTAGTGTCTAACACCTCTTTCCTTCAGCAACATTCGGTGCCTTCTAGGTCCAAGCATATAGCCTCAATGCCAGTGCTTCAAAATCAAAATAAGCTTCTAACAAATGCTGGTAAATTTTACCCTACTATTTCACTTTACAGTCAAAACAAAACAAAGAAGATTAAAATAGGATGCTGATGCACTAATTATAACACAGCACAACTAACTATTTTGCATATTTGGGTACTAACTGAGCTTTGTGCCAGCTTTGACCTGTAAAAGACAATGACACACCGATCACTGCTCAAGCTTTGATAAATGCTTTCGCACACAAAACCACACTGCCAAAATGATAGCAAGTGCAGGTGTTGAGAGTGACACTAAGCTTTTTTTTATTTCTAATCAAGGCACAAGCTTGATGGATTAGATTAAATTTCCAAATCTTTTGTTACCAACATGCAAGTTGAACCAACACCTTTGTGACCTGCGTATTACACTAAAACCAACCTTAAAAACAATTTTATAAAAGAATACAGGTGCTGAGAACTTAAAAATGTGACTGGCAACATTTTGCCAGCAAAGGTTTGCAAGTGGAAAAACCCCCATGACACCAACCTGACAACACTGAACTTGAGATTATAGTAGCCACCCGACTGAATGATGGCTGGGTAGCAGGAGTCCACTTGAGATGGATCAACACCAGTCAGATATTTCTTCTCCTGGAAAGCTTGGTCCACACCCTCCGCAAGTTTGCAGTGTTTCACTTTCTGGCAGTGTGAGAAAGTCATTCAATTAACCTTCTAACAAAATGTGCACCCCACAATATGTAATTGAGAGCACTGCAAGAACCATTACAAACAGAGCCCCCTGTTTTGATTCAACACATACTATTACTGTCCACATAGAGGCTATCATATTTACCAGATTCTAAGTGCACTTAAAAAAAAAAAATCTAAAAATGACAAGCACATTAGACTAGAGTACAAAAATGAAACTGCCAGCAGCACCCTACTGTTATCAGTATCACAAAATGGCGGCTTAGTACTATTTCTTGTGCATCAATATTGCCACATCGCTTACCGCAGACATGGATACAGATAAGCCTCGCAAGCATCTGAAAACGCTCGTTAGCAAGGCTCCGACCTCGATTTGAACCTACATGGAAGCGTCCGTTGCAAAGACGTCCAGAGTTCACTACGAAACCGGGTTTTTTTTTAAGTAATTTTGTGTGGGGAGGAAAGAGGCAACTTGGCTGCTTCACGTGTGTTTGGTGTTCCTGAAACTTGTCTGCATGACTGGTGGAAACGAAGATTTTTGCCAGCAAGTAGACTTGAAAGGGTTTCAACAGGCCGAAGACAGGCTGGTTTCCAGAAACACCGAGCAATAGGATGAAGCATGCCTTGCTGCAGGACTTTCTTTGCGGGGTGGGTGAAGGATGTGTGGTGCATGATGCTGTCTGCCATGGTCAACAAGGAGGCCTTCAATAAGTATGGAATTTCAAATGGCATGGACAGCACCAAGCATGAAATGCTTTGTGCCACTGAGAGCGACAAGGAGGCTTTCGACTGTGACGCCGACGGCACGAAACGGAGGCATGAGTTAATGCTTTGAAATCAGTTTTAACAAACCAGGTATTGTGTCTGTTTCGCGCACGCCCACCAGAAGTGTACCGGAAAGGGGGGACAGACCAGTGGGGATGATCGTATAACCCACGTAAGCAGCCCGTGGAACCCCAGGGTTCTGTGGAACCCAGTTTGAGAACCCCTGCTATAAGAAGTTTCTAGGTATAACAATGGCCTGACATGAAGCTTACAATCACACAGCACCACTGCGCATATATCCACATGCAAAAGAAAAAAGTCAAGTCAAACCTTGTCCGCATCAATGATCTCCATAACCTGGTCCCGCAGGTACTTGGCATAAACATCCACAGTCACCTGGCAGGCCTTCTTTATCAAAGCCAGTTCCTGTTCCTCCTTGGGTGCCATCACGTAAGCCACAGCTGCACTCACATCCACCTGCGGCTCAGAGAAAAAGACAGCAAACAGCCAGATTACCCTCCACTGCATGCGGCTATACAAGAACAGCTTGGCTGCGCACTCAAATGAGCCTTGCTGGGCATGTCCCGTAGCTTGAGCTCGTGTCAGTGTTTGCTTTGCCTGGCCAGAATAAACCCATCCTATTTTCTGCAACTTAACACGCACTGCTTCAAGAACAGAGTTCCTGCCACACCTTGTGCATTGCAACTGATATTAAGGTGACAATGCATAAACACTACATAGTTTATGTTGCAATGCCAACTATTTCTTTCCTTCCCATAAACATGGCAAATATTTTTCTGCTGTAAAGCATGCTCAAAGTTTCTTGCAGTAAACAGCAAGAAATTTGAGTAAATGCACAAGTGCAGCCCAAAAATTGCAAGTAGCAGATAATACATACAACATACATGCTCTCAAAATAACCATCACAAACTTTTAAGTGCATGGAAGCATGTATGCAGCTGGAAACAAGGACAAACCCTGACGACAATACGAAATGTGGAAGAAAGGTGACCAAAGAGATACTTGCCGTGTCAAACTTTTCAGCCGATATGGCCGACCGCCAGGCATCCATGAACTCGCCTGGGAATTTGTCTTTGCTGAACTCGCCCACCACCTTGCCCTAAAATTTTCATAACAGGCATAACCAAACTTTCCAGCATAAGTTCAAAGTGCAATAATAGCTGCCTAGTCATCAAGAACCAGTGAGAATTTTCAATTGCTAGGCAGCACATCCCCCTTCACCACAATGGCTGCACGTGCAAAGCATTCAGTTAAGCATAAAATGTACTCACATTGCGACTTTTCTTGATGGCTTCAATCAACTTCTCAAAGTTAGCCTTATCCTTATCAGCCTGAAAAGCAAGAACAAATTAAGGTGATGGCATGCACAAGGCGATGGATGCTACGTAGTTTAGTGTTTCCACAAAATTACTGTTTAAAACATGCGAAATTATTTTGAAAACAACTGCTAAATTTTCATTTCATTTCATTTCATTTATTTTACCCTCAGGGCTTTCGCATTACAGAGGGGGTGGGACAGTGAAGAAAACAATACATAGATCAAAAACAGGGCTATATATACGAACAATATTGAAAGATCCTAGAGACATAGGACGAAAACATTGAGAACAAAAGTACAGGAGTAAAAAGAAATAAATAAAAGGATTACAAAAAAAGAAACCTTATGTAGTCTATATATGAGTAAACAACATATCACAATTGGTCTGATTCTAACAGTGCGAGTAATTTGCTTTTAAAACGCGCAGTGTCGCTAACACAGGTGGCTGCGGGTGAAAGATTATTCCAGTCACGACATGTTTTAGGGAGGAAGGAATTAGAGCAGGTCACTGTGCGGCAGTGTGGAACAGCTACTTTTTGATTGTGGTCTATGCGAGGCGAGATAAAAGATGGTGCCTTTACACAGATGGCTTTCAGGCAAGGATTGTGATAGTAAATTTTATGGAAGAGGCAAATGCGTGATAGCTTACGGCGAGTGGAGAGTAAGGGGAGTTTAAGATTAGATTTCATTTTTGTTACACTGGCAGTGCGATGGTAGTTTCCAACGATGAAACGGACGCTTCGATTCTGCACGGCCTCGAGTTCATTTGTTAATGTGATGCATTTCATTTATTTTACTGAATTTATTTACTGAATGAAATGAATTGAACATTTGTATCTAACTACTGAACAGCATAGACATCTACTCTGATCAGACTTTATTCACAGTATATACAGCATAATACTTCAAATTTATAAGCATGTACAGTATGTGTCGACCTTGTGTAAAGTATTGGAGCAGTGCGCTGCACGGCAAATACAGCAACACCTGACCACAGCTGCTAGCTTCTAATGCAGCCACAAAGACCTAAAAGCAAAACGAACACAAGCACTAAAGAGTTCAACTTTAGTTAAGGACAATGCAGCGACTATGGAAAGGAAAATGATAGGCATGAGTTAAAGAGACCGGAAGCAGGCAGAGTGGGTAAGGGAACAAACGGTTTAATGACATCCTAGTCGAAATAAAGAGGAAGAATGAGCTTGGGCAGGGCGTGTAAAGCGAAGGCAAGATAACCAATGATTGTTACAGGTAACGGATTGAATTCCAAGAGAAGTCAAGCACAGGAGGGGGGCGGCGGAAAGTTAGGTGGACGGATGAGGTTAAGTTTGCAGGGATGGCCACAGCTGGCACAGGACAGGGTTAATTGGAGAGATATCAGGGAGGCCTTCGCCCTGCACTGGGAGTAGTCAGGATAATGATGATGAGCTTGGCTACTACTGCACCATATAAAACAATTTTAGCAGTAAAAAGTTCCCACACAAAACCTCCAGAATCAATAGTAATAAGGTTTCCATTCAATAAGTTAACAGCTCTTCCAAAAACACTAGCACTCAGCTTGCATTTTAATTGCCGAGGTATACACACTGTAAAACTTCCGAGTTCAGCTTAATCCAGTAATGCCCAGTGTATCATGTATGATACAGATTGTACAAATGCCCGTACCTTTTGATTATGCTTACAAAATAATGAATGCACATAGTAATGTGCAAAGAGCATTTTCCAAACGTATTACTCAAAGCAAAGTTAAAGCGTGCACTTCCAAAATGTTGAAGGCCTGCTACAAGATCACATACTGCAAAAGCTAACCTTTCTAGTAAAGCAACCTAAAATTATACTGAGCACACTGCTGTATTTCCAGCTGCTGGAATGACATCGAATCCCTCTATTGATTAGCGGTACCATCCCAGGCTTGTGCAGCTTCACGGCTTTTGACGCTCAGAAATTAGCCTAATTACAAAATGATAATAGTTTTCTTCATGAACGCACTAGTTTCTTCATATACTATAATGCAGGGGCCATTAACAATGAAATACCAACAGTTCAGAACTTTTACCTGACATTTTCATTTCCATAGCCACCACAGAGTTAAAGAGGCACTGCCATGTTTTTCTCAGTGCTGAATAATCTGATTATAAATGAATTCATACGTTCCAGAGACCAACGCAAAAATAATCATTGAAATTGGAGCATGCAATCAAAAGTTATTCCACCAATTAAAATCGCACCTAGCATACACGCACAAGCTTGCATGCAATTGTTGCTTTGCTAGGGCAGCCCACAGCCGAGCATTTTGACCTCGTCACCCTAGACGGGGCATGGATGACTAACTCAACAAAGTAAGCTGCTCTTTGCTGTTTAGTCATTGGTAAGATAAGAAGGTTAAAACTGGTCCCTCCAACCTTGCCTCCACTCACCTCCGGCCTTTCTCTTCACATTTTTGGGCAACATGTGTCAACCGGCATTTACTTTATTATTATTATTTTTTTTTTTTTTGCTGCCTTCTTAGAGTGGCTTGAACAACAGTGCTCGCACCCATGAAAGTTTGAAGCGGAATGGAAAGTGTTGCCCCTAGTGTTATGAGTTTTCATTCGCTTTCACTGCTTTTTAGTTTTTCTGGCATGCAAACAACTTACAGCACTCAGAGACATAATATTTTGGATCCATTTCGCAAGTTTAAAGGAACAAGGAACAAACCGGACACTCAACCAATCAGAAAGGCAGCACACAAACTGGATGCCGTCCCATTTCCGCTGCTGCAAATGGTCGCTGCGTTGCGACATCACTGGTTCAAAACAAGCATTTCTGAAGAAAATTAAAATATTGACTATTACGATTTCGGTGATCTCTTTGGGCTATCAGGCATCACAATGTCCCATAACTTACATACAAAGAATAAAGACATCATGCTTAGTCTACGTTGCGGGCCCCTTTAAGATGCTACAGAGCAAGCAAGGCATTATCTTAAACTCACCTTGTCCCTGACCAGAAGAGTAATAGGTGGCGCTTGTGCCTCGTTTTCTTTGCCAGACTCCAGCTGCTTGAGAAATTCAACTTTCTTCTTGCTAGCCAGAAAGTAGATAGCTGACTCGCACAGCACCATGATGGTGTCCGTCAGCTCATATCCGAACAACCAGGTCTGGTGCATAAGAAGGCATACATTAGTTTTGCACATCAGAGCACTTTCTGAGCTTTCAGATAATTCTTAACAGCCCTCTAAACAGGTCAACTACAGTTAAAGCACTGGTAGAGAGAGAGAGAGCAGATAGATGGGTTTCTTGACAACACAAAGTGAACAAGGGAGGGGGAGCCTCTAGGTGCTTAGGCCACAATTCAACAAGAGGACTTATCTTCATCTGGGCACAGTTAAAGGCTGAGCTCCATGTACGCGAAAACTCGTGCGAATGCAAAGGCAACGACAGCAAACGATGAGCGGCACTGTCACACAAAGCGATTTGCCCATGTCACTTCCTTCGTCGCTCAGTTCTGCATCGTACAAAAAATTTCACTAGACACCTGAAAGTCCCCTTGCAATTAGCCAATAAGACCCCCCAGGCTGTTTCAAGTTTGTCACATCGCTCTTCTTCCCACCAGCCCCCAGATCTGTTTTTGCCTCAACAAGTGCGCCAACCTAGCATCATCTTGCTCATCGCACTGTAAGAAAATATTTCTTCTGCGGGAGCTGTGAAGCAGACCCACAACATTTAAATAAGGAGGACAATTTGCTTGTCGGCAACGAAGGGCTAACAACTGAAATGGGTGCAGATGCATGCCGAGCTGCGGGTACAGGCACTCGATCCACAGTGCCACTCCTCTCCTAATAAGTCACTCGTGGCAAGGTGCAGAATTGCAGAAATCACTCGTCGCACATATCCTCACTTGCATTATTTCCTCCCTTACTAACAGATTAATGTAACAGCTTACGGGAATGTTTACTAAGCCGGAGTATGCAGGCACCGAACAAAAGCACCCCTCCCCATCCCCCACCACCGATAATCTGTGATCTCCTGCCACTGCCGCTACACCGCCGCCATAGAGAAAATATTTCCTTTGCCCTGGATATGAGGCAGACTCGCAAGAAGAGGCATGTTTCTACGCCAGAGTGGGCAAGCACCAAAACCGCTGTGCACGTCACCTGCCACATCCACTTGCCTGGAAGTTGCCTACTAGGCGACGAAACAAACGACAGCGTTACTTGCAAGCAGTAACTTGCAGTACAAGCAGTTGGCGGAATACGTCACTAAATGACAAAAATCTTTTCATGCAAAACTCAGTTTTAGTGTGTTTTATAAGAAAAACCTGATTTTTTATTTTAGGACATAGTTCGTCAACTATACCCAACATTGATACCAACAATATATCGAATACATCAATACCAACACCAGACATCAGCAACTCTAGCACACATAAGATATGTTTGGCATTTGGCATCTGCTACAGAAACATCACAATCATTTCATGATAAAAAAAAAAAAAGAAAGAGCCCAGATCAGCATCCCAGTACAATGCTGCTACAAATACATTTTGTACCTCACTATACACACCAGACCAAGCACTAGCCACATAATGAGCAGGCATTACGATGCTCCCTTTCACTGGTACCTGCCATGTCTTAAGGGTCAATGCAACAAGGAAAGCTAACAGGCACTAAACCACAAAGGCTTGATGCTACATGTATATGAGTAGCATGCGAGCAAGATGAGGTCAGTAAATCCTGCTCACACTTTACTCAAGCTTCACTCCATATACATTAACAGTTACAACAGGTATTGACTAGTTCCTTCTTTGGTGCAACTATGTGCAGAGGCAAGTTTAGTTTGGTTTATGGGTTTTAACGTCCCAAAACGACTTGGGCTATGAGGGACGCCGTAGTGGAGGGCTCCAGATAATTTAGACCACCTGGGGTTCTTTAACGCGCACTGATATCACACAGTACATGGGTCTCTAGAATTTCGCCTCCATCAAAATGCAACCACCACAGCTGGAATCGAACCCACGTCTTTCGGACCAGCGGCCGAGTGCCATAACCACTGAGCCACCATGGCAGATGGAAAGTTTAGTGAAGGTGCAGCAGCACCAAGACAACATGAAGAGTGCTAATGCACCACCTTCAACACCCAGGCCCAATGCAAGTAATAATAACAAATTTAAGCAAATCCTTCAAGCACCACTTGGTTTCAGCAATAGAAAATCTACGAAAGGCTTCAAGGAAATGGCACTGTTTATATTGTTCATAAAACCAAAACAAGCAACCAAGACCATAGAAAAGCCTAAGCAACTATCATTTAACCAAAAAACTTGTACAAAGTTCAAGGACAGACAGTGTGTGTCACTAACTCATGCCCGACTACCTGGATGACCTTCATCGTCGGGTGCTCTCACCTGGATGGCTGTGGACTTGCTGTACACCACCTCTTCATCAACCCCAACCGCAGAAACAAGAGCATCCATTTTACCCAATGAAGCATGATTCTCATCTGGTTTCTGCACACAAGAATACAGTGAAGAATTCATAAGCATAAATAGCTTTTCAAACATTCATACAGAATTTTTATAACTCTTCTGCAGTCAGCCTGCCAGTGTATAATTACATGATATGGTCACTAAAAAAGCCCAGTAAGCATCTGCCTCTTGGAAGACCAAACTATTCTTCAGGAACATCAGAAGTATCATGCTGCAATGTCAACACGAGACACAGTCCAAGGCATTATGTCTGTTTCATGTATTTCAACAGTTTTAGCCTACGAGCCAGTAAAAGAAGTTTGTATACACCACCATGTGAGAAACACAACAAAGGAAGGCGGCCCAGGTAATCTCTAAACAAAGGAGAAAAGAAAACAAACTTCATAGTTAGAAAAAGTTGTGTTGTGTTGGGTTTTATGGCACATAGGCAGCTAAGGCCATCATGTGCCAAACACAATTAGAAAAAGATATGCAGATTACAAAGTCACTCTGATACCCTAGAAAACGCAATGCAGTACCAAGCACGTGAAGCTATGCACAGTACTGACTCCAAAACCATTTCACGGGAGACAGTACTAAATGAAATAGCAATATTTAACTTCAAAATAAAATTTTCTAAAGTTGTTTAAAAACAACAGAGTACTAAATGTGAGTTTCCAAACACCACTATTATAAACATAGTTTGACTTTTTTTTTTTTGCTAGTAATCAGCATTTTCTTAGCACGCAATCCTAATTTAAAGTGGACGCAACATCTTTTGGCTTGATGTCAGATGCAAGAAAATCAAGATGGACAGGCCCAAGGTTAAAAAATTATTGAGGCCAGATACACATTGCGTTAACACAAAGCCCATGCATATTTTGCTTAGCCGGATTTCACAACTCATGTACCTTTGAGTGCCTATGCAGGCTAAGCGTACAAGGATGGAGGCTCTTCAGTGCACAATTATGGCTAGCAGCTAGTGACAGAAAAGTATAGAGCATTTTTTCTTTTTTTGCACGACCCATGCATAACTGCTTTCCAACTGCATAGTAACTAATCCTGTGAATGCCTTTGCAGACAGCTGCTGGACGGAGGCTCTTAAATGCACAGTTATGGCTAGCAGCCAATGACAGCTAGAAAAGTGCAGGTTTTTTTTTTCTTTTTTAAAGGGTGGGGGGGAGGTGTTATCAGTTCTGCCACCCGGAAAAGCAAGCAGAAGGAAAGGCATGTCGAGCACAGACCATCATGTGCAGTGCTCGACAAAGCAAGCTATGGATATGGCTGTTCTCTACTTTCCTGGATATTTATGCAGTTGTAACCAAGCCTCGAAAGGTCGTGTGTTCGATCCCCATCGACAACCAATTGTTTTTCCTTCTACTTTTCCACAAACCTTACCATGTAATCTTAGACGCCCGTCACTGATAAGTAACATGTATGGATCGAGTGACAAGAATTACACAGCGCAAAACGCTTCTTTCCCTAAAAAAAAATGGCATTATCTAAAAAACATTCTGAATTCTCCAATGCACTTATCGAGAAGGGCCACTATAAACAGAAGGGAAAATGCACAGGAGCGAGCTTGCTATAGCACTGGTGACAGATCAACGCGCACGTCGTCAACATACAGACTTTTGCTGCTCGGAAAAAAGCGACGCAGACGGTACTGTAGTACAATACCAGTGCAACAGCCAAGAAGCAGACATTCACAATTTTTTTAAAAACTTCAACGGCCCCCTCTCCCTAGCGCGGAGGACATGCTAACTGGGCAGGGAAGCGAATAGTTGCTTCGTTCAGGCGCAAGAAAGTCATGCAGCACACACTTTACACTAAACAGGGTCGGCAACGACGCTATTCGACGCAATGACTTATGTAACAGCAACACTGCAGCTCCTTGCAGAACTTAGTCGCTGGCGTGTAATTAGACACCACGCCGCTTTAATGCATTCCTGTCAATAACATAAGCGCTGCATGTAGTACGGCAGAACTATTCGAGGTCGAAGTAAGCTTTCTTCCTGTGGTTTTACACCACGAAGGCAAAACACGCACCAACACGTGCCTCGTCTCACAAGCTAAGTGATGGAGAGCCAAAAAACTTATCAAATGAATGCGACAGCTGACGCACGTTATGTTAGGTGCTTGAAATCTTTAATTTCAAGTAACAAAACGATTGATCAGACGATAGCACGTTTCTTTGCAGCTCCCATCACTCAATTCGGATACTGACGAGAACAATGTACTCCGATTATTCACAGCAGCATGACACAATTTGCAGCAAAGTAACACTGTTTTGCAAGGAGGAGCGATGTAGCATAGAATTCTTACCTTCCACGCGGCGTACAACCGTCGTATCCGCCGGTAAAAGGTATCTTTATTCACAGTCAAACTCGCCATTGCGCTTCAACAACAACCAGCAAATGGCGGTAATTCTTGGTTGGGAATGGCGCGAGAATGGAGCCCTCAAAATGCCGCAAGTGGCGCTAGCTGTGGTCAAACCATAAAAGTCAACTTAAACATCACAATTTTTCGCAGCTAGGAATCTTAAAATTTTACCTATTGTATAGTTTGCAAATAATTTTTAGAATTAAAAATAAAAACTAAACAAGGTGTGCGTATAAATGCATTTAGTGACTGCATAAAATTTGATAGAATCCGCCTTGAGCCAGCCCAAGTCAAGGCAGTGTTTTCACTTGTTGCGTTAGCTGCGCTGCGCTGCGCTTCGCCTGGCTTCGCGTTGCTGCTGCCTGCTGGTCCGCTGAAACAGGAGCGGGAGAACTGGAGAACTGACAGCTGCCAACGGCGGCGGCCGGGTTTCTCGTCGAAGGTTGTGTAGCACACCTCGTTGGTGGTCTGTGACCTGACCTTGCCCATCGAGCAGTGCTCCACAATCGCAGCTCATGTGCCTCCTGTGCTGGCGGACTTACGTTTGTGCTGCCCGAGCTGAACCAGATTCTCACCTGTTAGCATCGAAGGCTCGCCTGAGGTCCTAAATATGGGTTGAATGCAAGCACTGAAACGCCCATAAAGGCAGAAGCATTGTGTAACCCTAGCACCATGTTCGTCGTCAACCGTCCAAGAGCATATCTGCGGCTGCATATGGAGCCCGGTGTCGTCATGACTTCTGCAAAAATTGTGATGACTGTTCTAGTCTTGCTGTGGTTTGCACATGCTTGCGAATCAGCATCTGAAAAATCTCCGCAGACATCGACTCGGGTGTCACCTATACGGACGTCGAGTAACAGTTCGTCGAACGCAGCAGCCAACGTGTAAGCTGACTTATCGCAGGCATATCTGGGACGCGTGCAGTAATCGGCTGGCTGTATTGATAGGGATAAATTAAATCTAGATAACTAGATCTAGCTTAACTAGATCTAGCTTAACATATTACTTTGTAGGTGTAATTTACGTCTTGCATAGCTGCTGGTTGAGAAATTTTACCAGCGTTTGTAGTAACTAGCAACGTACTTTTCGGCTAGCTGTCAGTAAAGTGTAAACGTTCTAGGAACTGTGTGCGCTGATTGCCTCAGTGTAAAAGGTCGCAGGTTTGTATTCCTGCAGTGCAAATACCAGTACCTGTGCTTAGTTTGACTCGCACGGTAAATAAGTTGTGATCTGTGAGAGATTTTACCTTGTTAAAAAAAAAAAAATTGTCATCCTGAACCTGATCAAACATGGGCGCATTCAATTGTGTGAAATACAAGAATTTTTATTTTGTGTGATTTTTGCGCACCAGTTTCTGTTCTAGCAGCTGACCTCTGTTTTGATGCCTGTGTCAAATATTTTCACAACATTAAAAGCACATACCTTGCAGATTGACACAAACATACTAAAACACATCTTATGAGAGCCTGTTTTATGTTAGAAGAGGGACATGCAGAAGCCAAGGCACAAAGGAATAAAGACGTTGCAACTTGTCTGTTTTTATGCGCCAATTTTCTGTGACTGTCAAATCAGTGATAGCGCAGCCTGCAGTGCCACGACTGCATTGTGTCACGTTTGTAGTGACACATTTTCAAGCAGGGGTGGCTTCTTATGAATGCCTTGCGTTTTGGCGTTGTAGTGTAATATGTCATAATGCCCACTTCGGCTCATGCTAGTTACCTGCCCCATTGACTGAGTGGCTGTGGCGTCAAGCTGCCAAGAACTGATTCTTAGGTTTGGTCCTTGCCTCAGCACTTATGTTTCAGACCACTCTGGTGGCTCAGTGGTTATGGTGCTCTACTGCTGACCCCAAAGACACGGGTTCGATCCCAGCAGCGGCGGTCGCATTTCGATCGAGGCATAATTCAAGAGGCCTGTGTAGTGTGCGATGTCAGTGCACATTAAAGAACCCTAGGTGGTCAAAATTTCCGGAGCGCTTCACTACGGCATCCCTCATAGCCCGAGCCACTTTGGGACATTAAACCCCCATAAACCATAAAATTTCGTTTCAGTGGACATGAAATGCAAAAATGCTCGTGCGTTGAAGTATCGTGTATGGAAAGGAGCCCTAGCTGTTTGAAATTAACCTCATGTTCTCCTTTACAGTGCGCCTCACAACCCACATGTAGCTTCAGCTTATAAATAATAACACTTCATTGCTGTTAGCTATGCATTTTTTAGTTTTTCTAATTCTTAATTTTTGTCTACGTGCAGAACAGTGTCCATATCAAATGGAACAGACAGCAATGTTTCAACAATTGCTGTGACAACATCTGTGCTTCCTGCCCAGCCACCAGAGCCAGTTCTTCCGCAGAAGGAATCTGCGGAAGAAGAGCATCACTCTAGCATGACTATCTTCTTTGCACTCAGCGTTATAGGTGTGTAAATGCCCATTTTGGGTAATGCTCTTTAAATGAATTAGTACAGCATATCAGTACGGTTATTTGCATATTTGGTAGAACAACTTTTAAGAATCCTTCATAACACTGGCTTGTTTGCACTTAGATTCTAGAAAAAAAATTTTGTCTTGTGCCCTACTTGTGCCACATTTGGCATAAGTACTTTCCTGAAGGAGCTCATGCAGTCAAAATGAAAAACTACTATCATCATTAAGCTCACGCTTTGGAAGAGTAAGTTTGAGGAACTGAGTGAACTGTTGCTGTCATCCGGCACAAAAAGATTGTGTGGAAAATATGGGGTTAGGTTGCTCATTGTATTTGCCCAGCCTACGGCTACTTCAGTCTTCCAAAAGCGGGGCTTGCAGATGATGTTTTTCTATTTCTACTAAATGGATCAAGCACGTACCAATGCCAAATTCATTACTACATTAAGGAGATTACTGTGTGTAATTTCCACAATATTCAAGCCAGCAGTACAGGAAAGTGAATTTTCGAAAATTGTGAAAAATGTACAAAGGACTGTGTATTGGCACTATATTTAACGATAGCTCTTGATCTGATGATATTGAACTTTGCACACTGATCTGATTCATTGCTTATGGATAAATGTTTATTTTGTGATGAGCTTTATTAATGCCTTTCAAATTTGAATTGAGATTTTTTCTTAGTCTATGTTCCAATGCTGAGCTGGCAAGCCAGTGGGTTGTTACTGGTGTGGTTTAAGCTATATCCGTGTGTTAAAAAAAGAAAAAAAAGAGCCCACGACAAAGTAGTTGTGCAGGAAAAAATGTAACAAACAGCAAGAATAGTGTCCAGTCCTGGTATGAAAGGTTATATAGCACATCTTTACTGAATATTACCAATTTTATGTAATGCTTTACATTGTAGCAAGCATGCAAGTGTGCTTTATATTGAAGCTTCTGAAGCACTCTGACATTGGTACAACCTTTGTCAAAAATGTTATGGCCGCCAATTTTTCTACTGGGTCATGTAGCAGGGCTCTTGTGCCACCCATGTCACTCCTGATCTCCAAGAGAGTGAGGATGATAGTTCTCCTCCCCCTTGGGAGACATGGAGCACTGGCAGTGCTAAACAAGTCGTACTGCATGGCTTAGAAACAAACATGGCGGCATGTATACATTAACCGGGTTAAGTTGGAAATGTGAGTTGAGCGTTTGAACAGTTGGTAGAAGAACAACTCTTTTTTTTTTTTGACAGGCACTGAGCTGTGGCTTTTACATGGCAAGCAGGGCATTTGAATCTTTGCTTTGTAGTTTCTTTTTTTTTACTTTATTTTGCATATTTTGCTGATCTTTGCTCACACTAAGATTACCTTTTTTTCAAACCAGTGTGTGGTCACACGGAAGTGTTTTTCAATGATTGTGGGATTAATTAGTCTTTTTTCGTTGCTACCTGCGACTGGTTTACACATGTGGCATTGTTTCGCTTTGGGGCTCGCAGTAAATTTAATTCTTGAAAGTTTGACTGTGTGTACCCTCCTTTCTCAGTCTAGCTCTTGTTGTCTGTCTCCCGTAAGTGTTGTTATTAAATTCTTCTTGTTAACATTAACATAGCTTGTTGTATTGTGAAAGGCTTCTGTTTGCAGTCATCTCTCGCTGTAACATTCAGATTTGTTCTACAGCTGTTGCCCAGCCCACTATATATGTCCTACTTGCATGTGTACTGTTCTTTTTTGAACAAAAAGAGAAAAAATTATGTTGCATTGTTTGAGAAACTGACAAAGCATTCTTTTATTCCAGCGGTGTGCATATTGATGATTCATTTTTTGATCCAGGCCAACTTTGAATTCCTTCCTGAAAGTGTTGTCGTCGTGCTTATCGGTAAGAAGTCTGCAAAATTATGATACCATGCAAAACAGGCCACATGGGGGATAAAACTTAATGATACAAGAATGAATGCAGTGTTCTTTTTAGAACAGGGGCACAATAATTTGTTACTATGTGTAAAAAGTGCGCTGCTGTTTAATCTAATGCTGTCCCACATACTAGAACTTTAACACTATCCTCATGCTTCGTAACAACACTCTACTCAATTTCCTGATCATGAATGGGCTTACAGATTGTATAAAATGGTATAAAATCTGTTTGAAATACTATTCCTGATTAAAAGTAATCCACTGCTTAGATGGCTCTAAAGTAGACCAAATGAGCTGAGTTATGCACAAGGCGGCACACAGAAAAAGAAGCTATTCCTGGCTTTTCTTGCTTTCTGATTAGAGTCTTCTCTTTGCATTTGATTCTCATGCCACTTAGTTACACAAATCATGACTTTGCCTGCTGTTTGAGTTTCGGTGACCAGACGTCGCACTTTTGATGCACATTGCTTCCCTTTTGCTTCAAATTGCGATTACTTTCGTAGAGCTGTGTCTAGTGATCGACTTTTGCTTTCTTTTTTTCTGTTTTCTGTAGTTTTCGCACAAATAAAAATAAAAAGGAAGTTAAGGTTTGGGGGGTGTGGAATGAGATTAAAATTGTGGACATAACCTGCAGGATTCCTGAAACAGCTGTACATTTGTTTGCACCTTAAAGTTATTCATAGCAGCAAATTAACGCTAAAACTATTTTGGACTCCTTCTCTTCCTGCATTCTGCATTATGACCATTTCTTCCTCACTTTTGCTCTGTAATATCCCTATTAATGCCCCTGTTAGGGGCATTTGAGGTGTGCAGTAAAAAAAAAATAAGTAAATAAAAAGTCTGGTCACCCCTGCTGTGGGGTACAGTGCAATAATTTTAATGAAATTAGGAGAATGCCCCCTATACAATATAGACCCTTTGCAAAACTCCAAAAATCAGCTTTTCTGCATAGCAAAGACTCCTTTACCATGGTGGTGTGGCCCATCCTAGGGGGTAAAGTTGGGTGCGGTGGTCAAGAATTTTATTCCAAACCTTTTGTCATGTATGTGTCTGGCAAGGAGCAACTTGACACAGCAGCATTTCATCCGTCCTTCGTGATTCCTGCAAAGCATAGGCTTGGCAGAGTTGTGCTTAATCCCTTTTTTGGGGCAGCAACACATGGTAGCAGCAGACAGGAAAGGCGTGTGGTGTTATTCTAACTATTGATGTCTTCAGCGCTGCACCCAATTCTTTCCCCCAAAACCAGTTGGGCTGCTTTAGTGAAGGAGTTTTTCGTCTGCAGAGAAGCTGACTTTTAGAGTTTTGCAAAGGGTCCATAGTATGGACCTGTTTATGATAGCATTTGGTTCTAAAAATTTGATTGCTTCACTTACTAAAGCTTTCATTTCACCCTACATTTACTTGAAAGCCTTGTAATAAAACTAACCAGCTGAAGTTTGTGCTCATACTGTGGTATCGTCATTAAGCTTTTGTATGATTTGACTTGGTCTTTCATTTTTTTTTTATTTCCAGGTGCCTTGATAGGCCTCCTCATGAAGCTGATCTCAAGCCAGCATCTTGGGAATTGGCAGGTAAGAAGTTAGCTTCATCTGGTTATTGCGCTACTTAACTAGTGTGCTTCACTTTAATGTATTTAACTTGCTGCAAACTGTCACCCCAGGATGCTCCAGGCTTTGCAAAGACAAGGACGAAACAGTGCTGAAGTTTGGCTTATATAGCTTTTGAGTAAGAAATGGAGTTTTCTTTTTGTTAGTAAAAGGCCCTTCACCAAGTTGTATATTGCAAACAAACCAGATCATTACCCATATTAGGCAGACATTGTTGCCTTTGCAAAATATTAATGGCCTGCACACTGTGAAGACCAAGATCTTCTAAGCTCACTTGTATCCCTTCTAAGACATAGCCTATCTTGATACAGGCTTCTGCTCATGGCACAGTATTAGCATCCGCTATGTACCAGAAGCTCAAACAATGTATTGGTTGATTGGCCTAGTCTACAGGTGGACTGCTGGTGCTCCAAAGAGTGATAGTCTCCTCAGTCTCCTCTGGATACGGTTGTCTTCTCATAGTGTCAGCACAGTTTGAGTGCGCTATTTGCTTTTCTATACAAAGAAGCAAACAGTTTACTGTGTTCTAGTTTATTTGTGCTTCTGTGGTGTCAGTCTTAGGTTATCCTTTCACTTTTCATTCATTGGTTTCTTTTTGTATCATAGCTTTATTGCATGTCTGCTAGTGCATGGTCTTCCCACTTAAGTGTATGCACATTGGTTTGCACTATATATGCATATAATAATGAGCAGTCTTAGATGCATGCACAGGGCTGTGTGTCAAGCCATTCAGAACTGAAACATACTGTGGCCACACCTTTTGTGATGACTTGCACTGGTGTAATTCCATTCTTTCAATGATACAATACCTCAACTTCTAGTTTCACCTCCTGGCATGTCTGAAAGATTTTAAACGATGATTTTTTCTGAAATGAGTCTCAAAATTCATCCAAAAATAGGTAACACACATTCAGGGGAGACTGTAAATGATTTATATGATGTTATTTTTTGTTAAAAAATAAGATGCGAAAAAAATATTCATCACGAGGATTTGAACTGCTGTCTTACGCATTCAAAAACGCAGCACCAATCCATTGAGCCACAGAACTGATGAAAATGAGTGCTATTCTAACTTCGCTCATTTCCGCTGTTATAAAATCTCTCCTTTTTGCCTCCAGCTGGTGTTGCACAGCCGTAAATTGTGGGACTGTACTGTTAAGAGAACAAACTTATGCCTTGCACTGTGTCATGTGGCAGCAGCCATGCTGCATACAAATGGCGCGAAGGCCTGTTGTCCTAAATTTTGTTTAAGTTCTTTTACCTGAAAAATAATTAGGCAAATTTTTTTGTGCATAATAATGATGAGGTTTTTTAATCTATACCTCACTTTGAGTGACGTTTTCAGATTTTCATTTACTTGCTGCGGTGGCTCAGTGGTTAGAGGGCGCTGGGCTACTGAGCCGGAGGACCCAGGTTCAACCCCATTCATGCAACAATGTTTTGATGCAAGCAAAACGCACCCATGTGCTGTGCAATGTCAGCACACATTAAAGAACCCCAGGTGGTCTAAATTAATCCGGAGCCTTCCACTGTGGCGCCCTCATAACATGTGTCACTTTGGGACCTTAAACCCCACAATTTACAATTTTTTTAGAACTTCATTTGTGCATTGAATGATGTGGTTAGTGGCTGCTATCATGACTTTATTGTCAAATATACTTGTCTGCCATGACAATCAAGTTCACATATTGCCATGTAAAACCAATAATTCTGTATGTTCAAAATTATTTTTTGCAGAAAGAAGAGGCACTAAGTCCAACTATGTTCTTTCTAGTTCTTCTGCCTCCTATAATCTATGAATCGGGGTACAACCTGCATAAGGTATGCATTTAATATTATTAGTACATATCATATGATTATGTCAGTATAAGGTTTTTCATGTTTTCTCTAGTAAGAGAAATTCAGAAGAAAACACACAGCTAAATTTTCATTTGTTCACGCATATGCTAGAAGCTAAAGTCTTGAAGTCTCGAGCTGAAATTTGTTATTTATTCCTGTGTGGTTTTTGTTTTGTGACCTTTGAACATTAGATGTCCTTTCACAAGAAAAGGCCCTGCCGTTGAATATATTGATGATACTGCAGTATCACTATCCGGTACATAAAAGAGTGCTTTTGACATCTCTGATTAATCATGGGTGGTGTGTACTCCTGTTCACGGGAGAAGCCAAAAAAAAAAGTTACACATTGGTAGTTATGGCCGTTTCGTCTGGGTGATCTTGTCTAGTTTTTGCCGGGGTAGTTCAGTGGCCATGGTCTTTTCCTATTGAGCATAAGTTGGAGGATTCAATAATGGCCACATTTTGATGTTAGCAAGATGCAAAACACTTACGTAATGTTGTCTTGTGAACACAAACAACACCAGAGGGCCAAAATTAATCCAGAGCCCTCATATATTGCATGCCTCATAGTGTAACTTGTAGGTAAAGCGTACAAAATATTTTTGCATTAGCATTTGAAATGGTGACTTAATCGCCGAGTAAAGCGGCACTGGCATTCAGGCTTCTCTGCTGTGCACTATGGGCAGAGGCCTCAGTGATGACGTCATGTACGGTGGCGCTACGTTTTAAGCGAAGAAATGGTTGTTTCAAGGAAGAAGAACACCATTGAAGGTGACGCTCACAAAGCATTGTTTTGTGGCATCGGACGACACACGGCAGCATGTAGGCGAAGGTAGCGGACATCTGAAATTTCGCCAACAGTGACGTCACCACGAGTTTCCCTGCGCTCCTTCAATGCAGTGAGGGAGGAGAAGCCTGAACACCGTCGTGGCTTAAATCGGTGATAACGTCACTATTTTAAATGCTAGCGCAAAGCTGCTTTGTATGCTTTACGTAGAAGCCTCATAGATTCGAATTCTGGAATAACTGCAAATTCTCAAAAAACTATTTCAGCTTTCCTTTAATGCCTCTTATTCCTACCAATCTGTCTTCACCTCAGTAAACATACCTCAACGACAAAACTACTGATAGAGGTCTTTCGTCTCAACAGGCTTCAAACGCCACCTTGACCGTAGCAAGTTAACACATTTTTTGGGTCAAGTACACACTCATCGATACCTCGACCAAATTACACGGTCATACGAGACACTTAACGGTCACAGATGGAGTGCCCTAGTTCCTTGCACTGCACTATTTTTACTTTATCACTGGTATTATGCTGTCACAGAGCAGCCAGCATGTGCCATCAGTGCCCACACTTTCCCGTGCTGACATTCGCTCGCTACCATTGGCCCTAATGGTATTGGTTGGACCAGGGTTACCAGCAGAAATGGTGACCAGATATGGAGCAGCAAGGAAAAGGAAAAGGGGAGGATTGATAAAAAGGCGTCAAATTCGCCTTCCTCCTAAACTTCCTCCTGGTCCATAAAAAATTTAAAGCACATGCGGGATGTGGAAGGGGGGTGCGGGTCTTGAAACATTTTTTTTTTATTTATGGAATGATCCTTGTCATATTTACCACAAAAGTGCTTTTTTATGTATATTCCAAACATGCAAATAGATTCTGGATAGCCCAACTAGAATATGATTTATAAGTAGTTCCATCATTTTAATTGGGTTTTTCGTTACAGACCATTAGCCAAAAAATGTTTACATATTTTAGAAATATGTACAGAACTGCATCACTGAAGGTGTACTTTCTGTAGTGGTGCTGTTTATACAGTGGCCTCAATAAAAATACATGATACAAAAAATCAATGAATAGAACGCACAAAATGGGTTTGTTGATAATCTAGTAAAGGAAATCATTAAATCTTAGGCATAATGTAAATTTCAGTAAAGATAGCTTCATCACACAGCTGTACTCTTCCTGAATAAATTAATATCAAGCTCATTTAAATTTCCCAGTGCAAATTAGAGAAAAAGCCTGTAAGGCAGAGACTGTATTTGTAAAATCACGAACAGAGATAAAGAGACTTGAAGTCTGTGTGCATTTATTGAGTCATGGGAAATAGCATGCGAAAATGGCTTTAGCATTAGCTGCATTGCTCTGATGCATCTTGGATGGTATCAAACAAAAGGGCGCAAAATGGGCTTTGAAACGGAAGCAAAATGGTGGCGGTTGAAGAGTCTTTTCAGAGTTTCTCGCTTGAAGTGGAACGTCGTTTCGAAGATTGCACTTCATTTTTCGATAGCCTGACTCTCAAAGTATTTTTCAAAGTTTTTCAAAGTTATTTTGTACTTTAGGATTTTTTTGAGCATGAATGTTTTGTGGAGATGTAGTTTGAAGTATATTTAGTACGAAAAAATGTTCTTATAAGAATTTTTTTTTTCACAATTTTTTGCGATCTCAAACCCACATTCTCTCTTGGGACATTTTGCAAGCTAGTTGGTTCTGAAGCACCATGAAGCAAACAGCACGATCTGAGACACACACAGGTTTTCAGTTGGGCAGCCTAAAAAAAAAGAAAGAGTAATAATGCCCAGTCCGCACCGTCTAAGGTGCAATGGGCTGAGACACACACAATAGTACAAAGAAACAGATGAACACAGGGCTGACTAATAACTGAAGTTTAATTTTCATGACATTATGTACAAATACATAGCTGACTCCAGAGAGTTGTTAGTCAGCACTGTGTTTGTCTTTTCTTTGTCCTGTGTGTGTCTCAGATAACGCTGTTTGCTTCATGATGATGAAGCACATTGTAATCGTCACAGACATCGTTAACATGTTTATTGGAAGTGGTAAAATTTTTGGAAATCCCTCAATGTATTTTACTTGCTGATGTGAAAGACAAACTTCGCATCATAAATATTTTGGAAACTATTTTTAATTTAGTCTTGATGTCTCTGCTTTATACATAAGTAAGACTTTTTGACGGGCTAGTTGGTACATATTCATATTTGATAGGTTGTGCACTAAAAAGACGTTCACAGGGAAAAGGATGTTGTCTCTATCCTTTTTCCTGTGAATGTCTTTTTAGCGCACAACCTATCAAATATGCTTTATACAGGTTATTTCTTTCTTCAGTTTATCCCTGTTGTTTATTTGGGGTCTCTATCTGTTACAAGTTGGCTGAAACACATGACCACATGTAATGCCTTACTCGGCATGCCCAGTGGTTACATATTCAAATTTGCCGTTTCGGCAGCCAAAGAGCAGATAAACACGTGAAAAGGAAGAGAACAAATTAGTATCATTGTGAGCTGCTCTCATGTGGAGATAGTTAGGGTAGCTTCATTCGTTCTTAGATGAGCATTGGTGGTTTGCTGTCAGAAAGCATTACAGTTCAGATTGCATAGTCTCGTTTCATATTGGGCTAGTGGTGTTACTAGCATGGTCTTGCATCTTTGCAGTTTTCTTAGAAACTACCTTGATAATTTGTGTGTTTTTGGAATTTTGTTTTCACTGTAGAACGCTATATAAGAATGTACTCTGGAATAAGCTTTCAGTTGACAGTTCACAAATCAGTGTCCTGTGCCATTTTACCTTACTGTGTCGAATTTCTAAGAGAAATACAAAGATGCAAAATCATGCATGGCTGACACAAAACTTCTGTTCCCAGTAAAATTTCACTGTGTACAAAACATGACATACTTTGCAGGGCTACTACTCTGTTCTCCGTGTTATGTTTTATTAAATTGCAGGGCAACTTCTTCCAAAACATCGGTTCCATCTTAATATTTTCTATTGTTGGAACAACCATCTCAGCACTGGTAATTGGTGGAGGTGTCTACTTGCTTGGCCTGGTAAGTTCGTGTTGTACTTTGAATTTGGGGTGCCTAATGCCTCCAAAATTTTATCTCACAATAGTTTAGTCACTTGGATTCGCTGAATGGCTGGTGTATAATACATTTGAACCTCGTTATAACGAAGTTGAAGGGGCCCAGCGACTACTTCGTTATAGCCTGTTTTGACCGAGCTTCTAAGGGGAATCGTCATTCCTTGGTTATATCCATTATTTCGTTACAAGCCGTTTCGTTATAACGAGGTTCAGCTGTACTCAGCATCTTTTCTGTGCAGAGAAACTGGCACATTGTTGGCATAAGCATGTGTAGGTCTCTGTGAAAGGGGGAGCCAAAGTTTATGGTAGTGGCTGTTCATGTCTTGAGTAGCAGGAAACAATGCAGCACAAAACTTGTGCCCCCTTCATCATGTCTATTAGGGGGCCACTGTCTCCCTTGCCCCCACCCCCTCTGCACACACCTATAATTATTGGTGGTATAAAATTGCCACTGAAATACGTTTGTTCTTAATATTGTTAATTTATGAGATGTACCTTACAGTTCAGTCAAGACTGTAGCTTTCTTTGATATATGCTATGTTGAATAGCAGTTCTCAAGTGGTCATGTGGCGGGGCGTTGTAGTTTTTGAATACTTGGTCTTTGCCAAAACTCCCTATATTTAGCACATACTGTCATGTTGGCATGATTCCTAATCCTTATTTTCATTTGGATGGCAATGCCCCATGGAGCCTTGTAGGCTTATTCAAGTTTATATAAAAATTGAAGTGTACCCATTCGAGAACTTCTATACATTGAAACTATTTACACAGAAGCTGAGCTATGCAACAGAATGACTCAATCTGGAAATTAACTAACAAACTCGACTGATGCTGTATTTGTCAAATTGCTCGTTGTCTGTATATTCTTAAAACAGGCTCAATTCATGACCACAACTGGTTCCATGGTGTGAGGTTTCTCAGGGAAGTGTCCAAGCAGATCTAATGTCTCTGAAACCTCTGGCTCAGCGTACACCTGATTTCAGGGGTGATAGTAGTGATGTTGATCCAAATACTCCTGTCAGTAGTAGCCCCACTATTCTGAATGAGACACCAGCACTGCACCCAATGGTGTCTAGCTGCTGATTGAGACATTGAAAGCAAAAATAATGACTTATACCAAGCAACAGGTTTCAGGAGAACTAAACACTCCTCTACTTGTCGGGCTCCTTGGTTGGCCACATTCATCTATGCTTGAGGGGTCCCCAAAACATTTTTAAGTGAGAACCACTAGTCTAGAGGCCCACTTGACAAATTTCTTGATACTTATGTAAAAGGCTGTGGGTGTAGCATGTGCCTTCAAGCGTTCCAAGAATCCTTTCCAACAAGTGTTGCTAATGGGGAGAGAGGCTAAAAATTAAGGTATTTATTTTTGCTCAGAAGGTTATGAATCTGAGGTCACTCAGCTTGCATGAGGTATTGAAATTACTGCCAATTTTACATCATTGTTTAGTGTAGATTATTGTGATGTAGTCTGCTGTAATGTGCTTTTGTATATATTAAGTAAAGTCGAGCTAAGAGCACAGCACCTTCTGTCATAATTTTTTTGTTGCCTTGGATTCAGGACGAAGGATGTTTGTCCTTTCTCACATGTCTATGAATGCAGCCACTTGCTTTTAGGAATCTCTCTTATCTTCATACTTAAAATTTTACCACAATAAGTTGCTCAGAGTATGCCAGGGTAAATAATGTCCTTTTCCATTTTTTTTTAAGCACTTGTATATCATTCAGTTGAAAAAAAAAAAAAAATTTTGTCACCGCGTTGTGTTGCACGATATCAGGAATTAAAAGAAAAGTTCTTTGTCACCCAGTGGATGCTTGGGAACAAATTCAAATTGTGATGGATGAACTCCTGTGTGTGCTTAGGGCTGTCATGAGCTAAAAAAAAGAGTGCAAGAGATTTCTTTTTTCTCGTGTGATCTGTTTACCGAAGAGCACAATTTTAATTCACCTTTATGTGTATATTTAATATTTTGGAATCAAGACACTTTCTCTGTTCATTAAAGAAAAATATACATACCTAGGCGATAGTTAAGCAGGGGCTTTTCATTAAGTTGTCAATGGAAATATTCATGTGACAAAATAGAGTTATCACAATAGCAATGGAGACATGCCCTGAAAATCGTTTCCTCTATTTTATTCCCATTGATAAGCATTTGGCTTTTGGGTGGTTTGTTGTAATAGCAGTTAACATAAAATTTATGATTTTCATGAGACCTAGTCAACATTTTCAGTGCACTAAAACTGTGTCAAGGCGTATCTTGATCGTGGGACAGCGGAAGAGCTACATTCAAAGTGGCAGTACGCCCTAACTGAAAATAACTGATATATATTTCCACTTTGCATACAAAGAATGAGACCTGGCATATCCTCCAAAGGAAGGCACACATGGAAGCTTTATTCACTTTGGAGTGCAGAAATCTGCCACATCTGCCGCTGAGGCAGCCTCACAGCTACTAGTGCAGCCCCGTGCTAACTGTGTGTGGAAGGTCCTTTTCACACGCTGCCACAGATTTCTTCTTCCTGCGTTCAATATTTCGTCGAACTTCTCCATGATGGTCAACACTTGTAGGTTCGCCCCGACTCAAGAGTGGCGATACTGGAGGGATGGCACTTCAGAAGCACTGCACACAGGATGCGCACGGTCCATGACAATGCGAATATTGTGACAACGCAACAAGACGAGCCGAATCATAGCCGCGCAGTGATTAAGTGAGCAACACAGTGGCAGCTGCAGCACATGGGGGAAAACGAAACTTGCTGCAGCTAGCCTGAACTGTGGATGAGCTGAGTCACATCCATGGGGCTGGTTCCGGGACTGCTCAGACATCGACGGGAACGGGGCTTTGGCTAAGCAGCGAGTATGCGCTGGCACCCCTGGCCACCAAGGACAAGAGAGTGCATTCTGCAAGGTCACAAAAGTGCTCTCTCTCCTCGTGTGTCGGCAGCTGCAAGAATGCTGATTGTGTCATGTGCTGTGTCAATATTGCTGTATCACCAAAATATACGCCTGAGAAGCACCAGTGAAACTTCCTTGCGATTCACCGCATAGTTTGTGGATGTTTTACGAGATGCACCTTCAGCCTCATACGCGATGATAAGTACCCGCTAACTAAGACGTTCGCAATGAGCGAGTGCGCTACAAGTGGCCACCAAATCCACGAGGTTTAATGGAAGCTGAGTCGGGGATTTCGTGCGACTACATAAACTACAGTTTGAGCGAGTACATCTCAGTGTTGTTTTATTGTATTAGACGAACAGAAATATGTTGGATTAAGAACAAAGCACGAGCATTATTTTTACATGTTGTGCAAAATATTATACTAATAATTTCATTTCATGAATAATGAATTCAGTGCTTAGATTGTTATTCTTACAGTTATTCTTATATGTCAAATGTTTATTTCTTATGAGTGCTATTTCTGTTACTGTAACTATTCTGAAAGCTGGGCTTCGGCCTAAGAGGCATTGCCATGAAAAAAAGGAACAGTGTGAACACAGAATGATAAAGGTGAATGACACAGGCATCTCTGTCATTCGCCTTCATAGTCCTGTGTCTGCGCTGTTCCTTTCTGTCTTGTCGAACCAACTTGCCCACAACAGTACCCTTGTGAGGAAATGCCATCTAAGCGGCTTTTGTGCTGTTTGTTGCAACCTTGATATTGGCCACGCTATTTTTTTATTAAAATATTGGCAGTGAGTAAATATTGCGGAAAACTCTCTTTTAAAAGCATGTCTGATCACAAGGGAGATATGATGGATCAGTAGCAATGTTGAATCTAATTTCATTTCATATCATTTTTTCTTGCACTTACAGGCTGATGTAGCTTACAAGCTTGACTTCACTGAAAGCTTTGCATTTGGCTCTCTTATATCAGCTGTTGATCCTGTAGCTACGCTGGCTATCTTTCATGCTTTGGATGTAGATCCAGTACTGAACATGTTGGTGTTTGGAGAGAGCATCCTCAATGACGCAGTCTCTATCGTCCTTGCCACGTGAGTTATTATGCCTCCTTTGAACCAGTCTGTTTGGACACACAGAAATTTTTTGCAGTGTTCGGTGTTTGTATGCATGTTTCTCTGGTATCTTGGCTTTTATCTTCAAATGCAAGCTTAATTTTCAGCGATCGGGAATACACTGATGAAATGTTAGCCGTTTTAAATCACCTAATTTTGTTTTTTTCTTGCTTTTTCCCATCCAGAACCATTCTGGAGTCGGGAAGCCCAAGCATGGTTTCCTTGACAACAGGACAGCTCGTATTACACGGCATTCAGCGCTTTTTTCTCGTCTTCTTCTGCTCTGCTGCTATTGGAGTGGCTTTTGCCTTGGCAGCAGCTCTTATATCCTTTTGCTGTTGCTTTAATATGTATTCTCTGAATTGTTTGTTGAGTTTGCAATATTGCCTTGCATCCGTCTTGAAATAGACATGTTTAAAAGATTCTAAGAATACTTTTTACATTCAGAGAGCGTACACTCTAAGCTCTTATTAAAGAGAAATCAAATGTTCATATGCTTTTATTGAATTCTGGGTTGATATTAGCTGAGCATTTTCAGATATGTGGGGGATATAATTTTGCCGTACCATCTCTGACTATTTGCAGCATTCAGGGATCTGTTTGATCTGTCTTTTGATAATGTAATCCTGAATTGTTACTGAATTTTTGTAAAGTTACACTTTAAGCAAAGCAGCCTTGAGCAGCCACTTAAAAGCTGAGTAAAACCAGCTCTGCTGCCAAAAACACTTTCTTAAAAAGGTAGGGTGGCCTCACATAAAAGTAAGGCTGGGGATATTTCACAAAATTCTCATCGCCTTTACCTCTTGAAGGGCTGAACAGTGATATCGGTAGATTAATGTATTTTCACTAGTGTACCTTTTGACTAGGCTTATGCAAATTAGTGTGCAAGCGTGTGTGTGGATGCGCGCATGCATGCGCGCCAAGTGAATTTGAAGCGAATAGTAGCTTTCTTCAAGTAATTTTGAAGTGTGGCTTTTGAATAAGTTTTGTGGAAAAAAGAAAGGTGCAAGTGGGCATTTTCAAAACCATTTTTTTTTCTAACACAAGGTCATTGCAACGAAAGGAAAGAGTGTGGTGAAGTTTTAAAATGCAATGTCAGAAATTTTAAACAGGGCACCTCACACACATGGAAAACAGTGTTTATCTATCTGGTAATATACATAAATAGTATTAATTAAACAAAGTCATTAAATAAAAGGGGCAATACTTGAAGTGGAATGCCTAATAGCAAGAGTACCGGAAACATTATTGTTTATGATGATTACATTGAGATTTTGAGTATGAAGCATTTGGATTGAATCAAATATAAAATATTTTACTAATTGCTGAGATATTTAAAATGATCGGATATTCACACAAGCCTCTTTTACACCCATCCATGTACATTATATTATGCATTTTTGTTTGAAATAACATGCATAAGAATATAATTATTGAAGGAACATTTTTAAAGCGTTCTACATGTTGAGATTATTTGGTACTTCTGTAGATGCACTACTATTTTTCAAAATTGTGCAACTTTTTTTTAATTTTGAGGTAGACAGTATTTTTTTATTGGAGAAGAAACAAATGACAACAAGAAATGTTCATATTTTTAGCCTGCAGCAAATGCAACATGATCAGAAGTAACTCGAAGTGGTCTCGCATACCTGGTGTTTTACCTAAAATATTCTGCAATATTTAAAAATATGCTTTTTGAGTTAAAAGAGCGCTTTTTCTGGCACTGCATTGTCAGTGGTGTAGTGCTTCAGATTACCACTAAGACGTGCTAACTAGTAGAATGGTTAACAAATGTTGTGCCAAAATGCTGTGCTAAAAAAAAAAATAAAGCCTATTTTTAAAAACTGCAGAACATCTTTGGTAAAACACCTAGTGTAGGGTATCACATACATTACATATGTACAATCATGTGTAGTATGAGAGGAACAATCTTTTTGCACAAAATTTCATTTCGTGTTATTTCTTCACTAAATTTGAGATTGATTTTTGGGTAGTATATGCCAAGATGAAACTGGTTAGAAAACAGAAAAAACTGTGCTTGTCATGGAGTAATCAATAAATGAGTGCTCAAGCTTTGTTCTCTTTCATACTGCTCATGACTGGTGAGCAATTACATGTAAGTTTTATAAGTGAGCAAAGAGAGAAATTTTATTTATGAATGAATTCAAACTAAATAATAAATACTATATTTTCTGGAGTGTAGTCCGCACCCGGTGTAAGTCTGCAGAGGCAAATTTTGCCTTAAAATAAGACGATTTTGCTTAGATAGTCTACACCCGGTGTATAGTCCACACGGACAAATTTTGCATGAAAATCAAACACTCAGTTGATTCCTTTTCATCAGTCTGGCGAACAACGGCGCACAACCCTTGAATTTCTGGGTACCTTCTTCAGAAACCACAGTACGAGCAAGCAGTCCTATTTTCATAGTCAATATCGCATTCCCCATTTCCCGTGGCTGTCCATACCCCTCTGCAAGCTCTTCTTCAAGATTTGGCCAAGCTAGTGTGCTCCACCTCCATGCTTTCTTTCGCACAGGCATTTCCCTTCGATGTTTCAGGGAAGCAGCCCATGTCTGTGCACTTTTTTCTAATTCTAATGCTTTCGCCACTGCTCAGTTCAACTTTACTCGACTAAAGTGAGCTTGAATGTTGCCGTGAAGGCTGTTTGTCTTTTTGAAACCATCGCAGTTGTTCTTCAAGAAGGTCTGCGCCGCTCCTAGTTTTTTCTCGCCAAGGTTTTGAAAAAGCTTATGCTCATAAATCCAAACTCTGAAAACCAGTCATCGCGAGCTGCATTCATTTGCATATTGAAGCGTATTGCATATCGGAGTTATTTCACTATATGATTTATCACGGCAAAATGTTGTAGGTGCAGTAGGGCCACGTTTTTTGTTTTTTTTACTGTTACAGCTACCCTATGCTCCTTCGGCTGTGCCAAACATTATTAAAATATTAGTCACGTATAGTTCACAGATGTAGATAGTCCTCACCATGCAAAATTTCAGCTTCCAAACGTGTATAGTCTGCGAACTATAGTCTGGAAAATATGGTACGAAAAAGTGTATTTGGAATGTACATGAATGAGCAAAAGAAAGCAGCTTGCACTTCATACAATGCCCATCCATTTCCTTTTTTGTGGAAGTTATGTTTGATCAGTCAGTGAAAGCACTAATGAATAGCTTTGAATAAGAGATAGCTTTGAATACAGAGTTGTAAAAAGTTTTTATGCATGATATTTCACTTACTGAGTGCCCTTACCATGCATAGATATAGACCGTTTACAGCGCGCAGTTCTTCCGCTTGAGACCAGATGGCGCCACAGGTGCGCTCAGAGCACGGCGTCATTACTTGCCTCGTAAGCTGCCGGCGTGTATGCCTCGACGCACCAGTGGAAATGTGGAAAGATAAAATACATGCTCTGTTGTGGATTGCAAATATTGCGACAAACAGTTAAAGGGGCGGGATGCGATCGTTTGCGAGCTTCACGGAACCGAACTGCACAAGGACGTACTGCCCCTGTTCGCGCCCGTTCGGCATCCACCCGTTCCGAACGGGCGAACGCAACACACATGTTCGCCAGCGCAAGACAGCGAATATAGAAAGAAAGGTCTCGATCTTGGAAAATCTGCGACGGTAAGCGCGCAACATAGCCGCATGAACGAGCTGTCCCGCCACCGAAACGTCACAAAAAAAAAAAACGACGTACGCTCCTATACCGCTACTGCATATTGTGCAGTGCATAGCCGTGCGAGCGGACAACGCTTACCGTCAGTTCGTGTATTACACACCGTCTTGGTGCTACTGTTAAACTTCGCTCCAATTAGCGCGATTTTCGTGGACCACAATCGGAATAAAGCATTTGTGTTACGGCTGCTGTGCTCTGCGGTTGTCACTTCCTCGCGATCCATGCGAGACAGTCACTAGAAGTGACTCCGGCTGATTGCTTACAACCAACCAGACCTCGAGCACTTTCATGTCCGCATATCGAGCATGGAGCGTACCACACTTTTATACTATATCAGGCTGACATAATTGTGAACTTCGTGTAGTCAACGCTCTTCCATGCACGCGTTATAATTATATCGCGGAATCCTTGTAAACGATTGCATGCCAGCTTGTGAAGGCTGCTTGATGCATGGTACTGCCTAAATGATTGGGTAACATTTGTTTGTTTATTTTTGTCGCCTTCCTTTGTTTAGCAAACCAACAGAAAATATTTTAGGTTGCCTATGCACCTTTAACAGGTTGTAAACAAATGAGTACGATGTGCATGTGAGCGTTTTAGAGCAGTCTCCGCATGCATGTACATAATACGACAACGACCTGCGCAGCCGCAGGGTCATTAAACCGTGTTGTTTTAGATAATAACAATAAAAAAATACTAAGCAAAGCCTTCAGCGGCATTCAGGCGATCCACCCGTTCCCTCGAACAGGCGGAGAGCTCAGCGGCTCTTCTAAAGTGATCAAATTCGGGTTTTCACATGTTCTTCGAAGCTTCGGACCAACCACAGTGTCGTCCTCCCACTCCTTTACAACCGTATCAGCTGAAAAACTGCCTGTCGGAACCGAAACATCAGACTCAGCAGCCGTCGCGACGAGGCGCACGCCGAGCCCGCCGAGCGGTCAGGAGGCGAGTAATGGCGGCGTGATCACGTGATCAAAGATGGCAGCCCCCATGATACGCCGCTGTAAAGCGTCTATAGATGGATGGTAGAAAGACTTTTGCAGCAGCCTACATTTCCTTAACATAGCAGCCCATGTGCTCATTCTGGGTCTCTTACGAAGTGAGGTAGTGTTGCTCTGAACACCATGATATAATTGAACCTCCGCCATGGCAGCGGCCTTGGCGCTCAGCTGCTGATCCCATGGTAACGGGTTCTATCCCGGTTGCAGCAGTCGTATTTGGTGGAGGTGAAATACAAAAACACCTGTGGGATGTGCAATGTCAGCACATGTTGAAGAACCCCATGTGGCCTAAATTAACCTGAAGCCCTCCATTGCAGCTTCTCTCATAGCCCATGTGTCATTTTGAGATGTTAAACACTACAATTTACAGTATATAATTGCACTCTTATTGTGGATGCCCCTCCCCATCAATGCTTTTTCCATTTGCTGAGCAAAACCTTGTTGGCAAAGTATGCAACGCCCTGTCCACTGCTTTCTGTGGTGAAATGTGCAGCATGCCAAGCAGCAGTGTGTCACAAGTATTTCCACAATACTAAAGAAAAGCTTTGTAAACTGGGCAGCAAAAATTTTGCATGAAGTAATTTTGCAGTGAGTGCAATGATCATTTTTGCAGATAAGCACACTTGCCATAACAACGCTCAGGCTCGAACATTTGCGCCAGCATGGACTATGTTGTGTAACATGAAGGAACTTTGCTTGCAACTTGCAAGTACTTGTTGTCATGTGCAGTGGGATTATGGGCAGAAGGTCTGAGCATATTTCCACATAAATGAAGTTGTTGACAGGCACCAGGCTCGCTCTAACAGTCTCACGTACACTCAAAAGAGGCATGAGCAGCCAGAAGGATATGCATGTACAAGTAAGAGCATGCTACTCATGTAGCCATGGCTGCAGCGTTATAGTCAGACATCATATTTGATGTTATGGCAAGTAAATGGTGGTTGCAGGTTTGTATAGCCCGCGTTTCTTTTTAGCAAAAGAAGCGATGAGGAAAGGACAACACAACGATTTTTTTCATCTCAGGATAGAATACAGGCTGTAGTTTTTTTCTGCTCCCAAAAAGAGCCTCAGTCCTGGGAAACGAGGCACTGAAGTACTTGCACAGTTCATAGTAGGAGAGCATGGAGTTGCTTTTCAAGGAAAGGCCCTGATAAGGCATTCTTGCAAACTGTAGTGACCTGCATGGTGGTGAATTTGTAATACAATATTTCTTTTATTTGAATGAGCACTCTGGTTTTTCATTTTTCCCTTTTCTTTCAAGATTCACTGGGTGCAAATTTGGCATGCATTTATCTTTTGCAACAGTTGTACGAGTTTTAGCCCAAGAGAGGTTGCTGTTGCTCCTTGACTAAACTTGTTCATTGGTGCACCTGCTCAAGTATGTAGATCTGCGCAAGAATCCATCCCTTGAATTTGGGATGATGCTGGTTTTTGTATATGCTCCTTATGGGCTTGCAGAAGGCATACACTTGTCAGGTAAGGTCCCAATTATGTAAGTCTCACCAGAATAACATCAGGCACTGAAGCATAGATTACAACTCTCATTTAAAACTACATTTGGAGTGTAACAATGTGCATTCTAGTAATTTGTCATATAATTTTGAATTTTTCTCATTGGTGACCACTGTTCAGTCTAACGCTAAACATTACATTATCTTATTTCGAAGTAATGACCCCACTATTTTCAGACTGAGCTCTTCCACTGCATTGTGAGGTTTCTTTTTGTTGCAAGCCTAGTTTCCCTAACATAGGGAAATAAAGTCTCATGGTTTTGACTTAAAATTATGACACAGGTTTTCTTTCTGTTAGAATGATTGTGGGCTTGAATTTGGCACAGATTTGTGCCGTATAAACATTTATTGAGATAACTTTACCCTTTGACAGAACTAGAGTTCACAAAAGAGATTGACCAACTGCAGTGGCTTAGTGGCTATGGCTTTTGGGTACTGGGCCCCAGGTCACGGGATCCAATTCCGGCCACTGTGGCTTCATTTTGACGGAAGATGAAATACAAATGGTACCCGTACGCTGTGCAATGTCAGTGCATGTTAAAGAACCCCAGATGGTCTAAATTAATCCGGAGCCTTCCACTATGGCATCTTCCACATGCTATAAGCACCTTTGGGATGTTAAACTCCACATACCATACTGCACTGTGAGAGAGAGATAGGATGCAAAGAGCTCACAGTTGATTGCAAAACTCAACTCTGTATTATCTTGGTCTCTAAAACAGTGTGTTAGGAAATAAGGAAGACTGTTCCTAATGTTCTATCTCCGGTTATGTTTCCCGTTCTTTTGTGACTTGTGCACAGTGAGGTTGCCCTGTGCACATGCCTCATTTTGTTGCTCATATTTTGCATTTGTTATAGAGCAGGCATGGGTCTGTGGAGTTATAATTTTCTGGTCAGCATTTTTGTGCATGTTTTAAATTTCAGCACCAGGATTGGAAGCTCAGTCGGATAGTATGCTTCTTGTTTTTATCTTGTACTGTGTTACCATTCATTTAATCAGCAAACAGAATTATCATTACCATCATATGTTCAGGTTGCCACAAAAGTTTTCAGAACACCGTAATTACGAAAAAGTTGAATGTCCTCGCTACCTAGAGGCACGGCCAGCCATTGAGGGCTGCTCTGGGCAGGTCGACTAGTGAAGTGCAAAGCACATCCTTCACTTCGAGGCTGCATGCTTATACCTTATGCCAAATAATTAAGCTTTCTTTAAATATCTCGGTTGTGGAAACTTTTGTGGGCACCTATACCTTCTGGAACATTGTTTCAGAGAATAGTGCATTGAAATTGTTGATGTTTGTGTTTTTCACTGTCTGCTCTCGTCCTTTCGTGCTTATATATGTGATTAAACATTTCCTTTGAGCTTAGTTTCTTTGGAACCATTGTAGATACATGATCAGTTGTATATCAGGTATATGTATGTTGAGTAGATAATTACAAAATGTGGAAGGGCTGTAATCTTATACTTTTTGTTCTTTTTCTTTTCACATGGTGGCAAAGGCATTATGGCAATCCTTTTCAACGGTGTTGTGATGTCTCACTACACCCACTTCAATCTGTCTTCAGTGACTCAGATTACAATGCAACAAACACTGCGGACGATCTCACTCATTGCTGGTGAGGTTTTCGTTTTGCTCTGCTAAGCTTTTTTGTGTGTGTGCACTCACTTTTTCTCCTTTTTCTTTTTTTTTTTTGCAAGATACCTTCACATTTTTTATATCAGAAAACTGGACACTGTGTCAACTGTTTTCCTTTCTATCCTTGATGAAAAACTTGAAAAAAAAAATATTTAGATTTTCTGTTATTGTCAAGAAGGGAAGCTTGCTACCATGTTGGCTGCTGTAGCTATATATTCCTAATATTCAAATGTAAAGTCTGGTATGACTTTTGATAAAATGGGTATTCAAAAATTAAGGTATAGCAGTATTGAGGGCCAGTGACACCCGATAACGGTGCATTTTTAGAACAGTCTCATTATGACCTTTTTAACCTTTGAAACTTTCCTCCAACCTTGCAGAGACTTCAGTGTTTGCCTACCTTGGCCTTGCTATATTCAGCTACAGGCTTATTATCAAGCCCTCTCTTATTATATGGAGCATTGTGAGTATTTCTGCGAACATTTTACCTCTCTTTTTACTCCTGCATCTCCTTTCTTCTTTGTGCCATAGACAACAAAATCTTTATTATCTCTCTATCCTTCCTTTACTTTATTTATGTCATCTTTCTAACTCTTGGGATTTGGGCCATCTTTTGAAAAAAATCTACTGCAGTCTAATTTTGTGCACCTAAGTGCTTTGTGTAAATTTTTTTGTTTTTCAATTAATTGGGCCGCTGGTTAAAGATTACTAGTTTTTAATTGCCTGTTTGTCCCCAGAATGTAAATGAGAACTTCAGGATGGAAAGATTTCTTTTGAAACACAGCGCTGGCAGACAATGGACGAGAATGAAGACACACACAACACACACAATGCGCTGTCTTTTGAAACACAGCACTGGCAGACAACGGACGAGTATGAAGACACACAGAACACACACAATGCGCTGCGCATTGTGTGCACACCTAGCGCATTGTGCGTGTTCTGTGTGTCTTCATTCTCATCCGTTGTCTGCCAGCACTGTGTCTCAAAAGAATGCTCTACCAACTCGCCCAGCATCATACCTTGGAAGGATTAAATTACTTGAAATAAATGCCACAAATTTTTTCACAAATTTTTTAGAGAGAAATTTTTTGTGTGGGTTGTCTAACTGCCATTAGAGTTAACGGTTGTCACCACTCTGCCTGCACTCCCAGCACATGCTGAATAAGGTGCAGGAGTGGGGGTATTTGGAACTCATTACATGAAATGAGCAAGCCCACTTGTGTGTGGGGACAGACAGAAGATGGCAGGAGGAGGCGAAGCATGTAGGCTACAACTGGGGTGTGAACCGTTGCAAAGCCCTAGGGAGAATGGTTTTTGTATGGGTACCCATTGGGGGTTGGCATACTGCAGCATTCCATTCATGCTGCAAGTACACGTGTTGCATGACATTCATAGTCATAGAAGGTGTGTTTTTGCCCTAAGCATGGCAGCCTGTTATTTGGGCATGTTAGTGGGTGGGTAACTGAGTGTAGCTGCAACGTTCTCTTATCTCTGTGAGTGAACATGTTTAGTCATCGCTTAGTTTTTCTCATCACGATATGTACTGAGGTGCTGAAAGTAGTGAGAAATGCATTTATCTGTACCAGTTAGTCATGGTAGATCCACACCACACGAAAGAGCTAAGTAGCAGACCATGAATGGGTTGTAGTGCATTTAACAGAAATGCAGTCTTGAAAACCAACTTATGGATATTCTTCAAAAGAAATGGTTAAATGATGTATGGAAAGCAAAAGGATAGGTACAGTATCAAGAGACAGGAAGAGAGTAGCAAGTGTAAGGAAAAAATGGACTAGAGCCCATAGCTACCATAGCTACCATAGTCCTCCATAAAGTCAGCAATAAAATTCCAATAGGGAAGGGTGTCAGGCAGGGAGACACGATCTCGCCAATGCTATTTACCGCCTGTTTACAGGAGGTATTTCGGGGCCTGAAATGGGAACAGTTGGGGATAAGAGTTAATGGAGAATGCCTAAGTAATTTGCGATTCGCTGATGACATTGCCTTGCTAAGTCACTCAGGACATGAACTGCAAAGCATGATCACTGAGTTAGACAGGCAGAGCAGAACGGTGGGGCTAAGAATTAACATGCAGAAAACCAAAGTAATGTTCAACAGTCTAGCAAGGGAACAGCAGTTCACAATTGGTAGCGAGGTGCTGGAAGTAGTATGGGAATATGTCTGTTTCGGGCAGGTAGTGACCACTGATCCGGATCATGAGAGGGAAATAACTAGAAGAATAAGAATGGGGTGGAGCGCATATGACAGGTTCTCTCAGATTATGAATGGCAGTTTACCAATATCCCTCAAGAGAAAAGTACACAACAGCTGTATCTTACTAGTAGTCACCTATGGGGTAGAAACGTGGAGGCTAACAAAGAGGGTTCAGCTTAAGTTAAGGATAATGCTGCGAGCTATGGAAAGAAAAATGAATGGTGTAATGTTAAGATGTTAAGAAATCGGAAGCGGGTGGAGTGGGTGAGGGAACAAACTTGGGTGAATGACATCCTAGTCGAAATCAAGAGAAAGAAATGGGCTTGGGCAGGGCATGTAATGCAAAGGTAAGATAACCGCTGGTCCGTATGGGTAACGGAGTGGATTCCAAGAGGAAGCAAATGTAGCAGAGGGCGGCAGAAAGTTAGGTAGGCAGATGAGATTAAGAAGTTTGCGGGGATATGATGGCCATAACTAGCAAAGGAAAGGGTTATTTGGAGAGACATGGGAGAGACCTTTGCCCTGCAGTGGGCGTTGTCAGGCTGATTATGATGATGATGATGTAAAAGGTTGTTATTAATACTAATAGTAACACCTTGGTGCTATTCATGATTGGTTGCTGAAGTAGATAATAGCTGCCAAGTACATGTTAATTAAAACTTTATTATTATTATTTTTTGCACTTATTTTTTAACCACTAAAGGTTTATAGGTACACTTGTTATGCAGTAATTGATTTCTTGTTACTCACTTAATTTTTGTCTGACATTTTCAGGTGCTGTGCTTGCTTGGCCGGGCAGCTAACATATACCCACTATCCTTCCTTATGAACTACTTTAGAGAGCACAAAATTACTAAGAAGATGATGTTCATCATGTGGTACAGTGGTAAGTGAAAATGCTACCTTTAGCTTAGTGGAGTGTGCTAAAGGCCTTCAGATTTGATCTAGAGTGGCATTGATACAAATTGTTTCATGTTAGTGTGTGGCTTCAATTGACCAAACCTTGAAAGGCGAACTTGAATGGTTTACCTTTTGCATTTTTTTGCAAATACGATGCAGACTGGCTTGTCAAAAAAACAGATTTGAAACAAATGAAAGCACCACTTCAGTTAGAAATTGCTTGTCATTTATTTTTAGGAATGGTTCATGGTCACAGCATTATTGCATGTGGCACTCAAAATAATGCTACTTTTTAAAGGCACATTTACAGATGCTGCTTAGAGGCATGCGAGACCACGAAAGAGCAGAGTGTGGCAACGATGATTTGGTGTCATTGCTGCATCCTTGCTAGGTTTAAACGGCAGCAAGAAATACAGAGCATCATTAAAGTAGCCAAATAGATGCATGGTACCAAATGATTGCTAAGCGATACATTTGTAAAGGGCGTCTCTGCTGGTTGCAAGAGATTCTATGTTTTGGTTCTGTGAGGGAATTCTAAGCCCACTGAACATGTAGTTGCACTGAACAAGCATAATTCTAGCAACATAGAATAATACTTTGATTAGGCACTAAGAACAAATTGAGGTTGGTCTAGATTACTGCATTTCCACTTTCTAGTTAAAAAACAGTAAAATTGGAAGACAAGTGTCACCAAGACCAGCTTTTTCCTTAAGTGTGCTGCAGTGATGTCATGTAAGGTTAAATAAGGAGGATAAACCGGAGGATTGCGCACCTGAATATTAGCTTAACTAGGGTAACGAGGTAAATTAAAACAAAGCAAGCCTATGCTACTCAACATTATGATTAGTGTTGCTAGTTTGGATCAGAGTGGCGGGAAAAAATCCACCCATATGCAGCCATATGGCTGCAAAAGAAAGCTATACAGCTTTCTCAGAGCTGTCTCAGCTATACAGTTTTCTTTATCTGATGGAGTTGCCCTCAGTGTCCCTGTAAGTTGTAACGAACTACTGTAACCTTGCACTGCTTTAACCTCTCTTTAATTAATGAATTTAAAATTTTTACTGATGCCTGATTTCTGGGAAAGAAGTTACAACAGTCACAAACTTCTGGCATTTCAGCTGCTAAACATGCTCAAGAAGGAAGAAATTAAGTGTCTATGAAAATTAAACCATCGTTATATCTGCACCAGCTGCATATTGTCAGCTAAACTGTCCTTTACATGCACAACTATTGCTCCTGTGGCACTCTTTAATTGCTCTTTGCATGGGTAGCATTGAATTGTGCATGATTTTTGTTTGGAATTGTGTTAATTTCTTCTACTAGGTCTCAGAGGGGCCATTGCTTATGCTTTGGCCATGCACTTGGACTTTGATGATGAGAAACGTCATGTGGTCGTGACAACAACACTCATCATAGTGCTCTTCACTATACTGGTTATTGGTGGATCCACAATGCCTCTTATGAAGGTAAGATTCGTAAATTGGTCTGTGACAGATGCAGGCACCAGGAACACTGCCCAGCCACATTGGTTGTTTAAATATTTTACACCAGCCGAAGACTTCATTTCTTTCACAAAATTTTTCTCTGCCTTCTCTCGGGCCAGCTAGCTACTTGGAAAATTGCAAAGAAATCGGACGTATTTCAGCTTAGTCTGCAACAACAAAAAATCCGAAATATCTAAGCAAGTGGCTCCAAAGTCTCTGATGGCTTGCCTTTTGAGTTAAGTTGCCTTACAATGCTTTGCAGTTTCAGCTGAAGAATTGTGGTGTGAAATAAAACATTAAATTGACTTTAAGCATACTAGGCTGTATTTTTTATTTGCTAACGTTCCTGTACATTAGAACGCCGCTTTTACATTTCCGGTTGCTGTGTTTCCTGGCTGCTACGGTGTCGGTATCCAGTCCTACTGTAGCGTCCCATATAAAGCCACGCAATTCACAGTTGTGGCAGTGCGCCCGTGTGGTATGTCGCGAATGTCACCTCACACTGTTGCTTTACCCCATACCTGCATTTTGCCAGCTTACGTTTAGCGCACGCAACACAGTGATGGCACGCTGGCCAAAGCGGGACTCAATGCTTCACTACTACCATATTCGGTGGCTTCCAGCTCACTGTGCCCACGCCGACTCCTCACACGCTTATGGCCGGCGTTAATTTTGTCAATGCCATTCCATCACAGCAGTGACAGGAGCGCCAACCAGTGCTTAAAGTCAGGGGAGTCTGGGAAGGGAGGGCTTGGACTCGTCCACTAGTGTGGACAAGGGATCTGAAACCCCCCATGCTAGACTGCATGAATCTGAAGCAGGCAACCATTTTTTATTCTTGTTAGCGGTGGTGAAAACATTTTTTCTCTCTTGTTTCAAAAATTTGACCGTTATTTTAGTAAGAATCATTAACATTTTTCCTAAAACCTGAGATGGGTATAAAAAATTCAGGGGGCGCTTTGTTGACCTAAAGTGCGGTAAGGCAAAAGCCTTAAGCGCGGTGTTGCTGCCTGTGTCACTGATGTTTGGTTATGATGTTAAGCTTCACCTCTAAGAGTTGAACGCGACAGTGTCTTGCAACGCTGCCAGTGAGTCCACTGAACACCATCACCCGTTCGGCTCTACGCCTTGCTCGAGGGGTAAATTGGTTTTTGAGGAAAGGAAATGTATGTCTCGCATATCTTGGTGGACACCTGAACCTCGCCGTAAGTGAAGGAAGGAAGATGGGGGTGAACGTGCCTTTGTTCATTCCAAACCATCGAGCTGGCATAGCTGAGTGGTTAGCGTGCTCGTCTCGCACTCCGGAGACCCTGGTTCGATTCCCCAACTCGACCAATTTCCTGCTCAGTATTATTTATTTATTTATTTTACTTGGAGCATCACTATACCATCCCTTGCATGGTTGCATGGTTACTAGCCAAAGTACAGTTGGCCCCGTTTGAAGTTTGCGCACTGTGACGTCACGACCATTTCAACCAATTGAAAAGCGTGGAATTTCTGTCAACAACTCATGCTTGCAACGATGAGGAATTAAAGGCTTCCGCCTTAATAAAAGGTCGGCAGCACTGCACGAAGGCTTGAAGAAAACAAGAAACCCATGACCTCGTACCACAAGTCAGTCTAGAGCTGGCCACTCAGCTCTAAGGCCACCCAATAACAATGAGAAACATTGCCCAAAATCTCCCCCAGCAACCTTCTGAGTAAAGAAAGCTTCCAGCCTCCCCAAATCCAAAACGGCTCTAAGCCGTTTAGAATCTTCTTTTGAGAGTTTTTTTTCCTGCCTCCCAGAGAAGACTAGTGATGTTTCTAGTTTGAACTATTTTTGATTTTTTTCATTCTGTATGTATGTAGTTCTTTGTACTCTGTAACTACACCCCTTTGTATAAATATGTAAAACAGGCTTCCAGCCGCTTTCTCTCTGTCCCTCTTTATTTTCCTCTCCACCTGTGCTTGAATCACTAGGGGCTCTCCTTCAATGGAGCCAGACTTTAAGCACTGGCGCAAACTACCGTAGGCAAGATAATGAAACTATACCACAGCAGACGGTGCTTGTTCAATTCTGTACGAGATACGGCTGCACAGGTTGGCTCCGATGCTTTTGGTTCTGTCATCTGCTTTACTCTTGTCCCCTACAGCCTAAGAAATGTTGATTCTAGATTCTATTGGATGATATTTGCATAGGATTAAAAGGGCTGCCGCAAACACAGCGCTCGCACATTGCTGCAACTTTATCCTGCTCTGCGCACACTCCCTCGTTGCTGCTGCCGGCCTTGGACAGCTGTTCAGGCAGACAGAGAGCCATCGCAGGGCAATTAAAATGTTCTGAGCACACACAACCATGAGAGCTCAAAGCCTTGAAAAGCCTCTAAACAAGCACGCTCCTTTTAAAAGAAACAAAAAAAAAGGGGGCAAATAACGATGAGCAGTTTTTTCATGCACTGTATTTGACTACTACGTTTCCCGTCTGGTGCGTTTTTTTTTATCATGGTCCCGTAGAAGACGTAACAGCGGGGTTCTACTGTATTAATGGCACATGTTTTATGTTCTCTTTCAGTTTTTGAAGGCAGACAAACAGACAACTAGGAAGAAACGCAGAAGAGCACGACAAGTTACTCTTAGCAAAACCAAAGAAATGGTAAGTATTGCTTTTTTTTTGCAAAGTTGCTTATTAGTTTATTTCTTAAAGGACCATAGACACCAGATTTTCTCTTGCGTGTTTTCTTATTTCAAATGATGTGGTAAACAATAATATATATGGATCACCCCATGATATTCACATATGGACGCTAAATATTTTAAATTGAATTTTTTTCTGATGCTGTTTTGGTTTTGGTTTTATTAATCGAACGATGGCCATCACATGTAGTTTGTCATTAGTTCATGTGAGGCAAAAAAAAAAAACGCCAATGTGTCTTCTGATGCGTCACCTGTTGTCATTCCAGCTCTTGAAGCAGGCTGGTTCGAGCGTTATAGTCAATTAAAACTACATATCAGCATTTATGTTTCATTTTTTTCATGCCTCATGTGACCAGTGTAACCAGTGTAATCACAAGGCATTAGGGGTATGATTAACTTTCAAAATATTTTTTTTACTTGTGTACTAAGCACACATAAGCCCGTTGACAGCTTACCAGGTTTTGGTATCCCTCTGTGCTCACTGAAACTAAATCCACGATGTTTTTGCTGGTTTGTTTGAATAATTCAATGTGCTGGCTGATGCAGGTACCATGAAACCACTTGCATTATGGCTGTTGTTAAGGGTTTGAACTTCATAATAATTCTTCTGATGCAACATATTTTCTTTTAGGGCCAAACTATTGATGCAGAGCACTTATCTGAACTAACCGAAGAGGAGTACGAGGTGAACTTCATGAAAAGCAACATCAAGGGCTTTATTCTACTAGACATAAAGTACCTCATCCCTTTCTTCACTCGCCGGTTCACCCAGAAGGTGACACACATTGATTATTGCTACATTTGTGGTAACTTTATTCAATAAGGCAAGAAAAGTATTTGAGAGCCTGGGACTAAAGTGTCCCTCATGTCATGTTTTGAAGCCTAATTTTGGTGATGGTGATGATGATGACTGAACATTTACTTTCTTGAGAAGATTGCTTTTTGTCTAGCTGTGAAGAGTCAAAAGGAATAAGTAAGGGAAGGTTACAAAAGCTGAATGGGGGAAAAAAAAAAGGTTCTAGAAAAATATGCAGTCAAGTGTAGTAACTACGTTTTCACAGTGAAATGGTGTTGGAGTATGTTCAGTATTCTTTCTCCTAGCTGCAGTCAGGCATCTTGAACACCAGAAATGTTCCTTTGCATAATTACAGTCAGGTTCGCAGTGCACATAAATTTTATAGCTTTACTCTGGAAGGCTACTGGGGCATGTCCAGTATGGGTTGCACACTGTCGTCCAGGCAATACATGCAGCATGCCCCCAACACTGGGCCTGTTGCACAATACAGTGCTGCGTCTCTGATTGCATCCTCTTCCAAACACCTTTGCAGTGCTATCATAAGTGCATTCTTTTTTCTTCTTGGGCAAGGATACTGGCTAGTGATGTGTACTAATGACATGAAAAAATAATGAGAATTTAAATGAAGGCATGAACACCTTGTAAAAGTTGGTCAGTGGACTTATTAAGCTTGCAAGTGGGCACTTGTTACTGCATCAAGTTTTAATGCATTTGAATGTGGTTACACATCTTCTGCACAACTGCAACGTTGTCTCAACGGCTTTGTGCAGGAGGTACAGGATGGCAAGATCCAGATGACCGACTTGACCAACCAGTGGTACCAAGCTATCCGAGCTCCAATTGATGAGAGTGAAAACGAGGACTCTGAAATCAATGGCGTTTAGGTCAGCACTGTCTGATGTGCTATAATTTTTGTACTGTGGATGTGAAAACACTTTTTTTTTAATTTTTGCTACTCGCATGTAGAGAGAAAGTTCTTCGTTTTGTTTTCTTGAAAAGAAAAATGCGAGACATTTTTTTTTCTTTTGTGAACAAGCAGATACCATTAGGTACAGGTTTTATACCCTGAGATTGCTGGCACGCTACCAGTTTAACAACCCAGGTCCTTCTAGCACATGTAATGGCACATTGGAATGAACTAATGCATGAATGATTAGTGATTTGTTAAGCCGAGCCAGAATAGGAGTTGTGAAGAAGACTTTCTATTATCAAAAGTGTTCCTCTTTTGAGCATTATACACTGTTATGCATTCATATTGTTTCAACTCATGGCTTGCGTTGGAAATTAGCTCTGTTGTGGTTTCTTTTAGTCTGCCTTCCATTAAGCTGCTTCACTTAACTACACAGTCTTAAAATAACCACACAGTCTTTAAATTAGTTTCACAAGGAGGAATGCCACTGCTGGTGTGCTTTCTAGACCAGTTTTTTAGCTAACTGGTCCAAGGTGTTTGCTTGTTTTTATGAAAAACATTATAGGCCTGTGGATAAAGTGCAAATGCCCAGAAGCAAGCATAAATTGAAAGCCTAATTCTACATGCCTGTGTGGCAAATTCACATAGGGCTGCATTCTAAACATGATGTTCTGGTTACATCCTACAAGCTGCAGATGAGACAGTGGTAATGCAACGGGGGAGAGGAGGGGGGGGGGGGGGGGGGGGGGGGGTCGCTTCCCTTCCCAACATTTCTCCAGAGAGAGTAGTGCCCCTACCCTCCAGTCTTCAACTTCTTGCACACGATTCCTTACAAAAGCTTCAATTTTAGGACATTATAAATGTAAAGCAGAGTGGGGCTGAGCTCGTTGGCTTTATAGCCAGCCTTAAAATTTTTAATTTCCGTAGACTAAACCAATTACGTCCCAACGGAAATTTTTTATTGACTGAGCTCTGTTCATGAGCATGATTAGTAGAATTGAGAGAGTATGAACAAGCTTTTTTAAAGCAGTTGATCATTCCTCATGTGTGCATCTTTATATATATATATATAAAGTTGCCCATTTCAAGTTACAAATGCACTTTTAAACAGTGAAATATAAAAATATAAACAAAAAGTTAATAAAATCAAATAAACATTTAACAAAAACAAAAAATTCGAAGACCCCCCCTCGAAAAAAGTTCTGGAGTTCCTGGTGGCAGCCATGGCCATCAGAGAAGAGCAGGCTGATGGCAAGTGCTATGTTTATTAATATTGGGAACAGTGGGAAACTGTAATAGCGCAGAAGTGAAACAATTGCTGATGTTTAGTTGCTATTACACTGGTGACTTCGATGAGTGCAGTCAGCAGCCGAATTACTGAGCTTGTGGTGGGCTTCAAGAGAAAGCAAAATACGTAGAGTTCTATGATACCTTGCATCATTTTGTATGCATTCCACAGTTAGACCTGCTTGAAAGATTAGTTCTCCATGCAACATGTGTAATCCTTTGAAAAGTAATGGTAGGTGTAACGTTAAGAGATCGGAAGTGGGCGGAGTGGGTGAGCGAACAAACTCGGGTTAATGACATCCTAGTCGAAATCAAGAGGAAGAGGCTTGGACAGGGCATGTAATGCGAAGGCAAGATAACCGCTGGTCCTTAAGGGTAACGGAGTGGATTCCAAGAGAAGGCAAGCGTAGTTGGGGGCAGCAGAAAGTTAGGTGGGCGGATGAGATTAAGAAATTTGTGGGACTAAGGTGGCCGCAACTAGCGAAGGACAGGGTTAATTGGAGAGACATGGGAGAGGCCTTTGGCCTGCAGTGGGCGTAGTCAGGCTAATGATGATGATGATGATGGTTTTGTTTGAAATGCAGTAGTATTGCTTACTGCTTACATGTGGTGTAAATATTTGAAACTCCTACGATATGTGCTAAAAGCAGTCTACACTCTATGTGCAGCCTTTTTGTAGGAAAGTTGACTGTTATGAAAATGAAGGAAATGTTTCTTTTAAAAAATTAAGTGGCATTTTAACACTCCTTCGTCATTTAATTTAGTTTACACATGGCCAGTTATCTATTTCTCCACCATGCTATCAGGAATTGTGCTGCTCTCAAATACAAACACTAAATTGAAATGAGTCTAGTTCTTTAGACTGCTTTTCAGTGGTGTCAGATATGTAGATTTCACTAAAATCAGAGCTTTGTTAACAGGATAAGTAGTGCAGATGTCGAGTGGCCATTGTAACTCACCGTGCATTTTTACATATTATGGGTGGTGATGATTTTGTGACAAGCAAGTTGATTGGCTGAGCCTTGTAAACTCTTTGTGAGAAATAACAACACTTATAGCTTGACAAAACAAGATACTTTCTGGCTTGGAAAGCTTTTTTTTTTATTTTTAAAGACTGACGTATGAGTAACAGAATTAAAAGCCGTAAAGGCATGCGAAGAGTTAAAAAAGAAGCCATCAGTGCTGTCAGTGATGGTGTGTGAATCCATGATATCAAGTGTGGTGTCTCAGGTTCAGCTGCTGCAGTATGGAGTATGAATGGGTTCATGCAATCAAGAGCTTCACAGCTTTTTATACCAAGGAAAGGGCTTGACCATTTGACTACACCAGAAAATTAGATGCTGTGAATTGAAGCTTCCTTCATGCGTGTGTCGGAGTATGGAATGGAGTTAGCTGAAAGGTACAAATGTTACCAATGCTTGCTTCTTCCTTATACTTAGATGGATCTTGTTATTATTGACCCACCTGCTGCTTTTACTTGGAATCTCTAACTCTTCGTATGCTATGGTTATTACAAGGTGGTTGAAAATGACTAACAGTTGCTTTTAGGCCTGGTGATATGCTGAGTTGGTGCAATATAACACACTGAAAACAGCTTCTCACAATGTTTTTGCAAAAAAAGTTACATCATAAGCTTAATGTGCACATGATGTACTTTCTAGCACAGAATTGCAATGTTTTAGTTCAACTTTGTGCTCTTGGATTGTTCAGGAGTTATTTGATTTGCACCATGTGTTTAATGAAATTACATGATCATATCAGTCTAATAAAGCAACCTAACTGCTTACAAGCTGCTTTAGATAGGCTGCAGGGGGCAGAATGAGTTAAATCATACTCTGCATGAGCATAGAACAAGAGTGTGTTTTTTGTTATTTTTTCTACTTTGTTCTCTTCTTTTTTTTGGCATTGTGTGTGCTGATTGTTAGAAAATGCGATTCTGCATCACTGCAGTACCAGTGATATTTTATCTACGATATAAACAAGGGTCAGAAGAGCTTTTTTATCATATTTAGTGAGCAGAAACTGGTTAAGGCCTTAGGAGGATTGTAGCCTCTCTTGAATTTAGGGCCAGACTGTGAAAGAAAGTATACTAGTAAGAACTTTGCTTTTATTGATAGTTGTACTGTGATCTTTTACATGCTTTGTGAGCACTATACTTAAGGCATGTATCATCCTCCAATCCATAACAGTGCTAATTTAGTCATTTACTGAAGCATTCCGTTGTACTGAGTGTACCTTGTTAGTTCCCACAGTTATAGCTTTGGCAGTGTGCCATACCCAGTACTATTTTATGTAAGAATTGTTTATTGATCGCCAAACTTCTTGTGTTGAAACTTTCTTTTTATCTTTGGCAGTCTACTTTGTATGCAGAGTTTGTGTGAAGTCTTCAATTTGGTTCGTATGTTATGGAGTGCAAAAGAATTTGGCTCTTATAACACATTATTAAGACTGTAGCATGTTATCCAAGTGTGACTAATTTATTCTGTTATAAGACAGCAGTCATGAAAGTGTAATGACCATATGGCCTTAAAAATGGAGCTTGACCTTTGCTACCACATCACGAATTTGAGTTAATAGTTGTGATGAATTATAGGGCTAATAAATTAATCTGTCTCAAATCATTTGTAAAACAATTTTGTACAGGAAAAAATTGCAGTCCAAAACGAGAAGCTGGCTTCACAGCTGGTTAAGCAGCATCCTGTTGTAACATCTGAAATCCGTTGCAGATGACAGTGTCAACTAGAGTTTTTGCAGAAAGTAGTAGAGTTACCCCTTTGTAATTTGAGAGGTTTACCTGCTTGATGGTAATTTTAGTCTTAAGGGATTTTTTTTTTATCAGTGGAAGGAAAAATGCTGCTGTGTACAAGTGTAAAGTTAATAATTTATTTCTCTGCTGCCTTCTTTGGTTGCCTGACAATGCTTTACCAGAGTGTGGTACTTTGCTAAACACTGAGCAGTAGGGGTGTGCGAATATTCAAAATTTTTGAATAGCAAATCTGATATTCTTGTATTCAGTTTGCTAAATGAATCGAATAGTTCATGTTCAGAATTTTTCGATACAAGATCAATTTTTTTCTCAAGTTTTCAAATAGATTTAGAATAATTGACTCAAGGTTCAAATAGGGCACGCTATAATTTATTTCTTCGACTGTTTAAAAAACGGCCTGCTCTGACATCGCACATCATGCTCCCACAATTTGTCTGTGTGGGAAGAAGGGCTCAGCACTGCGATGTGGTGTAATTGCACTCATAATACTCATGCCTACAAGATGGGGGATGCTACAGGGTTCAGTCAGGTTTAGCAAAGGCTGCCTTGATGTCCGATATCAGAGGCCATAGCTTGAACTCTCTTCATTTCATCAACTGGCATTTGGCACTAATTTTTGTGGTGTCATCAGTAGCAGAAGGCAATTTTCCTGCGTGTGCAATGACATGATGGTGAGAGAGTTAATGTACTGACTTTGTGTTGCATGTGCCCTCGGGATGGTCAGTCTTTCGGCAGCTGCCGCCTTATTTCTAAGACTTATAGCGCCGCAGGAAGCACTTTGCTGTTTCGTATGAATATATTCATTTTGTACTAATATTCACACAAGTACCAAATAATCACAAAAATATTCCATTCATATTCGATTCAGTAGCAAAGCTAGCCCATTCGTATTCAATTTGGTTGCGAAAAATTACTATTTGCACACCCCTGCTTTCCAGGCAATGGTTTTTCCTGCGAATTTTGCCACAGAATGTAGTCTCCATCCTTCCACCTTCATTTGTGTTGTGATCACTGTTCACTGCATGAAAAGGCACAATTGTCCTCACTGAATTATCTCTGTTTTTACTGAGGTCATGTTGCTGTTTTATTTTGTGAAATGTGCATGATACAAATGGGGCCGTGCATGAGTTCACTGGTGAATTAAAAGCACGCTTATACACCACTGCTGATGTATGCATTGTCAGTGAAAAGAAGACAAAATGAAAAGAACATTGTGAAGTGCATCTGTTGATGGCACTATGCATTAATACATCAACCACAGTAATGAAGAAAAAGCAGCTTAAGTTTAAATATGCATGGCAGCGCCTGTTATGCCACGCTAACACCTGACTGCAAAGTGCTTCTTTTGAGCATGAGCCTCAGCTGCCTAATGACAGTAGAAAGTTAAGGGCTGTGGCATGCATACTCAACAAGAGGACCAAAAACAGGAAAGAAAACAGTATGATGGCTGCAGCCAAGCTGCTTGCGACATATTGTGTCTTGTTTTACCATCCATCACACAAGTAAAACTGAGGCTGTCAGTGAGGAAAGCCACTTCGATAACAATATTGTAGGCGGAATCAGAGTGAGTGAAACCAAGGGAATGTGTAATAAAAACGTTTGGGAAGGTTAACAAAAGTAGGACATCGTGAAATGCATTTCTAGTCATGCCTTTAACGTGTTTTGGTTAGTCATATTACATGATATGAGCAACTGACAGTTGTATTCTTGTGCTAGAGATGTTCACATGGAACCTGGGCTGCGGCTGAAAAGCTATGCTAGTTATTAACTACAAGCTGCACTTAATTTTGAGTTTTACAGTGCAGGTTCTCTGTATGAGAATTATATTAACCCTGTGATGGCTGGCGTATCACCTTTGATACAGAAAGTAATAATGTGAATAACTTTTAATTTCTGCTAGCAGAACTACCGTATTTACTCACATAATAGGCGCACCCCCAGTTTGGTCGCGAAAAATAAGGTTTTTTTATTTCTGCGCATAATAGGCGCACCCCGAACTTGGCACTGTGATCAATTCAGCGGGATACGTTGTTGGGCGAGTTGGTTCAGGATGAAGGGAAGGTAAGTGCTCAAAAAGGACGATCACGAGAGAAGAGACAGGGCGGGACGAGTGCAAACTTCAACTGATGTTTATTGGAAATTGAGGCAGGCTTACATATAGGTATATAATTTTTTTCTTCTTTTTTCTTCAGTACAGGCTCAAAACGGTATGCAAGCATGAATCACAGAAAGCGACAAAAAAACACACAAGGGGCAAATCATGGTAGGGTTCCTTCGAGAAAACACTTTTCACTATCGTAAAGTTTGATTGACGTATCACTGATACAGTCTGCACCTATCAATGTAATAGGCTTCTACAAGTTCTCGTGCTGTTTTATCTCTGCACTTGCGCAGGATCTTCGTTTGTTTTAGTAACGGCTTGCATTTGTGAGCCAGGCAATGTTCTGGCAGGCAACATTGATCTAGTTCCCAAATTGATGCTTTATGTTCAGCCAAGCAGATGTTGATGCAGCGGCCAGTCTGCCCTACGTATATCTTACCACATGATAGGGGAATCTCTAGGGGAATCTGAGATTCCCCGATCATGTGGTAAGATATGACCACTGCCATTTCCTTCTGAGCTTCATTTGTAATGTTTTAAATGTGTGCCTGCTATGTTCCACTATTTAGCGTAGCTTTAGGGGCAGCCAGGTGGTGTCAGTATTGCGTCTGTGTGCTGTAGTTTCACCACTATAAGTCCCCAGGGAGCTTGTGAGCTCATCACAAGCTTACCACTAGTGAAAGCCCAAATTTGTTTGGGTAAGTTTTTGTTGTGAGGCCACCTGCTATAATCCTTAATGTTAACTGCACATGGATTGACCACTTGTTACGCTGCTTGATGAGCTGCTTCTCGGAATGTAATGTTAGAGCATATTCAAGTTTGTTGAGCAAAAAAGTGATCCCGCAAAGCATTCCTGCAGCACCAAATTCAGTGCTGAAAGCAAATTTGCATGTCATATCAAGTTGCAGTTTCAGGAACCCTGACGGATGTATGCACGCATGTGGTAATATGCATGTGGTAAGTGCAGAGTGCATAGTAGCTCTAGCATAATGGCCAACAAATCCACATTTGTTTGCAACAGATATCTTTTCTAAACATTTCTCTTTTCATTGAAGGAAAAGTTGTCTCTCCTTATTGTTCTCTTCTTGCTCTTCTTTCACAATAAAACAGGCAAGATAAGCCACTTTGGGTCTCAGAAAAGGACACAACATTCACTCATTGCATGTGTGTTCATTAAGCAGATTTCATTTTCTATTTTAAGGGTAGTGCAGCAATATTCCTTGCTGTTGAGTACTGAGCTTTCTGTGTTCGCAGTATTAAAGGACTATAGATACCTCATTTTAGGGGCATGTTTTCTTCTTTGTAATGATGTATAGGACATTAGAATGCATGGACCACATCGTGGTATCCCTCAAGGCTGCTAAATAATATATAACTGAATTTCTTCTCTCATGTTGTATCGGTTTCAGTTTCATCAACTGAGCAGTGTCTGTGACGCGTAGGAGTGTCTAACTGATGTGAGACATGAAAAAGCTGCAATATAACTGCTGATGTGTTGTTTTTGTGTTTCAACTCTTGAAGCAGGCTAGCTTAGCAAGCATTGTAGGGAATTAAAACTATGTATCAGCTGGTATTAAAATGCTGTTTTTTTTTTTTTTCATGCCTCGCGTGGCTTAAGCGCTCCTTACATGTCATCGTTCAGTTGCTGAAACCGAAACCGAAAAAGCATCAAGGCGAAGATCAGTTATAAATTATTTAGAGGCCATAGGGGAATGCCATGGGGTGATTCATAAATGCTAATGTTTGATGCATCATTTGAAAGAAGAAAACATGCGAGCAAAAATTTGATGTTTATAATCTTTTTATGCAATAGGGAACCTATTTTAATCCAAAGCTTGTTAGTCCTTTTGTAACTGCTTAATACAATAGGGTTTTCATGCACCACTATGCACAAGCTACGCATCTATGGCATGCTGAATGCTTTTGGAGATGGCAGAGTGCTGCTTGATTTAATGGTTGTTGGAGCAGGTCCAAAAACATTTTTGTACTTGATTTAGTGCATCCTATGTGGTTATGTGAAAAAGTGCTGTTCAACTTGGAAATTACTGTTTTAATGTTGGATGATATATGCACACACTTTATCAAAACTAAAACCAAAAAATTTTGCCGGAAAAAAAAAAAAAGCTTGTATAGAAATGAAAATGCTATACTGAAGCTATCAGGCATTTATGTTATGTATGTAAAACACAAGTCCTTCTACCTCTGTGATTAACTACATATATGTTGAAGCTACTAATACTCTGGTTTTCGAATTAGCTCAGTGTAAAGTTAGATAAACAAGCATGCGCTAAAACATATTTTGCTTGCTGATACCCAATCTGTGCTACTTTCATTTTATTTGCACTATGTAATTGCAAATAAAATTTCTCACATTTATATCAGTCTTGCAGCTAAAACTGAGTGCATAGTAATAAAATTGCTTAGCAGCAACATCTAACCATACATATATTTATTTGAAATACCTTACAGGCCCATTGGGCATTGTGTAAGGGGGGCGAAAAAAAAAATATAATACAGTGCATTAAAACCAGAGATATATATATATATATATATATATATATATATATATATATATATATATATATATATATATATATATTCTCCTCTGCTGCCGATTCTCGTCGGCTGTCGCTTGTCGCTGCTCCCACCTGGGCACTGCAAAAGGAGCACATGTAAAGCCCCTGAATGTACCAAAACCAACGACTATCTTTGAACTTTGCCGCTTTCCCACTCCCCTGCCGCGCCCCGGAAGAGCTGACCCTCCCATTGGGCAAAGCGCCACGACATGTGTTAAAGGACTATAGACACCTGATTTTAATTGCGTGTTTTCTCTTTCAAATCATGCATTAGACACTAGAATACATTGATCACCACGTGGTATTCGCCTGCGGCAGCTAAATAATTTACAATTCAATTTGTTCTCTCACACTGTTTCGGTTTCATCAACCAAACGATGGCTGTAACATGTAGTTGGACTTTACGTCTCGTGAGGCACAAAAAAATGCCAGTATAAATGCTGTGTAGTTTTAATTAGCTACAATACTGAAACCAGCCTGCTTCAAGAGCTTAAACGACAACAAATGACGTAGCAGCAGCTATATTGCTGTTTTTTTTTCCTGCCTCACGTGACCCAAACACCAACAACACGTCACAGGCATCATTCGGTTGATGAATATGAGAACGACACAGTGCCAAGAAGAAATTCAATCACAAATTATTTAGCTTTCTTAAGCGAATATCACAGGGTGATTGATGAATATTAGTGTCTAATGCATCGTTTAAAATAAGAAAACATGCAAAAATTAGGTGTCTATAGTCTTTTAACACGCACTTTTTTGCTCCGCAGCAGACTTCGGCACGACGGGAGTTTTGGCGGGAAGGGTTTCACTAGCGTAGACAGCGTTTATGTGTTGCGATAACACCAAGCTTGTGTTGTGCTTATGGGTGCAACAGCTGAGGAAACAACGGCAAAGTAGTTTTCATTATTCCATCCGGGAAAAACAACATGGCTTGCTAAATGGCTTGGCTGCACAGTATGGGCCGGGCAAACTGCGATAATGCACATGGATCTGCGCACCTTTGAGCTAAGTGACGGTTCTTCACTACTGCTTTGTGTTTTTTCGGAAGATTTGGTGTGAAGCACGAGCGACTGCAGTCTTTTTTCGCAGTAATGACGTTCGGCGTAGATCTAGATGGATTCATCCGCTCGCGGGTTACGAAAACCGTGTATTGTGTTGTATGAGCCCCGCCGTTCGCGCTGCTGGCTCTGCAGGTGGAGTGTTGATGTTGCGGGCATTGCCTGGCACATTCGTTTTGTTGTAGTTGGACTCGTTTGCGGACTTGTCTCGAAAGTAGCGTTTCATGGTGTTCATGTTGTCACGATGCTCGCTGTGCAGGTCTAGCTGTGATGTTGCGTGCATTGCTGGACATATTTATTTTACTGCAGTTGGACTCCTTCACTCATGATCTTGATACTAAAGCAGTGGTTCTGAATGTTTCAGACCCTGGTGTTCATTCTGCTTGCGGTGCAGACTAGCTATGATATTTTGCGCATTGCTGAATGTATTTATTCTGGCGGGGTTGTTATAAAAGTTGGCTGCTACTCTAGATGCCTATAGCACAGTAATGGCAGCTATCTCTTGAATACGCCATGTTTGCGTGCTTAATATTTGAGTATGCAAGCGAGGACCTCTGTTAAACATATTTGCAGAAATGTTCGCAGTTGTCGTCGCGGCCGCCCGATACATGTTCGAAACTGACTGGTTTAAACTTGGTGAGCTGGTTGGAAAGGAACCGCTAACGAAAGGGCGCAAGCAATCACTAAGACTATTTTTAATGTTCAACATTGTGAAAGCTGATATGACCTTGTGTACGGCGTGGTGACATGTAAATAGTTGTACGTGCTTTTTAAATTATTTATGAGAGTTCTCTTTTCATGCCTTGCATCTTTTCTGATATGGTTGTGCCATTCCAAATCTTACTTTATTTACTGTGGTTGCTGCGTGCGTTATACATGACAATTACACTACAAAAGCCAATGACCTCTTATCAGCCATTATTGCCTGTGCTGACACAAGACGACTATCTCATAAACGAACAGCATTCTTGTGAGACACGCAGTGCTGCAGCTTCATGCGCAGCAGTGGTTATAAAGAAATTTTGTGGTTGCTGTCAGTCAACTATAAGACAATTTCATCATCATCATCATCAGCCTGACTACACCCACTGCAGGGCAAAGGCCTCTCCCATGTCTCTCCAATTAATCCTGTCCTTTGTCAGTTACCGCCACTGTATCCCTGCAAACTTAATCTCATCCGCCCACCTAACTTTTTGCCGTCCCCTGCTACGCTTGCCTTCTCTTGGAATCCACTCCGTTACCCTTAAGGACCAGCGGTTATCCTGCCTTCGCATTACATGCCCTGCCCAAGCCCATTTCTTCCTCTTGATTTCAACTAAGATGTCATTAACCCGCGTTTATTCCCTGACCCACTCCGCCCTCTTCCGATCTCTTAATGTTACACCTATCATTTTCCTTTCCATAGCTCTCTGTGTTGTTCTTACCTTAAGATGAACCCTCTTTGTTAGCCTCCACATTTTTGCCCCATAGGTAAGTACCAGTAGGATACAGCTGTTGTATACTTTTCTCTCCAGGGATATTGGTAAGCTACCATTCATGATCTGAGAGAACCTGCCATATGCGCTCCACCCCATTCTTATTCTTCTAGTTATTTCCCTCTCATGATCCGGATCTGCGGTCACTACCTGCCCTAAGTAGACATATTCTCTTACTACTTCCAGCACCTCGCTACCAATTGCGAACTGCTGTTCCCTTGCTAGGCTGTTGAACATTACTTTGGTTTTCTGCATGTTAATTCTTAGCCCCACCGTTCTGCTCTGCCTGCCTAACTCATTGATCATGCTTTGCAGTTCTTGTCCTGAGTGGCTTAGCAAGGTAATGTCATCAGCAAATCGCAAATTACTCAGGTATTCTCCATTAACTCTTATCCCCAACTGTTCCCATTCCAGCCCCCGGAATACCTCCTGTAAGCAGGCAGTGAAGAGCATTGGTGAGATCGTGTCTCCCTGCCTGACACCTTTCCGTATTGGAATTTTATTGCTGACTTTATAGGAGAACTATAGTAGCTGTGCAATCGTTATAAATATCTTCCAATATTTTCACATAACACTCTTCCACACCCTGATTTCGCAATGCCTGCATGACAGCTGAGGTTTCCACTGAGTCAAATGCTTTCTCGTAATCAATTAAGGCTATATATAGGGGTTGGTTATATTCTGCGCATTTCTCTATCCAGACAATTTATCCTACATCAAAATTCTTTTGATCACAACCATGTAACAATGGACAACTATGGCATTGTATTCGTCAATCTACATGCAGACACAAGTGAGTATACAGCTAGTTGGATCCATTCAACGTTAGCCTGTGAGTTAGTGTGCGAGTGTGTGTTAGCAAATATCCACTTCGAAACAATCGCCAAGCTTTGCAGCACTAAAAAGATAAATATTTAAGGCGAATGGGCAACTGTGCCCTGAAAAGCACAACCGATTACATGTGCAAACGTGCCTTTGAGAGAGAGGAATGTTACGGAAGCATTACACAGCCATTGTTTCACATAAAGCCTAGACCGTATGTCTGCCTCTAACAAAAGTAAAAGCTAATTATTTTCCTCATACTTTGCGGCTCGCGAGGCATGTCATCGGGTGGGGCGCAGTCACAACAAGATGCCGCCAAATGCCTTGAAACGACGCTCAAGATAACACGGAAATGACTGCACGACATTGCATCCTGCTCTCCGCTATATATTCCAGCAGTTATGATTAAGCTGCCAGCGTCTATGTGTCTACGTGGCACAATTGGTCGCGTTGCGGAAGGACCATGGATGTAGCCGAGGCGGAGCGTCGTGCTCTGAACGCTGCTCGTAATGCGGTAGGCAAAAGCCACAAATATGCGGTGTTTCGAACATAGGGCGAATGATCTCGAAACGCTGACCGCTAACGCGCTTCGCGCGGTGGCTCAGTGGTTAGGGCGCTCGGCTACTGAGCCGGAGTTCCCGGGTTCGAACTCGGCCGCAGCGGCCACGTTTCGATGGAGGCGAAACGCAAAAGGCGCTCGTGTGCTGTGCGATGTCAGTGCACGTTAAAGACCCCAGGTGGTCGAAGTTATTCCGGAGTCCTCCACTGCGGCACTCCCACTTCCTCCCTTCCTTTACGGCGCGGTTCGGATGTCCACTGAGATGTGACTGTTACTACGCCATTTCCTTTCCTCCAATTTTTTCAAGATGCTCAAGCCCATGACATCACATTTCTCACACCGTAAAGCTTCTTGCGACTCTGCCAAAACCAAACCACAATTGTCACCCACTATACGTACGCGTGGCAGCAGCATTCAAATTTGCTAATGCAACAATTGCAGAAGCGAAGTGTGGGCCAAGTGGCTCTCGGCATTTCCGCTGGTGTAATCACCATTATTTTTTTTCTGTTATTAACGCATTGCGAGGATGATGCGTCAGTCTGAGAATAATACAGTGCCTCACTAACAACAAAGTTTCATAACCTTGCGTATTACTGCATGGGCTATACAATACATACATGCACGCTGCATGCATGAACAAACGCACTAGTAAAACAAAATAATAAAATAAAAAATTTGGAGGACGCTTAATCCTCAACTGACAGCGTCTTGCAGCGCTGCCAGGGAGTCCACGGAATGCCACCGTCCGTTCGGCGCGACGCCTTGTAGTACGTTGGACAAATCGAACATTGGTTTTTGAGAAAAGGAAATAAACAGTAATAGTCTCCCTTGTCTTGATGGACAGCCGAACCGCGTGTGATACGCAGCCCCCAATTAAGGTAACGGGTTCAATTCCCTGCCGCGAGATAGGCTCTAACTTATATATAGTACGTTTACGCCGCCCGAAATGCTGAATCGTGCGACAATCTGGTAATGCTCGGCAAACGAAGAGATTAATACCTGCTGATCATTACTACTACGACGCTTGCGCCTTTTATACCCGAGAAATGCATCAATTCCAAATAACAAATCACAAAGCCTTGCAAATGCTTGTGCACTGAAGAGAAGTTTATTTGGTCCCAGGAGCATAAAGGGGACAGCCGTCCCTCTACAAAACAGAAAAACACATTACGGCGACAGATGTCGCCCGATGCGCACTCATACTAGGGCACCCTAACACATACAATCACAGCATCGTAAATGTCCAAAACACAAACTGGAGGGCACGATAATTTCCTGCACCCACCGGTGCACGAGCTGAACTACTACTACTACTTCTGTGAATGAGTGGAAGGATGAAAAGGGGGAGTGACACGGGTGTGCCAACACTGGTGTGTTGGCACCGTGCCCACTGCCTGCGTGTCATAGAAAGGGGTTAGGGGAGGGGAGAAAGAAGTAGGGAAAGAGAGCGCGCCGCCGCATTGTCCGTTCCAAGTGGCACATGCTGCCGCCTCAGGCCTTACAGCTGGCCGTAGAGGCCGGTGGCCTCCAGGAAGTCGAGGAGCAGCCGGAAGGCCTTGGCAGGATGCTGGATGGTGTCCGCCGGGATAGAGTAGTTGTTCCTCATTGCTGGATGGGAGGCCCAAGAGCCGGAGGCCTGTCGTCAGGACGGCTCTGAGGGCCAAAAAGGCAGGGCACTCACACAGGAGGTGATGGAGCGTTTCCTGAGGGTCCGAGCAGTGGGTGCACCCAGGGGAGGAGCTGAGGCCATGGCGGTGTAGGCGGGAGCCTGTGTTGGCGCTCCCCACCCTTAGCCTCAAGAGGAAGCTTCTATCCTTGTTGTTGAGGCCCAAGGACGGGAGCGGCCGTGGTGGCTGGCCATTGGCCACCCGAGGATCTGGATGGTCTAGGAAAAGATGTCTCTCCACGATGCCCCGGCGAGGTCCAGGGGGCAGACAGCAGAGGAGAGGGGGGTGCCTGGAGCATGGGCTGCCTTGGCTAATAAATCCGCTGTTTCGTTGCCACGGACACCGATGTGGCCAGGAATCCAGGACAGCCGGATGCGGGTGCCCCTGGAGCAGATGCGGTCCAATCTGCTGGAGAGCCTGCGTACCATGGGTGGGCCTCTGAAGGGCCTCTGGAGTAGCTGGAGGGCTGCCCTGGAGTCGGTGTATACAGCTGCATCGCAGACGTCTACACGCTCTTCCAGGATGTCAGCTGCCAGGTGGATGGCAGCAAGTTCTGCCATTGTGGACGAGGCCACAAATGGTAGCCTTGCCTGCCTGTCTATCTGGAGGGATGGGGCAGTGCAGCCAGCAGCAGCAGAGGGACAGCTTCCTGGTATGAAGGAGCCATCCGCGTAGAACTGGACCACTCCTGGGGGGTCGTCCATCAGCATGGCGGCCACCTCCTGCTGAAGGCCCACGGCAGGTGTGTTGCGCCTCGATCCAGGGAGGGATATCTATCCCATACTGCTGACCCTGGTCGGGGCGAGGAGGGAGGGGAAAGGCCTCAGCCTGCCGCCCAACCAGTCGCTCGAAGTCCTGGGCCATCTGGCCCACGTGTGAGTTGGGCCTGTCGAGGAGGCGGTCCAGGAGAGGGCGATCGTCAGGGGCATTGTGAAGGCGCTCCACGTGACGGAGGACGGTGCGCCGGGTCAAGAGCTCCATGGGCCAACTGCCCGCCTCTGCCGGAGTGGCAGCCACAGGGGAGGAGCGGGAAAGCCCCAGGCATAGGCGTATGGCCGCCCGCTGTTTGCGCTCGATGGCAAGATGCTGGACCACGGTGAGGTACGTGGACCAGAGGAAGGGCGTAGGTGAACTGCGGGACAGCCATGGCACGGTATAGCCGCAGGCCCAGTTCTGGGGTGATTCCCTTCGCCTTGGCCAGGAGGGATCGAACTGCTTCATGCACCCTGGAGGCCTGGCCCAGGAAGTGCCTGACTGCTGGGCGCCAAGTGAGCCGGGCATCGATGCGGAGCCCAAGGTACTTGACCTCCCGGCTCCAGGGTAGGCTGCGGCCCCCCATGGTGAGGAAGGTGGAGCCCTGGCGTGCCCCCACCCTGATGTTCAGGAGCATGGCTTCAGTCTTGGTGGGCGATAGGCCGAGCCCAGCACGTGCCAGGAAGGAGCTGACAGCGTCAATGGCCTGCTGCACCGTCTTGATGGCCTTTACCCTCTGTCTGCGGGGACCCCTGTACCAGATGGCGATGTCATCCGCATTAGATGCCCACATGGATGGGAAGCAGGGGGTCGTCAGGCAGGAGTGCAGGCAGCAGGGCCAGGCCTGCATTAAACAGAAGCGGACTGAGGACGCTGCCCTGGGGGACGCCTTTCCAGATGCCCCGTGGTGAGCTGGTTCCGAGACGGACGCGTACCTGGCGGTCAGCCAGAAATCCTTGCACGTACTACAGCAGGTTGCCAGAGATGCCCATGATGGTGAGGGCCTCCAGGATTGCCTCATGGAGGATGTTGTCAAATGCGCCACGTATGTCGAGGAGAGTTAGGCATACAATGTGGCGGTTGTGCTTGGCATCCTCCAGGGTCGAGACAAGGTCTGCAATGGCGTCTGCTGTGCAGCGGTGGCGACGGAATCCTGACTGCTGTTCTGGGAAGTGGCCGGTGACTTGGCCAACCCAGGACAGCTGCTCCAGGGCCATGGCCTCCATCACCTTCCCTGGGACAGACGTGAGGGAGACTGGTCGGTAGGAGCTGATGGCCGTTGGGGGTCGACCCGGCTTCAGGATTGGGACAACCAGGGCGGTCCTCCATGCCTCTGGGAGGTTCCCGGACTGCCACAACTGATAATGGCGCTTTGTGGTGTGTGTCTTCTTTCTGTCCTTGTTTCATTCTCGTGCGCTCGTTAAAATGTATGTGGCCAGGAGGCTTGCCCCCAGTTCCCCGACACGTATATTCCACGAACCATTGTAGGTTCACTGCTTCCTTACGGAGCTATTTATATAGTTTTTGTAAAAGCCGTAGTTATTTCTATCGTTGATGTTAAAGCGATAGTTTGCACACATCTGTTAACTCATATTTTACATGTCAAGCGCTGAATCATAACGTTTTTGAGGCAGAGCCAATCATTGACGGCATTTAATTATGTCCAGTGGTTTGCCCATGGTTTGCCAAATTTGCCCATGGCGAAAGAAGGCTTTCTCGCTATGCCGCCAAATATAGCGAACCGTGGAAAATAATGTTTTTTTTGCGTTTAAACTTTTTAGAGCGAATATTCTTGCAAAAAAATTGTTAGCGCTTGAAATACTACACTTCAGAAGCTTCTGTTTTCGCATTGTGAAAGACAAACGTTTCACTGGCGTAGTCTGCTACTGCGGGTTCGCGCCCTATGTTCGTGCACAGGCCAATGAAGCTATGCTCGTGCCTTGCGAAAGTTGCCCGAGCCCTCGCTTTTCTATGAGAAACTAGATTGCACGCACTAATTTCCGGCTCTCGCCATGTCCTGGCGCTGCGCTTATAGATTTTACCAAGAAAAACATGAATTAGGAAGCGGAAACCTGTCCTAACACAAATAAGTGACGGCCGTGTGCTGATAAGTGCAACATGCGGGTACTTGCGTGAATAAATCTATGAAGTGGAAGTCGTTCCTGCTTGCAATGCGCGGCCACCGCAAGTTTTCGAAATGGACCAAACGCAATCCTCGGCGAGTACGGTTTACATAAGTTGCGCTTGTCGAAGTATTTTGCACTTTTTAAAGATAGTGTCTCCGATACTCCAACGCGAAATGTGCAGAGTGGTCATAACAGCAGACTGTTGAGTTCAAAATTCACAAAAAAGAAAATTGTTTCCTTCCTTCACCTTTCAGTACGCAGTTAGCGCAGGTTCCCGCTGAGCAAACCCAGCTTGCTGCGTAAATGGCTCCCAGCGAGTGAGCAAATGGACTTCAGATATAGGAAGCACCAGGCACTATGCTCAGCTCACTTCGAGACAAGCGCCCTCGGATGCTTTGGATCTCAAATGAGCGGCGTGCGCAGCTGGACAAGTACACCACCACAAAGAGCACGGGAAGGGATATAGGAGGGACTGAGAGAAGAAAGGAATGAAGAAGTGCCGCAGTGGAGGGCTCGGAGGAAGAAAATAACTCTAGAGAGGCGGTTACGTCACATTTTTGTTGCGAAAGCAACACTACGGTAGCCAGTTCGCCTCGTCGCGTAACGGCGCCTGTCTCCTCGTAACGGCGCAACGGCCATGGTCGCACTCGAGCCATTGCCTAGCAACCGCCGCAGCTGTCGGCGTCTGGTCGGCGCGCCACCTGCACCGGCGCTCCGCCGTCGCGCCGGCCGCGGAGCCGCTGCCGCTCGCTTCGCCAGTTGTGCGCATGCGAGGTGTCGCGTGTACGCCTCGGAAATGTCCATCGAGGTGGGGCTTTATGGAGAGCGACGAGTCGGCTAGACTCTAGCTGTCGCAACACCATTTGGTTAACCAGAGTTAACCACCAGCCCATTTTTTTTTTTTTTTTTGAAGCCGGCTGCCCCCTTCACACCCCTACTTGACCGCAGTCTTAGCGTGCTTGCGCATGTGCAGCAGGCAATGCAGCAGACGACGACGACGCGCTCAGCGTTACTATTGGCTGCGCCGCGGCGTCCAAAGCCTCCCTGCGTGGATGGATGGATGGAAAAAACTTTATTGTTAAAAAATTTCAAGTGTTCTTGACCCTTACGGGTCACTAGCTGGGCACCGTGGTCGATCCTTGGTCCAGGATGCCGCACTTGACTGCTGCCATCGTGGCTCGGCGTACGAGAAATCGCTGCGCTTCCTCGCCCTCACTGGCCAGCAAGTGCTCCCACTGCATCACACTCGGGTTGTTTATTCTTGGCTCTAAGTCTGCCATAGGGCAGGTCCATGTGACATGCTCTAGTGTAGGTTTACCCTGACACCACGGTCATTCGTCTGCATGTTGTGTAGGGAAAATCTTGTGAAGTTTGTGCAGGTGTGGGTAGTTTGTAGTCTGCGCCAGTCTACCGCCTCCTCTTTGGTGAGCCTTTTGTGTGGGGCTGGGTAGCGTTTCCGCTGACCCCTGTAATGATCGAGTATATCTGAGTACGTGGGGGTAACTGGGTCAAAGGTGCCTGTGGTGCAAAGTGTTGAGTCGGCTCAGTTGACGTACCCTCGAGCTAACTCGTCTGCTGCCACGTTGCCCCTCATCCCCTCATGTCCGGGAACTTTGTGTCTTCTCGTCGTGTGTAGAATATGATTGGCGATTCTGTCGATCCTGCCTCTTGTGTAGTTTCTACATGCTTGTTTGGAGTCCGTCCTGTTGCGTTGCCGTGCGATATTGCCAGAGCAATGGCGGCTTCTTCAGCTGCTTCTATGTTTGGGTTGTTTATCGTTACGCTGGTTATTTCTTGCCCTCCTTCGTTTGTTACAACGGCGATCGTTTTGCGTTGGTATCGGTACTTGCTGCGTCCGTGTAGACTACGTTGGGATTGTCGCTGAGTTTCCTGGTGAGTGCTCGGACTCTGGCTTGTCGCCTTTCATGATGTATATTGGGATCCATGTGTCAGGGTATTGGTCTTACCCGGATGTTGTTTCTGTCTTCATTATTAATCTGTTCCTTGTCTCTTTGTGTGCCTAGAGGTAGCCGTAATTTCTCCAGTAGGTGTCTCCCCGTTCTGGTTTGAGTGAGTCTGTCTAATTGCGCACTACGTTGCGCTTCTCGTAGTTCGTCGAAGGTGTTCGATACTCCCAGGGCCATAAGTTTTTCGGTTGGTGTGGACATTGGAAGTTTGAGCGCCGTTTTGTACGCTTTGCGTAGTATGGTGTCGATTTGTAGTCTCTTGCTTGTTTAGTTCGTGGTAGGGGAGGCTGTACGTTACCCTGCTCGTGACGAGGCTGTCTATGAGTCTGAGGGTGTCCTGTTCTCTCATCCCCTTCTTTTTACTGCTGACTCTTCGCACGATTCTGGCGACTTGCTCTGTTGTATTCTTAACAGAGGCGATGGTTTTGCTGCATCGTCCTGTGTTTTGCAGCCACATTCCAAGTACCCTGACTTCCGTTTTCTCAGGTATTGTCTCGTTTCCGAGTTTCAGGGTGATTTGGGAGTCGTACTTTCGTGCACCTTTTTTTATTCTTACGTATTCTGATTTTTCTGCTGAGCACGATAATCCTCTGGACCCGGCGTATTGTTCAGTATGGTCGATCGCTCTTTGTAGCCGCTCTTGTTTAGCTGCTAGGGAGCCTGTGGTTGTCCGTATTGTTGTCATCAGTAGAGACCGGATTTTAGGCAAATGCCTATTTTTTTCAACGCTTCGTAGGCGCACCATTTTTACATATGAGCACGAATTAGGTGTTGACAATACGTTTAATACTCTTTTTATAGTGCCTATATGCCTATTTTGGGTGTCAGTGCCTATAAATGCCTATTTCCGACGTCGGTGCCTAAAAATGCCCTATTTTACAGAAAAGGGGCCTGAAATACTCTGTGGTTTTGCTTTCAGATTCTTTTTGCTTTCACCGCCGCCGCGGTGGCTCAGCGGTTGTGGTGCTCGGCTGCTGACCCGAAAGACGCGGGTTCGATCCCGGCCGCGGCGGCTAGAATTTCTTTGGAGGAGAAATTCTAGAGGCCCGTGTACTGTGCGATGTCAGTGCACGTTAAAGAACCCCAGGTGGTCGAAATTCCGGAGCCCTCCACTACGGCGTCTCTCATAACCTTAGTCGCTTCGGGACGTTAAACCCCATAAACCAAACCATCTTTTTGCTTTCGAATCCATTTCGGTTTTGAGTAGAACACACACGTGGCAACATTAGATGACCCCGTCAGTTGGCTGTGGTGAGCGCTGCACCTACGACGGCTGTGTACACAATACCAACCACGTCAGCCGAAAATATCGAAGCAACCTTTTTCCTATTTTCTGCCATTTTATCGTGGCACCACTTTGGCTTTTAAAGTGGTAGTTCACCAGATGGCACCACATTTCGGAAAGTATACGGAGTAAGTTATAGGTTCGACCAAATAATTCCCAGTTGGTTCCAATTGAAACCAACTGTAAAATGTTCCATAAACCTGCTGGAAACAGTTTAACTGAAAAAAAATTTCCACCTGGGTAACCTGCCTTATTTTCGTTCCTTGTGCCCCAGATGGTGCTTGTCTGCTATTGCTTACATAGCTTCAACAGTGATTTCTAGATGGATGATGTTTATTTTACCATGGATCCTCGTGGATGTACGTAGACCCTTGCAGAACTATGATTCTTTTCGGTATATTCCGCATCAAGCAGCACTGCGTGTAACATTTTCTAGCATCTAGAATTTATGGTTTCCAGACCCTTCTAATGGCAAGCACCATTTGATAGTCGCGTGGCTTCAGTTACGTAAAGCCACAAACTATAAAACACTGTTTACACAAATGACAACATATTTATTAATGATGAAGCATCGTGTATGCCTGCAATAAATAAGTTCAATTCCTGTGTGAGCGGAGACTGATCTCATTTGTCAGATGCTTTGAATTGACAATGTTTCTATCAATTTCTAAATACATTGCCTCCTGTTAAGGTGTTCATTGTACCTACTTTTGTACACGACAAGCGAATTGTTTGTTTCGAGGTATACCAAAGTGTTTTAAAAGGGTTGGTAACCGTCCCTTTTGCTTTGCTGGAGCATGTGTATTGTACGAAAAGTTGCGTGACAGCCTTAAAAAAACGACTTCTAATGTTCGCACCTTGCTTAAAGGGCCACTGCCCAGGGTCCGGACATTTTTGAAAAACAAGCCCACTGCATAGATGAGGCATCGAAGATAACCTCTGCAAAATACTAGAGCCATGCGCGCCCCGGAAAGCTGCGAAAATTCAAATCAAAGCCCGCTCGTTCTTTCCTTCAACAAAAACGGGCCCGGCCCACTACTCTGAACCCCGCTGACGTCAAGGGGGGCTACTTTCGCTGAAGGCACTCCATTGGTGCATCGTTCTGACTGACGGGAGAAGGTTGGGCGTAGCCTTGGCGTCGCGTCGTCTGCACAACGCTTTCCGCAGCGCCTTCTGTTCTGGCTCATGCCTACAAACCCGCATGAAGGAACAAAAAAAAAAAAAAACTGCGGAGGGAGCGTGCGGCGACAGCCTTGAACTCTTGCCATAAAAAGTAAAAAATAGTAAAACTGAGGAGTTGGTTCGCCCCCCCCCCCCCCCCCCCCCCCGCCGTGATCACGTCACGAGACGCTCTGCGTGCGCGCTCCCTTCTCAGTTTCTTTTCTTCTATGCGAGCCCCCCAAAACAAGGTTTTAATTAGTAGTGCAGCAGAGCCTTTCCCTCGCTCGCCCACTTGACCGCTCCGCACACACACCGCTTATCTTTCGTGCATCTTGCGTACGCCTTGACTCCAATGAATGACATATGCTTTGGAGCGGAGAAAAGACACAAACACACAGAACACAAACACGCATGGAGAAAAGCAAACGGGCGGTTGCCGGGTCCGCGCTTCGCCGTGTGTTTCGAACACAACTGACTTCCGCCCCTCCGCTCGTGAAACGGTGGGGAGGCCTAAAAGAAAATGAAAAGGTGGCTTGTTAACTGGGAATGACAAACAGATGTATGAAAGGATGCGCTCGCTAACAAGTCTAGGTGGTCGAGCCGATCGCGCCTCTCGATCGTTCAGTGTGCGGAGAAAATGCAAAAACCAAGAAAAGAATTCTATTGAAGGCGGGGCCATAACGTCGCCCTGTGACGCACTCCACAGACACCACGCCTCCGGCTTACACCGGAGAAGGAAGGGGTGATTTTGCCTTGCCGAGCCTACTCGACGAGGAGCGGGAGAGAAAAATTTCGAGGAGGGAATGGAAGGAGAGGAGGCTCGCTCAAAGTGAGGTAGAGAGTGTTTGGAATCATGGGGTGGGCAGGGGCCCTTTAAGGTCCCAAATCATTCCTGCTGTGTTTTTGTTTTATTTTACGGCAGATATTGCGCGCTGAAGTCCGGAACTGTGTGCACTTTTGATAAAGTTTATAGTGCCTATTTTTCTCCGTTAGGTGCCTAAAATGCGATTTTAGCCGCCTATTTATGGCGCCTAAAACGTGTTTTTTAGTGCCTAAAAATCCGGCCTCTAGTCATCAGCATTCATTGCGTAGCTGATGCCTTCTATCTCGTCGAGTACTTTCGTGAGTCCTATCATCGCTATGTTGAATAATAGCGGTGATATTACTGAGCCTTGCGGGGTACCTTTGTTTGGCACCGTGAAGCTCTCCGATCTTGTATTTCCGATGCCTATCGTAGCCGTTCGTTCCGTCAGAAAGGCTTTGACATAACGGAAGGCTCTGTTTCCACAGTTTATGTTACTGAGACCTTCCACGATGGCCGCATGTTTCACGTTATCGAAGGCTCCCTTTATGTCGTGCCCGGAGCAGATGACGGAGTAAAGAACGCGTCACTATTTTGTGCGAGCACGTGACATATGGCGGTTCTGTGTGAAAACTTTCCACGCCAAATCCCCCTACCCCCGTATTCAGGAATGTTAAAGTCGCACTTCCTGGATGCGACAAATGCATCAAGTAGCCTTCATGAGCTGACGTGCAATCGTTTCAAAGGTTTCCCCTATCTAATTGTAATAACGCGCGCATGGCAACTCATTGATGCTACGCGAGTTCACAGTTATGTCAGCCTCTCACTTAAAAATGTGGTCCGCTCCACTCGATATGCGAACATGAAGCTGCTCAAGGTCTTGTAAGTGGTAAGTAAACACCTTCACTGTGAGCGCTGGCCTACGAGGTCATTTTTAGTCACTGTCTCGCATGAACCGCGAGGAAGGGACAACCACCCAGCACAGTAGCCGTAACGAAAATGCTTTATTCCGAATATCGTCCACGAAAACTGCGCTTCGCGGAGTGAAGTTCAACAGTCACACCAAAACGGCATGTCAAGACGGTAAGCGTTGTCCGCTCGCACGGCTGTGCACTGCATAATCTACAGTAGCGGTATGTAGTAGGGTAAGTCGTCCTCCTTTTTCGTTCCTAATTCGGCTTTGGGCGCTCTCGTTACGCCGCACACCGTAACTTATTAACAATGGGGTCTCGCTACACACGCAGACGCAACTGCACAGAAACTGAAAGCACGCCGTCACGGTTCCGGCAGCGGAACCGCTTGTTTATGCGGCTGTGTTGTGCACTTACCCTCGCAGACTTTCCAATATCGAAACCTTTCTTTTTAGACTAGCTATCTAGCGCTGGCAGACGTGTTTGTTGCGTTCGTCCGTTCGGAAAGGGTGCACGGCGAGCGGGCGCGAACAGCGGCAGTACGTACTTGTGCAGTTGGGTACCGTGAAGCTCGCAAATGATCTCGTCCCACACCTTGGATCCAGCGTTCGGAGGCCGTGTGAGCGGACGCGCTTCACATGCGCTCCGCAAACTTTATCCTTTACGACCGGATTAACTCATTCTAGCCATCTGAAACTAGTATCATCAGCTTTCGCTTCTCGTCAGGAACCTGCCGATACCACCTTTTCCCGGTTTGGACTACCACATCAAGAGGCAAGTCCATATCTTTTCCTCGCAGCGCTGCGATACGAGCCTAAGCCTCGCGGCGCAGCAGCCACCGATACCGAACGCCGCTAGAGACGCAGCTTCGCGCTTGGACCACCGGTGCGTCGGCGCCTCGAAGGCGGCATGAAACCCATTGTAGTAGAGGGAGAAGACATAGCACCCTCGGAACTGACCTCTACCAACGGCTGGCGATCAGCGCACGACAAGCGATGCTCAAGTCGCAACTCCCCTCCCACCATTACTCCGAATCTGCCTCAAGCCACGGCCGGGCGCCTGCCCCGGCCGCCCCAACTGTCTTCCCTACGCCACCCCAAGCTACCCATCGACGATCATAAGATCATCCTCTGTCCCCGTGGCGGCCTCAACCTTCCGACCGTGAATGGCGCTGTGCTTCGCGATGCCATTCTGCAAGCAGCCCGCCTCGGACCTCAAGAGGCCAAGCATGACACAGTCATCATCAATACCCTCCAACACCTCATCCTTATCAACACTCCCGACCCGTAGCGCCAACTCCACTACCTCGCCATCAAATCAGTACTCATCAAAGGAACCCCCTACGACATATACTCCTACCAAGCAGTCCCGGAGGACTGCGCCCGCGGTGTGGTCCACGGGGTCCCTCTCGACCATTCATACGAAGATATCAAGGACCGTCTCAGACACAAGCGGAACCCTCCCATCCTCGACTTCAGACGGATGGGCTCGACAGAGTACATCATCATTCTCTTCGAAAAAGACTGAGTGCCCAAGCACACCTATTGCTCTTCCGTTCTCTATAGATGCCACCTGTTTAAAAAGAAGATTGAGCACTGCCTTAACTGAGGCGCACTCGGCCACCGCGCGGCTCCCAAACAACTCCGCTGTCCCGGCCTCGACCAAGTAGAACCCCCGAGGACCACTCCTGCACGCCGCAATGCAAGATCTGCGGCAAAGCACACCTGACGGCGGACAGAACGTGCAAGGCGCGCTTCCGCACTCCATACCTCGTCAAAAAGAGGTATTGGGATGCCAAGCGAGCCGCCGAGGCAAACGCCAGCCAGGCTTCCACCAGTAAGGCTCCATCCCAACACCGCAGCCGCTCCACGACCCGCAAGCCCCAGGCCCCGCGGCTCACCCCGGAGTCCTTCCCGGTGCTGCAACCTGCCGCACCGAAACAGCCGCCTAGCACTAGCAAGCCCAAGGCCCGGTCCCACTCCTGGACCGAAACCAGGCCACCACCACCTCCAGTCCCCCGAGGCCACCTGCCCAAGCACCCGGCCACTGCACCACCAACCAGGTGAGCTGGGCAGGCGTAGTCTCCCAGACCTCCGCCAACTCCCTCTATGAAGAGCTGTTGCGTGTCCGCGCGCAGCTCGCCTCCCTCTAAACCACTAACCTCCACCTCCAGGCCCAGCTGCGTGCTCATCAGCAGGCCCAAACCCCTATCCTGGGCACAGCGTCCCAGGCCGCTCCTACCTCCACTCTTCCAACGCCACCTCACCTCTCCCTACTCTTCCACCGCCACCTCTCCCTACTCGCGAACCACCAGCCAAGAAGCGGGCTGCAACTCCCCCTACCTTCTTGACCACAGCAACCCCGGACGAGGTAACTTCAGTCCTACCTCCCAAATTCGATAAACTCATGGAAGCCAGAATTCAGGCCGTGGTGCAGACAGCCATCCAGGCTTTCACCAAAGAATTCTCCAGGCTCACTACCCGTCTAGACGAATTCGCTCGCCAAACTGACGAACGATTTAAGGAGCAAGAGGCTAGCCACGCGACAGCTTGTGCCGCCGCGCGGCCTAAAAAGAAGGCCCAGCTCCACACCCTCTCTAACACCTTCAGTGATGGCGAGGTCATGCACTAGCCTCACCATCTGGCAGTGGAACTGTCGAGGCTTTGGTGCCAAGCGGGAACTGGTTCACCAGTTCCTAGCTCGGGCAGACGGCCCCGGCGTGCTCGCGCTACAAGAGCCCCCCCCCCCCCCCCCAAACCCCCTACCCTACCCAGCTACCTGCCCATCGTCCTCATTTCTCCTACACCCCCTCGGGTTGCATTCCTTGTACACCGTGCGCTCACTACCATCTCCCACCCCTTAGACGTCCCTGAAATAGATCACCTCCTCATCAAACTCATGCCGTAGCACACTCGGGATAACAGCCTCTTCATCTTCAACGTATACAGCCATCCGAAGTGCCATGCTGCACGGCTTCGAGCGACTATTCACGCTTGCCAAGCGCGCCGCACTCAAATGCCCCCTCCTAATTGTAGGGGACTTCAACGCCCCATACGGCCTGGGGCTTCACAACCGACACCCCAAAGGGGCGCAGTGAGTGAGTGAGTGAGTGAAAACTTTATTAGCTCTAGATTCGGTTGTGTTCGGCGGTTTTGAGATGGCTTCGTCCATCTTGCTCAAATGTCGGTTGCCCTTAGTCCAGGGCTCCGTTGGATGCTGCTGCCAGTTTTGCTCGCCGAATCAGACCTTCTTGGTCGACCCGGCGATCGCTGGAGAGCACTCCCTCCCATTGGCTCGCAGCTCAACAGGCCGGCTTCTCCCTTCTCACAGACCCCACCACCCCTACTCGCATCGGGAACAGCGTCTGCGCAGACACTACCCCCGACCTCACCTTCACCCACCGCCTCCCTCACGCTGCGCGGTGTAACACCCAGGTAAATTGGTAAATTGGTTTTTGAGGAAAGGAAATGGAGCAGTACCTGTCTCACATATATCGGCGGACACCTGAACCGCGCCGTAAGGGAAGGGAGGAAGGTGGGAGTAAAAGAAGAAAGACAGAAAGAGGTGCCGTAGTGGAGGTCTCCGGAATAATTTCGACCACCTGGGGATAACGTGCACTGACATCGCACAGCACGCGGGCGCCTACTGCGTTTCGCCTCCATCGAAACGCGGCCGCCGCGGTTGGGTTCGAAGCCGGGTACTCCGGCTCGGTAGACGAGCGCCTTACCACTGAGGCAAACACCCAGGAGAACCTTGGTGATCACTACATTATCGAGATTCTCTTACAATCAGTCCAAACACGCAGACCCCCTCACGAAGTAGGAACCCACGAAACACAAAAAGCGCTAATAGACGTCTAAAAAAAGTCTCGGAAAAAAAAGCTTGACATCTAGAAGAAGTTTCACCTAAGCAGTTTTTTAGACTTGGACGTTTATTAGCCCTCTATTAGCTCTGCTAACGCTACGCTTGTATACGGCTAGAAAACTTCTGAGGTAGAACTTTTCTAGAATTTTTTTAGACGTTCCTTTTTTTTCCGAAATGGGTGCCTGTATTATTTTACGCATTTCAAGACTGATTTTAGTGCTGCCTTTAAACCCTCTAAAGCTTTAAAAATGTTATAGTTCATTTTTCTGGTATACACCACTCAAAAATGAACTCAAAACTGATTTGCAATGACCCGAACAATGAGCCCACATTACAAGGGATGTATGGCTGTAGTAATGAGTCATAAATCCATATGCTAGCACACTTTTCAGTCACTGCGTAACTCTTTATTGAATCCAGTGCATATAAAACCACACAAAAAAGAAAAGGATCAGGAAATTAATGTTAGAAGCCACGGAGGAGGTAGCTTCACTGGTTTGGCTGACGTTGCAACGGTAAGCACTTGGATGGCGGGAAAGTGTCGAGCAGCAACCAATTGTTAAATCAAAAAATCATTCGGCCCCGGGCATGTTCACAACGGATGCGTTGATGAGCAAGTTGCTGTGATTTGGATGGCACTGAAGAGCTCGCTAGGTGTTCCAAAAATCGCTTTTCTTTCAAGGAGGATGCCAACTAGACGGTAACAAGGGGAAGTCAAATCCAGCTCGGTTCAGCAGCCTGCAGAAGTGAAAAATATAAGAGTAACCAAAAGCACAGTCAGTCAGGTGCATGGAGAATGGCCAATGAGGAGTCGGAAGCAAATAAGACCAGGAAATGGCAAGGAGTGACAGCACAGGCAATAAAATAAGCTAATTAAAAACATAGATGCATATGATGTCACTGCAAGCGGCATTTCAGCAGAGTGCTACGGCTCACCATAAACTCAAGAAGTCAATCACTGTGGAGGCCTTTAACAGAAGCAAAATCCAAACAGCGTGCATGGACACTGAAAGCCAAGCAGTCAATAGCAAGTGCACTGCCTTACTGTGATGCACACTGCACTCATAGAACCTCCTAAGCTGCATCTTGCAAACAGGCTTTCTCTTACCTGCAAGATGTGGCTGAATCAAAAGTGGTTGATGTTTGACATCTTGCACCGTCACATGAAAACATAGCAGAGATGCTGCTGTCCTGGTAATGCCTGCATCACTTCAGTATACACCAGAGATGTGTTAAATCTTGGACCTTAACTTGACAGCCACACAGGGCACATCTGAAAGATAAGACAAATAAAAGTGCGTGTGTGTAAGGTTTCTAACACTGCATTGCCAAAGAAGCCCTTTCTAATCTGTACGATGAAGCTCAAACAGTGGGCAAGAGATTGCTTACACCACTGCAAGAGATTACTTACACCACTGCACAAGAAGCATTAGTCCAGATTCCCACCTCAGAACTGAAACAATCTCCAGGCCAAGTCGTCTGAACAACCAAGTACAAGGTGCTGCTATTCATTTGCGTGAAACTAGACCAGGTCCTTGCTCCTCCGGCCAACAGTTGGAGTTCTAAAGGACAAACAAATAATGGGGCTTGTGGAATGAACATTAGCAAAGAGCCTAGACCTATACAAGAAATCATGAAGTTAAAGAAAAGGAAGGAGTTGCAAAGCGTGCTTACCAAAACTTGAGAAGTTGAGCAGGCAAGGAGGTCCTCTGAAAACCACTGTTGAACAGCCTGTACCCAAAACGAAATGTACACAGTGAAGTAGGGACAACGCCAGCTGTGCACGGTGCAATGGTTTTCCGAAAAATAAAAGCTGCCATGCCTGCAAAGAGCCGTAGTACTTTACTGCACTGTCGAACAGCCTGCACACATACAGGCAGCACCACTGAGTAAACTACCTTTGTGCCGGGGCTCTCAATCGCAATGAAATAAAAGCTTGACGCAGTTAAGATAACCAAAGCCTTTTTAACGCGAGTTTCACTGACGGCAATCACAGCAAGGAGAATTGGAGCACACAGGTGGCCAGATGAGAGTCCTTGGCAAGAGTACCGTTCACCTTGTCATCGCCTTGGTAAAGAAAGCAACTCGCATGCGATAGCAGCCTAGTTGTATCCACTTAACAAAAGCTCAAATACGTGCAAATGCCCTGTTTTAGTACATTCAACGCTGCACTTTGGTATGTAAAACACTGGCTGATACTGTTTTGTGATTTGTAAACCAAAGGTTCAATCAGGCGCGTTAGTGGCTTAGCCGGCAAAGCCGACACTTTCACCACAGAAGAGAAATGGAAGGTTACTTACTTTTTGCTGGAAACGAGGCTCACATCTCAGTGCAACACTGGTAGTAAACGATACCGCAGAAAAAGGGGAAAATGCAAACTGCAGCGGCGTGAAGTGCCAACCAGCGCGGAAAAAGTGCGCAGCGAAACGTACTACAACGTGCGCAGCATCCGCTTCGCGCGCGTAGCTATCGCTAGCCTCTGCAACGCCAAATGACCAAATAAAGTACTAAATTTCTAAACGTAAAAATAAACAAATCATCAAAGAACCAAAAAACAAATTGAATCTAATACTTTCATGTAAAACTAAGCACTTGCAGATTCCACTAAGATTTTTTTCTGCTTTAAACGGCTAAAACCATTTTGGCAAACTATCCTGCATCGCCACCGTGCGGAGCGACACCAAGCAGCAAGCTGCGGCGTGACTCAAGAAAGATTGCCTCCAAGATACGCCGCCACGAAAAGATAGCGCGCGGGTGATCTGCGCGATAAACCGCGCGAGCGAGGCTCAGCGAGCTCGGCGATGGCGGCAGGAAGACCATGGAAGACGGCGAAGGCAGCGTGCGCTGCGCCTGTCAATCCGCATGCTGCCGCCAGCTAGCCGAGGCGTAACAGAGGCGTTCGCAACATGAAGCAAATTTTTTCACTCGCGTCGGCTTTCAGGGCAATTATCTGTTACCTAAATCCAGCCTTACGAGTGGCGGGTTAGCTGCACTCGATGTGGAACGTGATTCGGGCTCCGCAGGAGAAAACGCGCTTTCTGTGTTCGAATACAAAGAGCGCGGTCTTTGCACCGGCGCGCCTGCTCTTCGAAACGTCAAGCAGGATGGCCATCTAATTTATGTGCCGTGATTTACAGCATGTTTAATCCACGGTGACAACTCTGCTGATTACTGGCGCATCTCCTTGACGTGGTCTCAAGTTCCACGTTTTAGAAACAAGTCTAGAAAACATCTGACTACAGATGTTTCACAGAAGTTTCACAGCAAACGTCTGACTGCAGATGTTTAAGAGACGCCGCAGAGGAAACTTCTTCTTGTCGACATCTATGAGACGTTTGAACACAGCGCAAGACGTTTGTAGTCATTTGAAGCTGTTCCGAGACGTTCGTAAGACGTTTTGTGTTTCGTGGGAAGTAGGACTCATCACGAAGTAGGACTCATTCCGCACCTCCCGAGCAGTTCGTACTCTAGACACCGCTCAGATGTAGCTACTTGGACCGACCAACTCCAGCATGACGTCCGCGCCGTGACTCGTCCCCTCCCAGAGGACTGCCCTGCAGACGCAATGGATTCGCATCTATGCCCCTATGGGAGGCCAAGGCGGGTCTTGAGCGGGCGGCGTCAGAGCTGGAATTGAACACTCAAATGCCGGCTGGCTCGGCTCAACAAGGAGATTGAGACGCATGCTGCGACCCTATCTCGCCAAAATTGGGAATCCCTCTGTAGCAGGTTGTACGGGAACATGAGCCTGCCCCAGACCTGGAACCTATTCCGTCATCTCATTGATTCGACTCAGTCTAAGACACACCAGCAACACAACCTCATAAAGCTCATACACACATCCGAGGCCTCCCCGCAGGAACTCCTCGAAAAGCTTCGTGATCTCTACTTCCCCACATATCCCTCCGCAGACCACCCTGACTACACACGCTCACCTAACGACCTCCTCGACCAACCGCTCACCGAGGCGGAAGTCAGGGCAGAACTTCAGCGCATCAACACGTCCTCAACTCCTGGCCCCGACGGAGTGCACAACAAGGCACTCCGCAACCTCGATTCCCCTTCCATCAAAATCCTAATCGACTACTTCAACGAATGCTGGATGCGCGGCGCCCTCCCTCCTCAGTGGAAAGACGTCAAAGTAGTCGTTATTCCTAAATTCGGCAAACCACTTCTCCGCGTTAACCTTCGTCCCATCTCCCTTACTTCGTGTGTGGGCAAGCTCATAGAGCACGTTCTCCACACCTGGCTCAGCCGATATCTGGAGAATAACAACCTCATGCCTCCGTGCATTTTTGGTTTCTGCTCAGGCTTATCCACCCAGGACGTCTTTCTACAACTCAAACACCACATCCTTGACTCCCACACGGGCGACACCAAGGCTATCTCGGTGTCGATCTGACAAAAGCTTTTGACAACGTTACCAACGCAGCCGTCCTAGAAAGCCTCCACGCCCTAGGCGTAGATCCGCGGATGTACAATTACGTCCGAGACTTCCTCTCCGAACGCACAGCCACACTCACCTTGGGCGATTGCCAGCTCTCCGATGTCTCACTGGGAGCACGGGGAACGCGTCAGGGTGCTGTGCTGTCTCCTATCCTCTTCAACATAGCCCTTCTCCAACTCCCCCGCCAACTCGCCCAAGTTCCCGACATACATTTCAGCTTCTATGCTGATGACATCACCGTCTGGGCCAATCGAGACAGTGATGGCGACATGGAACACAACCCACAGTTGGCCCTCAACATCATCGACTCGTACGTTCGCGCGCGCGGCCTAGCCTGCTCCCCTTCCAAATCGTAACTCTTCCTTTACCGCCCCAGGCCGCACGACCCCGCCAACCCTCCCATCTCACTTAAACTAGGGAACCATCCCATTCCCCTCGTCTCAAAGATTCGCATCCTGGGCCTCGTCCTTCACTCCCACGGCACGCACGGCGACACCATCCAAGCTCTCCAGACCCAAACCCAGGAAGTCACCCGTCTAATCCGGCGCGTGGCGAACCGGTGCGCAGGTCTGCGAGAGCGGAACACTCTCCGCCTCACCCAAGCCTATATCACGAGCCGCACGGCGTACTCATTCCCCTACCTCCCCCTAAAGCAGAAGGAGCGAGACCGCATCAACGCGCTCCTCAGGAGCTGCACGAAGGTCGCCCTCCGCCTACACCCCAGCACCTCTACTGCCCTGCTCCTCGACCTCGGTACCCACAACACATTTGAGGAGCTGGCAGAAGCCACTCTAACAGCACAGCTGACTCGCCTGTCGGGTACCGCGACAGGCCGCACTCTGCTTTGTCAGCTAGCCATCTCCCCGATCATCCGTCGTATACCGAAGAGGCCTCCCTCATCTCATCATCCATCCTATTCTAAGAACATGCACCCGGAGCACGACGGAGAACGCAGGGCAGCCCGCGCCAAAGCCCTGCACAAGCTGTACGGCGACAGTTTCGAGGTAGCCTATGTGGACGTGGCAGCGTACTCGTCGGCCTCCCGCATGGTCCTCGCCGTCGCTAACAATCAGGCCCGATTACTGGCATCAGGCTCCATCACCACAGACTCATCAGAAATTGTAGAGGAGGCTCTCATCTCCACCTCTGCCGCCAAAATTCTCTCCGACTCAAAATCCGCCCTCTCCAATTTCACTAAAGGCCTGATATCGCGCACCGTGGCTCGGCTTCTACGCTTCTGGCACCCCACCCGCCCTGTAACCCTTATCTGGACCCCCGCACACGCAGGCCTCCCCGGTAACGAGGAGGTCCACTCCCTCGCCCGAGGTCTCACTTTCCGGGCTGGAGTTCGACCCGCCTCCGCCATCCCGGGAGCGTCTGCTTACCTTCAGAGATATCCTTACCCACTACCGAGGTACCCGGCGCGTTTACGCACCGCCGGCTCCCTCTCTAAACCTAACCCAGGCCTCCCACTGGCGCCGACTCCGGACCCGTACTGCTCCCTGCCCCATTCTTCTTCATTCCCGCTACCCCGATCAGTTCCTTTCCTCCTGTAAGCTCTGCGGGAAACCGGGAGACTTTATTCATAACCTTCTCACATGCCCTCCTTCCCACACCCTCCATCCCCAACCATGGCGGAGTCATACTGGGAGACTCTCCTGGCCAGCTCCGCTGCTGCTGACCAGCGCCGGATGCTTGCCGACGCCTTCAAGCGGATAGCCCTCCAAGGACTGTCCTTTGCCCTTTAAGGGCATCCCCCTAAGGGCTGCCTCGTGCCACGTAAGTGGAGGCAGGGTTTGCCCCCTCTGCATTGCTTGGCAATAAATGTTTCCACCACCACCACCGTCCCACACCTTTAACTCTGTCGCATTTCTTGCAATCCACAACACAGCACGTATTTCCTCCGCCTTTCCACATTTTCGTAGAAAGAACACCTTCTGCAGCCACCCGCGATATTTCCACTCCTAAGTCGCGGCGTACGCGCCTGCGACTTACGAGGCCCGTAATGGCGCCGTGTTCTGAGCGCGCCTGTGGCGCCACCTTGTCTCAAACGGAATAACTGCGCGCTGTAAACTGTCTGTAAGCTCACCAACACCGACAAAGAATCTTGTCACCGTGCGTACGATCTTGTGTCGTTGCCTAACAACTCGAGTTACGACCCGAGCTTTACTCTCGGGTAAGGTATGGTAGTAACTCTGGTACATTTGGAGGAGCGTTGCGGCAGCTGCGCGAGAGGTTGCTCGGGAAGAGCAACATGGGTCTCACAATCTGTACCGGTGGCTGTGAAAGAAACAGTACGTGCCAGTATACAGTGGCGCATCTGTTAACCGCTGCGCAACTGCGCTGGTAGTGGTATGAGGACTCGCCGCCATCTGTGAGAATGACCAATTCTGCATACATACGTATATATGGGCATTGACCCACTAAAGGTATCACGTCATACCCTTAAGGCGGAGCTTAAGTGCCCCCTCCCATTGAAGAATGAGCACCTGTTTTTGCACATCTACTCGGTTTAACATTCGATAAACCCCTACCAGTTTTGAAATTTAAGTTGGGTACATGGTTTTTTCTTTCTTTCCTTCTTTCTTTCTCTCTTTTTCTTTCTTCCCTTATTTCTTCCCTTCTTTCTTCCTTTCTTTCTGTCTTTCTTTCCTTCTTTCGTACTTTCTTTCTTCCCTTCCTCCTTTCTATTTCTTTCTTTCTTTCTTTCTGTTTCTTATGCGTCCGGAATTTTTTTGGTAAATATTTTTGCTCTGAGTATATCTCAGACTTTTAAAAATACTACTAACCAAAAGAAAACAAAAAAACCTATACATGTGTGACTTCTTATCACTGGCTTCTTTTCAGCGCCGCGCGTACTTTTCATGAGCGGCTGAGCGTGCCACTCCGCTCGAGGGAAGACGACGACAGAGCCGCACGTGCCCCTGCTCGACCGCGCAGTGATTAGAACAGCCACGTCGTCTCCCGACAGCAGTTGCCGTTCGTTCCGCTGCGAGCAGCTCTCGCCGACGGAGGGCAGACTCAAGAACCAGCCACACAGAAGGCACGTACGAGTCCCGAAGGATCGCTCCATGACCTTCGCCTCTTCCCGCGAGTTCATCATGAGCAGGGTGAGCGGCCGAGCTACTAGCACATGCAGCGGTAGCGCCTACCAGAGACCCGGCGTCTACTTGGCCGACGGCTTCCGATTCGTGTCGAGGCTTCTGCGGGGTGCCTCTGGCACCATGCGGCATGTGGCGAGCCGTTTCAGAGTCGCAGCTGCTATCCCACGACTCGTGTTCTGCGCGTTGGCCAAGATCGTCACATGGCTGAGGACCAGCGCATCTGCTGCAGTGCCAACTACCAGCAGCATCAAGTCATCCGGTTGGGACGAAGGTACTGTACCCACCTTGGGTGTGTTGGCCGGCACTACCTACCCCCTCGAGATTTCTCCAGTGATGCCATGTCAAAAGGAAAGCGTGCAGGGAAGAACTGGCGTCATGACTGCACGAGCACTGCGCCAACGGAAGTTCAGACTTCCGAACTACGCCTTCACGGCAGCTGGAAACCGTACTTCGAGACGGAGGGCGGCGTCCAACAAGACACGTCTGGAAAGCTTCGCCCGGCAGCCGCGGGAATCGCCGTCTGGAGCTAACGAGACGCTACTCCTCGGAAAGCTTCTCCGGGAGTACGAGGAGATGCGCCAGTACTTCGCTCGGCGCTCATCCAGCGTGCCGATGGCGGAAGCGAGGGCTTGACTCAGGTGTCTACCGGCAACAAGAACACTGCGGCTTGGGGAAATACCTGCATACACCTCAAATGGTGGCGAGGTTGGTTCCGACGGCGTCTGACAAGAGAAGTCAGCAGCCCGGTCGAAAGGTCCCCAGCGGCGCATGCTGAAATAAATATATAACAATGCAGCATTTGTCGGCTGTTGCTGTCTGCGTAAGTTCTGCACCATGCATGTTGTTCAAGTGAAAGTGCATGACAAGGAACTCCGTTGAGTAGATACTCTCGAGCTTGAAATAATGCTGCACACCAGTGAAGAGGTAGACGCTGTGCGAGCTGATGTGGTTGTCGCAGCTGCAATTGTCGTCGCTCGAGTGATTGCCATTGCAAATGGAGCTATACTCGGGGACAGCTTTCTCTGGCTATGCAGTGGAAGCTACTCTTATCTCGCGCGCTCGGGAGGGAGGGAGATTTAAGTTGGCGGCGCGCGCTGGTAGCTTCCACTGCATATATCCACAGAACGCTGTCCCCCAAGTTTTTTTTCTGTCTGGACGGCGTTTGCGGCCACAGTAACTCCTAGTGCATGATGCGATGCGGGCGGCTTGGCGCTATTGAGGAGGGCCATCGTTCGAACTGTACGGGGAAAGTGGGGGCACGTATTGCATGCAGTGCGAACAGCGGCGCCAAAATAGTCATGCTTCTTCAGGTGTGCGCCCGTGCTACGTTCGCAAACTTTTCTACGATATATCCCGTGTGCATCCCTGCACCCTTTCCGTTGCGACAAGCGCTGGTAAACAAGCGCTGGTAGCGCAAGTAAGGTGGCATTTTAGTGCTCTTTCGTGAGCGCTGTTTAGTACATGTTCTGCAACCCAATAACAACTGCAGTCGAAAGCCGAAGTGTTATCGATCTGTTGGGAAAACCAGGATTTGTCAAGACGGTCGTGACGTCACAACCACATGACTTCGGCCGGGTAATTCAAACACCCAACTACAACGTTCAAACATACAACACCTATGATGTAACTACATATTTCCTCATTGGTCTACAGGGTGGCTTCGTTATTACACCACCATTACGCAAAGCCTCTGAAGGAAGAAAATCAATAGCGTTGAAAAGAAAAATGGCCAACGTGCGAAATAAACGTTGGCCGAAACTCGAACAGCTGACCCTTCAGTCGTGAGCCGGGCGCACTACCCCTCGACGTCTAAGGAAATTCAGTTCGATTTTTAGAGCGCAGCTCTTAGACGTCCGTTTCTGCGTTTCGCGGCGTCGCCGTTGTCCGTCGTAACTAGCAGTGGACACCCTTTAAGCTGCGAAATTAATGGAGCGGGAGCTTAGAAAGGAGAAAGTAAAAGCTCAACCTCCTCCCCTCCTTAGCAGACGGCGCGCCGGTGGGCGCAGCTATGCATAACAACCATGACGTCACACAGAAGCGGTAGAACAAGCGTGCGCGCGTCGGCGGTGGCAGCTACACCACAGCTCCTTCGCCAGACGTCTCGTAGCAGTACAGTGAATGAGACGCATAGCTCCGAAGCGGCTCAGTGATTCCGCGCCAAGCGGTTCGGGGAAGCGGCAGTGGGTTGACCACAAGGCTTTCGCCAAGCACACTTTGGAATTTAAAGTGTATTCGATATTTTTTTGAGGAAAGGAAATGCGTAGTATCTGTCTCACACATCTAGGTGTTCACCTGAACCGGGAGGAAAGCGCATAACTGCCCTCTTGGAACAGTGGACGCCTCAATCGTGCTCTAAGCTACGTGGCGGTAGTGACAGATGTGCGCTGCATGCTTTGGCATTGACAACGTTGTGCCAGAAACGCTGCCACCTGCCAGGGTGGCACGGTGGGTGGGGACTTTAATGTAGATGTAAAGACAAGAGGGAATTTCTGACCACTTATGCGGGAGAACCTCCCGTTCCTCTCGCTCGTAACGGCTCCCACAGCTGTGACAACCTCGCGAAATACTTGCGCAGACCTCGTCTTTGAGAACCAGGTATTAATGCAGCAAATCGAGCATATATCCATCTATTTCTCCGTCCACAAAGCTTCCTTCATGACAATCAAGAACTGTTAGTGGAGTGTTTCTTGAAGAAGGAATATGTGTGAAAGATAACAAGTTGTCTGTAATTGTACATACATGTCTTGCTCGAATTCTTTCTGAAACAGCTGATGAGCTGCGCTCAAATTTCGTATTAGGGAGTAACGCAATCGTCGGCAATTTTTTTAACGGGAGCTCTTTTGTGTCTTACGGTAAAAATGAAAAAGAAGTATTGTAAAAAATAATTTTAAAAAGAGAACGGTATACGTGTCTGCGAAATGATATGTCACGATGACACCAGGCCGCTGAAGGGACACATTAACGCTATCGAGTCATACCCTTTGGCCCGTTTCACATGCATGCAGGGACTCCGGAACTTTTTTGGGAGTGGAGAGGGGGGGGGGAGCAAGTATTGTCTTTGCTTCATCATCATCACCAGCCGGACTAGACCCACTACAGGGCAAAGGCCGCTCCCATATTCCTCCAATTAACCCGGTCCTGTGCTAGCTGCATCCACTTGACTCCTGCAGAGTTCTTATTCTTATTAATTATTAATGTTTCAATTCATTGTAGCCGTTTCAATTTTACATAATTGCTTCCTCGCTTATTCTACGTTGGTATACACTTTAATAATGGTTGCAAATTTCATAATTACTGAGACCTGCGCAGCCCGCCCAAGTGAGTAAACGGATTCGAAAGCTGCCAAAAAAACATTTTTAATATTTCTGAATTCGCGCTCGCACTGAAGCAAATGTGAACTGATATATTCATGCAAGTAGACATGAAAGTAGACACTAGGTACAAAGCTATAGTATCGCAGACTGACGAGCTTCAAGGCTAGCATGACAAGAGGACGTTGGGCAGGAGAGGTTTTCAAAGGAGGCCGAAGGTTGCTGTTCGTTCTGCCGTTCTAGATACGAGCTCCTTCATAACGGCATCAAAATGCAGGTCCGCAATTCTCTTCTTGTGCACGTGAAGGAGGAGAAGGTGTGTCAGCCTCCTCTGCGTCATTCGATTGCACAGAAATATTTTTACTCTCCTCAGAGCACTCTCCTCAGATTTTTACTCTCCTCAGATTTCTCTCTGGGCTGGGACCAGCTTCTCTTGCCGTTCGTACGAGATGCAGCATTAAACCTTGTTCTTGCTAGACGATGCCATCGTCCTTTGCCGGAACCTGCAGATGCTCTCCGCGGGTCACCGGACCGCAGGTCAACGCTACCCTTGGGGCTAGCGTGCGACAGCGGTGGGATGTCGCAGGCGAGCCACATGTAACAACCGGTACAAGTCTACGTTTGGTATACGTCTATGTGCTTAGACCGAAGCGGCGAGCACCGTCGATCGGGCGAACCGCATCAGCTACCCCCCCCCCCCCCCCCCCCTGGTTCCGGCGTCCCTGCATGCATGCGATTTCCTCCTGCGACGCTGCGATCTGCAGCTGGGGAGGGCCGTCGGTCTTGCCGCAGACCGCATGCGACGGGTTTCCGTCCGGTTGGAATTCAATTCAACCGCAGCGTCGGTGTGCGCGCTCTGCGACTGACCAATAGGGAGCGCCAAGGCGGCGGGCGATGCGTGGTCACGTAGGAGCTGCTGCCGCGGCGAAAGCAAAACTGTTTATTCTAACCAAAACATAAGAAATATTGCCTTGCACCTAAAAGTACGTTGGTTATCATCAACATTTAAACATATACATCATCAACATATTCCGTGCAGCGTTTCTGTCGCGTTTAATCATTGGCTGTACGGTGAAACGCAAGAACATTCGGGGGACAGGGCCATTTCACACGCTGCGACTAGAACGAAATTATTCAGCCAAGGCGGTGACGCCTCAGTGCGATTTTCGGTCAGTGCTTTCGCATGCAACGCTTACCCAGCAAATTCCGTCGGACGGACAGACAAGGTTGGTTTGATGTTCGCATAGGCAGCCTATGATCAAACATCAAAGCAACCTTGCCTGTCCGTCCGATGGAATTTACTGGGTAAGCGTTGCATGCGAAAGCACTCACCAAAAATCGCACTGAGGAGTCACCGCCTTGGCTGAATATTTTCGTTCTAGTCGCAGCATGTGAAACGGCCCTTAGGCGGAGCTTAAGTGTCCCCCGAATGTCCTTGCGTTTCAACAGGGTTGGGGGGGGGGGGGGATGATGAGCAGCTCGGATTTGGAAGGAGAGCAGGCCAGTCCGGCTTTTTTAGCAACTTCGGTTACTATGTTGGCCCCTGCTTGTAACGCTTCTTCTACCTCCGCGTCGCTGCCTTTCTTTATCCACAGTGTAATGTCGTCTGCGTACATGCTGTGGTATAGGTTTGATATCTGTTTTAGTCGTTGTGGGATTTCTAGCAAGGCTAAATTGAAGAGGAGCGGTGATAGTACTGCCCCTTGCTGGGTGCCCCTGCTACCTAGTTCTCTCGTGTCTGTTTGAGAGGAAGTCTTTTTATGCTCTTTTGCCCGGGTTGATAGCCTGTAACCCCACAAGCACAGCTTCGTGTTCTACATTGTCGAAGGCTTTCGTCAGATCTAACGCTAAGACGGCTCTGTTTTCTTTAGCCGGGGTATTGGGGACCAGAATGTGTTCTCTGAGCTGCAACATGACGTCCAGCGTAGATAGATTGGGTCTGAAGAGAAGCTCGTTTCCCTCTATGTGCTTTGTGAGCCTGTTCAACACTACATGTTCCAGTAGCTTCCCTACACAGAATGTCAGTGAGATTGGCCAAGGGGTTCTAAGCTGAGCGGTTTGCCGGGTTTCGGAATGAGGGTGATTTTCGCTATATATTTTCCACGACTTCGATATTTTGCCGCTTTTCCAGCACTCGTTCATATAACCGGTGAGTGCTTCTATGAAGCCCTCATCTAGGTTTCTCAAGGTCTTATTTGTGATTCTGTTTAGTCCTGCTGCTGATGAAGTTTTTAGTTCCATAGCCGCAGCTCTGACTTCCGCTACAGTTACGTCAGCGTCTATCTGTCGTCAGGATCTTGGGAATGCGACTGCAACGCAATACGCAAAACTCTACCTTCATCAGAAATATGAACCTGGATGATAACTCGGTGCAGGCTCTGACGAACTATAGAACGAGTGTTGGAAGGGTGGGAAGCTCGCGCCGGCAAAGAAAAACGCCAGAGTCACGTTTATACCAAAGCCCGGCAAGAAGCTGGACATTGACAACCTCAGGCTCATTTCGCTTACGTCGTGTTTGGGAAAGCTCATGGAACACGTGATTCTCACTAGATTGCAAAATCACGTGGAGATCCACCACCTAATGCTCCACACGATGATAGGCTTTAGGCCACACCTGTCCACGGAGGACATAATGCTACAGGCCTCGAAGGAAATCGTAGACCCCGGGAACAGCCACGGTACGCGGGCTATCTTAGGGCTAGATTTAAAGAAGGCCTTTGGCAACGTCTCGCATGAGGTGATCCTGCACAACCTATCACAGCTAAATGTAGGGCCCCACACCCACGAATACATAAAGGCCTTCCTGTCAAACAGGACCGCGGAGCTCACTATTGGAGAGCTAAAGTCAGGGCACATACCGTTGGGCAACAGGGGCACACCGCAGGGATCTGTATTATCCCCTTTACTATTTAACACGGCTCTCGTCACGCTTCCCGGTAGCTAGAAAGCGTCGAAGGAATCAAACACACTCTATACGCCGACGACGTCACGATATGAACAAACCGGGGGTCAGACGGTCAGATCGAAGAAGCCTTGCATAAGGCGGCGAACGCAGTGGATGCTCACGCCAGCTGGGCAGGCCTAGAGTGTTCCCCGCAGAAGTCGGAGTTGCTGGTCATCCGCAATAACGGAAGGGCTATAGCAAGGAGAAACCGACCAAGATACTGATAGAGATGATGTAAAAAATAGCGCACAGGGAACACAAGGGACGGAAAGTAAACGACGCAGACAAGCGCTTGTCTGCGTCGTTTACTTTCCGTCCCTTGTGTTCCCTGTGCGCTATTTTTTACATCATGAACGTTATCCAACTTGCCCAACTTTCCGCTTTACGGATAGAGATCCAAGGCAACGATTCCGGAGGTTAGATACAATACGGGTGCTTGAAATGTTTGTGCATACCAGCAGTTGTAACAAAGTAACGCTGGCCAGGCTAATGGCCTTGGTCCAACAGACCATACGACTCAAGCGCGTGGCAACTAGGCGACAGGGAGTGAAAGAGCGGGACCCATGTCGGCTCGCTCAAGCTTTTGTAATCAGTCTGCTCGTATACGCTACCCCCTCTCTGGACCTGAAGAAGGCCGAGAGCGAGTAGCTGAATTGCCTCATAAGGCAAGCGTACAAAACGGCTCTCGGCCTCCCCAGGAACACGTCCACCGCGAGACTTCTGTCTCTTGGGGTCCACAAAACACTGGAAGAGCTCATATAGAGCACAACTCACGCCACAGGAACAGCGGCTCAGACAGACTCAGCCGGGGCTCTGTATATTAAGCGATCTGGGCATACGGGGGAAGGACCCCGTAGACCAAGCAGCCATTCTGATCGAGATGCGCAAGCGCATACGCGTTAAACCCGTACCCAAAAACATGCATGCAGGACGTCATGAAGGCCGGTGGAGGGCCAGGGCGAGAATGCTAAGCAAAAAGTACGAAGGGTATGAAATTGTCGATGCGGCAGAAAATCGAATCGAGGACCTTTGCTGTAGGCGCGGTCAGCATATCTTGCGAGGTAGCAGCCACGGTGGTCACGGACAAAGTAGTGGAGGCCCTGGGAATCGTTCAGGAAGTCGGTGCTAAAACAATTCTTAGCGATTCCAAGACGGTCCTTCGCAACTTTGCGAGAGGACGCATCTGCGCCACAGCCTACAAAATTCTTAAAACGTTACCTAAAGACAGGAGCGAAGGGGACCGGGTCTGAGGCAAAGAAGAAAAACATGTTTAAAATCTTCACTCGGGCGGAAAGGAAATTTCTGAGCGCTTTTCCCGCGCTTCTTTCTTACCGCCTTGTCGTTGATTCTGTTGTTACTGTTGTTACTAAATTCTGTTGTTACTACGAAATATCTGTTGTGATGACAGAAAGTGTTGTGTTGTATTTTTCGAATACGAAAGATTTAGGGTCTCTGCCCCTCTAATATAAGTGAATATCACTGAATTTCGTGATTAGCGCTGCCAGTGCAAGCGTTGTCAGTTCTGTGTAAAATGAATGAAATTCTCAGTTTACTCCAGCGCAAGTATTCTTGTATGATGTGTTCCTGTGGGTTTTTCTTTTTAGCCAGTGAGATTGCATACTGTGCGAATATTGTGCCATGGAGGCAGTGGGTTGGGATTTTGTGCAATACCTGGTAGTGTGCCCAGTAAATCCAGTTCCCAGCATATATCTTCAACCCCCATTAGCAACGGTCCGATCTCCGGGTTTGCTACAAAATATGTCCCGGCGGGGAAGTTGGTGACAGTGCGAGGCGCCTTCTTGGGAGTGATCGTAAGGATGCATGTACAAGCGTGTTAGCGCTGTCCTTTGTTCAAGACGAGGGTGACCAGTTTTTACGTAATGGCTATAGTTACGGGGGATGTTCTGTATATGCGCCTGTTAAAGTACTCCGTCTTGTTTTGTTTGTTTGCTTTTCTGGTTTACGCATTCACGTCCCCTTACCTGAGCGGCTAATTCTGTTAAGAGTTTTGGAAAATAAAGAAAAAAATTTTCCACTTTTTTTTCTTAAGTCTTCGGCGAAGCTTTATTCCTGGTCGTGCATTCACAATACAGCTGCAAACTCTGGCAGCAGGAATGCTTGGAGTGAGGCCCAGTCGACGCTAATTGCCCCTCCGTGCTCCACGCCGGCCTGAAAGCGAAAGAGCGTCGCGTCAGGCTTTCTCAGAACATGCGTGCAACACGTGTTGCAACGGGCTATACCAAAGCACGAAGAACCACTGTGCGACGTAATCGTTTGCACAATCGGGGCTAGGAAGAATTCAGTGAGGAACATGCAAATTACTATAGAGGCGTGTATGTGCGGGTACGTGCATCGACACGCGCGCGTCGTTTGACTGTACCATTCGGGCTACCGGACCATTTCTCACTTTCTCCTAACGGTACGTCACAACACCCAGCTTCAGGCGTTATCGCCAACGCGAACGTGGGTTCAGGTCGAAGGGAGGGAACTCGACTGTATCTGCCCAGCTGCAAAGTCGTTTTCCCATCGGTTTCGCCCCCGCTGCGCTTTTTTTTGTTTTGTTTTGTTTTTGAGGAAATGAAATGGCGCAGTATCTGTCTCACATCTCGGTGGGCAATTAAACCTCACCGTAAGGTAAGGGTTAAAGGAGGTAGTGAGAGCAGAAAGGAAGAAAGAGGTGCTGTAGTGGAGGGCTCCGTAATAATTTCGAACACCTGGGGCTGGAACGTGCTCATCGCGCACGTGCTCATCGCGCACATGCTCATCGCGCACACACACAGAAGTTGCTCCGGATTGCACATGCATGCACCCCTTGGAAGGAGTGGTGGCGACTCTGACAGAAGCTTCCCTGTAAGCGAAACAGCACGCGTCACGCGATGCCAAGTTTTTTTCGGCGTCAAAGACAAACTTCGAGTGAGTGCCCGCGAAAGAGGTGCGCGTCATCGTGTACAGTAGTGAACAAAAAGATATATTTCCATTTTTTTTTCATATAAATTCGAAATATCACAGATATAAAAACCTGTTTGCTCTTTCTGAATACATTAATGATGCAATAATGCCCACTTCTTCTGTCAGGAGTTGTTATGGATGTAATTGTTTGCTTTCAGGCCTTTTTTTCTATTTTTGTCCTTCCGTGAGAACTTCGCATTGCATTCATTTTTCGTCTGTTCTAAATTAATTTTAACTTGCTGTCATTTTCAGGTGACATATTCTGTGGCTACATGAATTACTGCATAATTTTATAAGCAGTGGGTGGAGTGTGAGGCTAACATAGCGCCATCAAGACTGTTCAAATGGCAGTTATCTGCGGCCACAACTATAGAATGAAACACCATCAGCTTTCACTGGACTTCAGAGTAGTGCAATCCGTGCCTTCACAAATTTTGAACAGATGTAAGTTCAGAGGAGCTATAGTTTTTCGATCTTCGCAGGAGGCATGCCAGAACGACCAAACAAGTTGTCGAGAAAGAAATTGTTCACTCGAGCCTAAAAAACTCTACGCTGTCTGTTATGGACATTTCCGAAGATTTGGTACCGCTGTCAGGATTTCCAGTAACTCCATGGACTATGAGATGTCATGTGCAATGTGTTGAAGTTAACAAGACACCAGCTCCAACCCAGCGCACGTGAGAAAAAAAATTGGGTTTCCAGGATGATGGAGATAAAGGAACACCCGGTGTGGATACGTCACGAATGGAAAAGAGTGATTTCATAAGACGAATCGAAGTTCTTGTCGTGCAGGAATGATGGGATTCGTGTTATACGTCGCCCCAAACGTAATTTTTATGTACTAAGTTATAAACCTCCCACCTTAAACCACAGAGGCAGCAACGCGATGGTACGGGGCTGATTCTCCGCTTGTGGAGTTTGTCTCTAGCTTGACTGTTTTCAATGCACCATGAGCGAAAAGGTTGCTCAGGGCATTCTTGAAAAGGCTATGCTTCCACAGGCACGCAAAAATCTGGAATTACGACCCGAAACATTCTTCCACGCTTTCGAAAAATTGAATGAAGAAGAGAACGGTGGACCTTATGGAGTGGCCAAGCCGAGCTACTGAGATTATTTCAGTTGAGTATATTTAGATAAGCATCTCATATCGTCGGAAGGACAGAAAAAGCCAGCAGCGTCGAGCAGAAAGTTGAGAAGCTACTGAAAAAGTGGAGAAACATGGACTAGACATTCACTGCTTTGGCGGCGTCAAGCAGTGGTCGCCAGAAAAGGCTTGCGTGTGAAGTACTGACGCATAAGGTTATTTTGAAAAGGCATTCTTTAAATTCTTGCCTTATTTTGTAACAAAAAAAAACATATGTAAGGTTGGCGCCATTCAATCGCCTCTTTCCATTTTAACCGGCGCCGTAATAACGACTGAAAAAGCCGCTCTACGAGCGGCGCGGCGACAGCATCGCGGTCGTTAGCCTGGACGGCGTTCGCTGTTTCACTGGAAGCTCGTTTCCGTGTTCTTTTTTTACCAAAGTAAACGAGAGGTCTCCCCTATCAGTTGAAGGCGCGTTTCCGCCCGGTCGCGGCCTGCGGGAAGAAAGCATCCTCCGTGGCCGAGTGCGGATCGCCCACAGGTCTGTTGTGGGGAGAGGGAAGGGCAGCATGCGCGCCTCGCGGCTTTCTTCAAAGGGTTAAGCTCGCGGAGTGCGCGCTTGCGGTTATCGAAGGCATCCCTTCTTTGACAGGGCCGGTGCCACACGGCGTGGCGCGGTACGGACAATTGCCATTTGCTAGCCTCATCTGGGAACGGTTAGCGGCACCTTACCTGCCCCGAGGGGGGTGTCGCGGTCCCTGATGCGGGAGGGCGTTCGTCGCCGCGTTTGCAAGCTGTGTATGGCGCCGAGGCCGGGGCTTTTAGGGAGAGAGCGAAAACACATGTAGTGACGAGGCTCCTCAATTCAACTTCTTGCTTTTTTTTTCGCGTGGGGAGAGAGCGCGGGGGCACGCGATGTTCTGCCGCCATCGCGACACAGATTTTGTTCTCGACCGGAGCCAGGCACGCAGACCGTGCTCTCGAGTAGCCATGGAGTGGGTCCACGGGGCGGCTGGTGGGACATGATGCTGCCATGTATATACTCCTAGTAAATAGTCGTCTGTGTACATAAAACCTATATCAGTGCTCGACAAGAGTCCCCTGTCTTCCTACTGGCTGAGTACTTCGTTGGAAAAAAGAAGAACGGAGGAACAACCTCTCCGTACATCAAGAGAAGAGTAAAAAGAACCACCCTTTACTACATAATCGCTGATACCTTCACGCAATGCTGAAAGCAGATCTTCAATAAATTTGCTGTGAGAACAAACTGTTGCTTAAAATGATGATACAAATTAGTTTCTGTTGTGTCGGAAGTCTGACATTGTCGTCCCACTAACACTGTGCGCAAATTTTAGTGCAATAAAAATGTTCAGTCCAAAAAACTCGAATATATCTTTTTGTTCACTGCTATACCTCTGGGCAGGGGAACGTGGCCGTGCTGGCAGCTGCGTCCAGCCGGTCTTCGTCTCTGATGGGCAGCCGTTCCGGCTGGATGACCTCCTCGCGGGGTCTGGACGCTCCGGCCGCCACCTGCCGACCGCCATCGACTGCGCCCGCACGCGGCTGAGCCGCCTGGCCGCCGCCCGAGACCGCCTCTTGAGTCTCTGCGCCGGCATCGACTATCGCTGTGCATGCGCGGAAAATCTTGCAAATACGGACCGCACCGGTGTCGCGTCGGGAAAGAGCAGAGGTCGCTTGAAGTATCAAATAAACCGGCAGTGGTTTGACAGTTTTTGGTCACCCCGTTGCCCCCTGGGCTCGGATGCCCTATAAGAGCTTGAACGTAACGCGCAGCCTTACCGCGATCTGTTGCGCAACTGCCGTGCCTCTGAAGGGAGTGGATACATACCGAACGATGTCTTCAGGCGAAACAAAACCCAATCTCCTCCATCCAGGCGCCAGCGCAAGGCTCGAGAATAGTCTAATCTGCCCGGTTCACACGCCGTATGCGCTGATTGCCGCGTGAAACAGTGCCAACGGTAAGGCGAAGACAAGCTATCGACGGCGGTCACTTACCGAGGGAGCGACGTATATACAGCTAATAACAGTGAGCTGAGCGTACCAGCGTTCCGGAGGGACAGTACTAAAATAAACTCATAACTTCGAAAGAGCGCGCCATTTGATGGCGAAGGACTTTGCGTGCCCTGACAAACTTCGCCAAACAATCGTTCGTTAATGGCAAACAACGGCCTTAAATCGAGTGCGCCTTACGATACTCGTTTTGTACGTTCATACTCTGTTCGCACCAAAGAGAGCCTTGGTTCTCATCGCATCCCTTCTTCCGACGGCACTGTGGTCGTCGCTTCAGTGAATTAGTTTACATCTAGTTCCCAGTCGCACGCTCGCTAAGCTTGCCGAGAACTCTGAGGTTAAATGGGTTATCTGGAAAGCTAGTTTCACTTCCTGCTTGTTTCCTGGACGAAAGTCAGTTCGATGAAAAGAATAAACTACTTCTGTGAGGAGGTGTGCTTGAGGAAAACGTACCTAGACGCGGAGGCTTTGGCGGTGCTTGCTTTGGCGTGCCACCGTGCTCCGCCTGTGCCGAACCTTTGGGCGTCTCAGGAACTTTTTCTTCGCCTTGCGTCGCAGCTCCCAGTGCATCTTTTTGAAGGACCTTTCCTAAGTCCTCTTTCTCCACGGGCGGAGCCTTCTGGTCTTGCGGCTTTCCCGCCTGATCAGACACACTGGCCTCACCCGCGTGCGCCAGACTTGTTTTAGCATGGTCAGCAGGAACGCTGCCGGGGCCGCCGCTCTCCGCAGGCTTTTCCTCTACAGTAGTCAGGTCACTCGCCTTTTCTCCAAGGCCTTTAGGTTCCGGGCCTTTCTGGTCTGGCGCTGCCTGCTCTGCTGTCTTTTGGCCGAGATCTGGGCGTTCGGGCGCGCTTTCTTTCGTCGTTTGCTCTGGCAGCGTGCTCGACGACGCGGAGGCATCCGGAGGAGGCTGCTTCGCGTCGGATGTCCCGCTGGGCTGCGTGGCCGGTTGAGACGACTTCGGCGCTTTCTCGCTCTTCGCGCCCTTTTTTCTCTTCGATTTCTTGCTTTTGCTTCTCGAGCCCCTCAGCTTCCTGTATATCTTGCGAAACACGCTTTTCCTTTTGCGACCCTTTCCCCCTTTTTTGCTAGATTTTGTAGACTTGGATTTTTTACCGCTGCTTGATGTGCTTTTTTTCGACGCCCCCTTCTCCTGGCGAGGCTTGGACTTCTTCGTGGCGTCCTTCTTTTCGGAGGGACCGGCTGCGAGGTCGCGCGCCTTGCCGTTGCGTTTCTTTGTCGACCGGTCTTTCTTCTTGCCAGATTTGGATGCTTTCGAACTTGACGAACTCTTCGACTTCGATCGTTTCGATGGCTTTGTTCGCTTCTTGCCATTTTCCTTTACCTTAGCAGCACTTGGCTGCTTCATGTCCTTGCTCGCCTGCTTGCCCATGTCATCATTCGCGCTCATAGTGTCGCTGTAGCCAAGGGCGGGGTTTTAGTCCAGTTGGCTGCTTGTAAGTGGTTGCTTACTGCCAGACACAACTGTATATTTTGCGGCCTGTCTTGCTTTCCCCGTTCTGTGCCTCGTTTCTTCACCCTGAGGGAGACAGAAATTTCACTTACGGTTTTCTGCACTTTCTACGAGAGAAGTTACGCTGCCGTGCCAACCACCGAAAATTGAAGTTTTTTGCAGTATTCTTTTACCTCGGTTTTAAAATATCGTACGCTTTCTTTTTGTTTTGAACAAGGACTGACATGGTTAAATAAAATCTTAAGACATTTCATGAGGTGCGGAAAAGTATCCTCGCAATGAAGCAATCTTTTAACTAAATTTTGCGAAGAAAATTGAGACAGAGTCTGAAAACTGAGCAAAAAAAAATTCCCTGCCTTAAAATTTTTTGCGGCCAACATTTCAGATGACATCTAGTTAGAAAATTTCAGATACCATAGCGGTGCGCTCCGGATTCACTTCGATCAGTATGTCGTCTTCTAATAGCACTAGAAGTCCTGGTACTTAGCATTCCTAAAAAGTTTGTCTGTTCAAAGCTACTCTGCAGTTATGTTAATTTCATAATTTTTAATGCGTTAACATCAGTAGCCTCATCGTGAGGAAAAATTGTCCGGCGGCGTAGTGTTGAGTACGCTTGCCCCCTGCCAACCGTGGCAGGTGAAACGCAAACGCGGTGCTGTGCGATGTCAATGCGCGTTAAAGGTCCCCAGGTGGCGGAAACTATTACGGAGCCCTCCACTATGGCACCTCTACCTCTTTTTCTTTTTCTCCCTCCTTCATCCCTCCCACTTCCTCACGGCGAGATTAACATTCACTGGCAGTTACTGGGCCCTTTCTTTTCCTGAAAACCAATTTTCAACAATATACTACGACCGTCAAACGATACGCGAACAAGACAACTTGAGCAGCAAAACAAGATCTTAGCTGGGAAATATTTAATATTAGCGCAGCTGATTATTATCTGGATGACGCGAAGCCCGCTGCGTGGAAGTGTTAATGGGCTCTTCGGTATTTTCCCTCCAGCAGCAGATATTTGTGTGTTTGTATGTGGCGGTTTATTTCACGGTGATGGCGCATAGGCTGTTCGCGTTTGGCCCCACGTTATGCAGTGGACATAAAAGAAATCCCTGGACATTTTTAAGGTGTCATGCTTTTCAGTAATATACGTATACTGCAAAAAAGGAGGGTAAATTACTCATTAGCATCCACCCAAGAGCCGCATTAAACTGTTTCACACGCCAGCGAAAACGTTAGCGAATCCTGTCATCGCGGCGCAACATATCCAAGAATTCTGGACAAAAGTATTTTTGAGCGGAAAACCGTTTATGAACGCATTTTTTGTCATATAATGTAAGATTTCACTATAACAATAACAGAAAATAGAGATCACTGCGGCGACCCTCATTGGGAGAATACGAAAGCACTGACGCCTCCTCGGCACTCGTCGCCTCTCCTTGCCTCTCTTTATCATTTTCCTTTTGTTTGTTAATTTAACTACTGAATTAGCATAATCATCTTATGCTTTAATTAAAGATCGATTAATTTACTCTGATTATACCTTCTTTTATCTCAATCAACCATTTTGGTTTTCCAAATTTGGCGCTGTGGTTGTTTTCCCGTCCGCTTACTATATCCCCGTCCAGCCTATTCAACCATTCAATAGTTTTTGCTGATAATTAATTAATCTACGTCAGTGAAACTTTTTCGTTCGATCAATTATCAGTCATCAAATACATTTCAATTTATTTCAAACTTTATTTTCACTTTCACTCCTTTGCCTACTTTTGCCCTATTTTGCCGTCCAGGGCTGTTCTCACTATATCGACGTCCGCGCTATTTCGATTTTTTTATATTTTTGGCTCTAATTTATGAACTAATCATCCTATCGACATATTTTTTTTTGCGCCGCATCCTCACATTATCCTCTTTCGATTACAACCACTCGCTTGATGCTGCCTCTTCTGAGAACGCCACACTACTGCTAACACGTTTTCCGGACAGGTTTCGGTGATATGACCCCGCCAACATAGCCTAGAAATGCTTTCGCATTAATATATCCGCAGATCACCCGACAGCAGTGTTGCTTTTTATTTTCTATTATCGTTTTTGCTATCTTCAAAACCGTTCCCCATTGGTTTTCTATGGCAGTCTTAACTGTTCGATGCGATTGACGAAAACACTTTAAAAGAAACAGTTTGCTACATATCAGAACAATGGACCATTACCTTCAAAGTTTTCATATATCAGTTTCTTACAATTTTCTAATTTTCCAATTTTTTATCCCAGAATGTTGAACATGAAATCTGTTTTGAGTCGTCGCGGTGGTGAGCGGCGAGGTTCCAACAATTTGTAAATTTTCGTTGTGACGCGCTGCTCAATTGCTGAGTCGCTTCCATGTGAAGCAGCCTTTACGGACGTCAGTACTTTCCACTATATCCTGCGCTAAGGCTTCAGAACGTAAGCAGCAGTTCAGGGCTCAAAAGCAAATCCGGTGGCTGAGAGTGACCGCAATGAAGCTGATCGTTCGAAACGGACAAAGCCAGTTTTAACGGAAGACTGGGGACAAATGGAAGTTGGCGTGTTTCGGGGGATACCGCGTGCCAATCACAAAGAGAGCACTCTCACCGAAAACGGATCTTTTATAACCTAGAAAAAAAAAGAAAAAAACAAAATATGGGTGTCGCCATCGCCGGCCGATTTCGCAAGTAAAATTTGTGCATGCACAACGATTTCTTGAGCGGATCTCAATTATTGCCGGAGACCTTCACTACGGCACCTCTTTCTTCATTTACTCTTTCACTCCCTCCTTTATCGCTTCCCTTACGGCGCGGTTCGGGTGCCCACCGAGATATATGAGAGAGTTACTGCGTCGTTTCCTTTCCTCAAAACCAATTTCATTTCACTGCGCGAAGGACAGGACACATGGCAGAAGTATAGACAGGGCGAGCGCAGTCCTCTCTATTAAGAGCGGCCGAAGTTTGAAGTTCTTTCATATATACACAAGGTCTGAGGAGGGTGGGAGGCAAATTAGGTGCAGACGTTTTCCTTTCGGCGCCCGGCAAGCTGTCGCGTCTGCGCCAAGTAAGTAACAAAGGTGCTCGAAAGAAAACTGACTGTGGCATCAAGCACAGAACCAGATATGTTCCCTGCAAAACAGCAGTAGATGGGACGCTGCACCAACAAGCGTTTACGATGGCACAGTAACTACCTGGGCTCAAACTGCGGGCACCACTTGCCTAAGTACTGCCTATCTTGCGACAAAAATGTATGCCGCTTTTCAAGAAAAATATGATATATAATCGGCGGCGCCAAAGACAAGAAGGCACGTGTAATTTACGAAGCTTAAGGCTCCGAAAAATGATAAGGCAGATAAGGCTCCGAAAAATGTGCTAGCGAGCCTTCGGTTCACTTGAACAACAGGGAGCTTCCTTGCCTTGATAAGATGATTACTTCGAGTGCGCGGGGAGTGCTTGGCGCGCATGCGTATTGTCGTTGAGGAAAGTATGAGGAGTTATTTCAAAAGACTGCGTTCGTCCTGTCTACTGTCTGCTGCACTCATCCTGTCCTGTCCTTCGCGTAGTTTTAAGTTTCATTATGTCGTACCAACTAGCCCCCCATCGTACACTCCTGCAATTGATTTTAAATACAAGCTTCTCTGTGATAAATGCGCATTTTGCTGCCGGACAAACGTCAGCATAGCCAGAAAGAGCCACAGAATTGATTTTTTACGATTTTTACTGAGAACAGTAATTGGATGGAGCATGCTCTCAGTGCTCCTTAAAGGGACTATGCAATAAATTAATTGAGATTATGTAAAGCAGACGAGAGATAGTCATTCCATCACTCGTCACTCCAGCGCAAGAATTTTTCAGCTCAATAACAGCGAAGGTATAGACGATTAAAAATTACGCTCCTCATCTCCCCCCTCAACTCGTACACGTGGGGCAGCAGAAAGAAAAATAAAGAACACAGCTCTGGGACTGTGCCCCCCATGAATACGTCATTCGCTGACGTTCGGTTTGCGACTTCCGGTTGTATCCAGCACCCCAGCAGCAGCGTCTCTCCGGTCTCTAGACTCTCTCTTCGCCTCGGGCGGACGAAAGAGACATTGAGCCTCTTCGATTTACCACGCTCGGGCAGCCCGCTGGCTGCCCGCAAGTTCGCCTCTAACAGGAAAACGCATCATGGTCACGTGGGCTGGCGGCCACCGGAACCAGCACCAGCAATCACGGCGGCAAGCAAGTAGCGGATCACGGAGGGCAGATGCTCTCTCTAGCTTCGCGTTCTGCTGCGTCTCATTGCTACGCATGCGTACGGTAGAAATAGGTTGCCTGGTATCGAAAACAACGACTTGCAGTTATTGTGGGCTGCGTGCCGCAGACTGCAGAACGTGCAGCTGATTAAGCTCGAGCGCACTCGTGTACAGCCTTTGTCAAAAGTTTGGAGCCCAGGGGGTTTGCTTCTGAAGCACACTGTCTGGTTCGTAATGCATCTCCAGCGCTCCAAATTTGCTGAAGGTAAGGAGATTTCTGGTCCTGCCTCCTCCAATGGGTAGGACTTCCACGAATGTTACAGGAGACCCACTGCAAGGCTTAGAAGCAGACCCCCGTACTCTAAACTTTTGACAAAGAATGTACATCGGCGACGACAACGCGAGCGTGTGCCTTCGGTGCAGTGTGCTGTGTAAGCGTCAAGAAATTCTCAAAAGCATGCGATGAGCAATCGCAGTTTAACGTGTTTCAGTCAACACCACATAGGACCACATCTAGTCCATATAAAAATGGCCGCGCGAGCTTCCCGCTACCATACACCTCTCCGTCGTCTGCTATTTGCCCGAGCTCTGACAGCACAAAATCGTCCTGGCGAGTCGGGCTGCCAGCTGGGAGCCCCAAACCGCCCAGCCAGAGAAAAACGAACGCGTTCCGGGCAGCCACCAGAAGTCCAGAAGTACGCGGAGCAGCCCGAGAAAATCGAGCGCCTGGCGCCGCGCTCGGGCAGCCCGCAAGCAGCCCGCGGGCTGCCAGAGGCGGATAATCGAAGAGGCCCATTGCGAGTGGCTCCCGAACTCCCGACAGAAAGAGGCGGCAGTCAATGCCCTGGCTCGCGCTTGCCCGAAGGGGGACGTGGCTGTCGTGGCTCGAGCGAATCACAGAGTGTGGTGGCCTGCTGATGTCACGGGACTAGTGACGCCTATTTTCACGAAAGTCGGTCACCAATCGGCCCGCGAATTTAAAAAGAAACGTGGTTTTTCAAATTTCATAATAAATTGCCGGCTCAGTTCCGAAGATTCATGCTTGGTGTGAATGCTTCTTAGCATCATTTCTAAGCACTGAAAACATTTACAAGCGACTTTTCATTCGTTGCACAGTCCCTCAGCGAGCAGACTTGGATCGTGCGAACGGGTAATGCACACACCGTCAAAAATGAGGCAAGAGGAAAAAGGGGGAAAAAATGCACTGACATCGCACAGCACACGGGCGCCTCTTGCGTTTTGCCTCGATCGAAATGCGGCCGTCGCGGTCGGGTTCGAACCCGGGTACTCCAGCTCGGTAGAAGAACGCCTTATCACTGAGCCACCGCGGCGGGTCGAGCAGGAGAGACGCTGCCAACGCTGCTGCTGGGGTGCTGGGTATGACAACCGGAAGTCGCAAACCGAACGTCAGCGAATGACGTATTCAAGGGCGGGGCCCAGTACCAGAGCTGTTTTCCTTATTTTTTCCCGGTGCCCCGCGTGTACGAGTTGAGGGGGGAGAGGAGGAGCGTAATTTTTAATCGTCTATACCTTCGTTGTTATTGATGCTAGCTCAAAAATTCTTGCGCTGAGGTGACAAGTGATGGAATGCCTATCTCTCGTCTGCTTTACGTAATCTCAATTAATTTATTGCATAGTCCCTTTAAGGAGCACTGAGAGCATGCTCCATCCAATTACTGTTCACAGTAAAAATCGATTCTGTGGCTCTTTCTGGCCATGCTGACGTTTGTCCGGCAGCAAAATGCGCATTTATCACAGAGAAACTTGTATTTAAAATTAATTGCAGGAGTGTACGATGGGTGGCTAGTTGGTACGACATAATGAAACATAAAACTACGCGAAGGGCAGGACAAGATGAGCGCAGTAAAATCCCCCACTCCTGTTTTATGGGGAAAAACGGCAGTGACTCCCTAGAGTACCCTTCCCAAGCAAACATGTGCCAGGCGCGCTTTGATCACGTGGCTGATGCATTGCAAAATGGCTCAGGGGCGTGCCTGAAGCGCACACTTGCACGGAACACAAACAGGGCATGCATATTCGCCTTGTCCGATGAAGTGCATGTGCAGCGCCTCGACATGCGCGCTCTCTCTTTTGAGGTCAAGATTGCTCTTACTGGCAAGCGGTTCTTCTCCAGGGCCCGCGGTGCTCCCGCGGTGTCGTGCAGGTTTCTCGTCCGACGCTAGCAGGTCACGACGGCCGGGGATTCGCGGCCGCAGCGCAGCGAGCTTTGTTGTCGTCTTTTCGTCCGTCACGCATCAATCCCATTTTCTATACGCGCAGCGGCGCAGTTGTGACGATGACAAGGGCGCAGATTGATGGATTGATTGAATCATTGATTGAAAACCTTTATTTTAAATCACAAAGTATTTATAATAAGGGAAAGTTGGGCTAGTTGGATTGAACTATACATCATAGCGCTAAACAACGAAGACGACAAAGAAGAGGATCCAAGACAGTATTCATGGGACAGCAGGGTTGGGTACTTAGTCCAGGACTGCATGCGCTTTCCGCCGTGCCCTCACATTCCCACGTATTATGTGGTCTAGTAAGGGATGCGAGTCTACGCACCAGGAACAATCGTCCATGTACCTAGTCGGATACATGCGGTTATATAAGAGCAGGTTTTGATAAACCCCCAATTTGAATTTTTCGCCAGCCCTCGATACTGCACATACACGATGACGGCCAGGGCAAACTGAACTCACGACGAGACTCCAAGCCACAGTGGTCATGTGACAGCGCGGTCGCCTTACGGCTATGCATTAAAAAGCACGATGTCCCAGCCATGGGTAGAGAAAAAAATGTGGAAGGGGTTTAACGTAGTTAAACAGAATAGCCGTGCGGAAGAAGGTGTTCATTCTTCAATTGGACGGAGTCCCACTCCGGCTGCGCGAATACTCCGGCTATGTTCGCGCGCGCATTCTGCGCGTTGTTCTTTTTCAAATAGCACAATGTAGGCATCATCTGAAAGCTCAATGTACACTGTCAATTGATGCATACTGCTATAGTGTAGGTCCATTATCATCTGCACAATAGATGATATTTCAGATGGCGTATTCGGTGGTTTCGTTGATATGACCTGCTTCAGAGAACTTTTCTGAAGAAACTGCTTCACTCGGGACAGTCATTTGAACAACATGTATAGAAAATACATTTATCTAGTATTGTACGTTCTCAGTATGTGCGTTCGTTGAAATGTATTTCATCGGCAGGCTTTTAAATATAAAAAAAAAGTTGGCTATTTTGGGCCCTAATGTCTGCTCTGTGTCGGCGGGCGCAGCATCAATATTTTTACCACTTGGGGAGGACAATATACTAGTGCAGTGTGCGAAGTTTAGTCAACTTATCTTTATTAGCTCGTTTTTAATTACTTTTCCAATTTGAAGAACTCCGTAATACTGCCTCACGATCAGTACAAAACTGCTAATTCTATAGCCTAGGAATTAAGCATGGAAAAACTAGAACAGTAGTTCTAGAATACTGCGCAGTTGAATTTTGGGCTTGAACAAGTAGCGCATTATATTAGTGAGCCTTCAAATGCAATCTTTTTTCGATACGATATTCATTCGAGATAGCCGCCGTACTCAACAACGTGGACCCTGTTTGAGTCTCGTTCCTTGTGATATTGGTAAAACAAAGTTGGAATAATAGGCACAAACCGCGGTGATAATATCTATTGCACCTGCACCTGTAAAAGCAACAAAGCTTTGAGCTCATTAAACTGTCAGTGCAGGCGCTCGTGACTACACTTCTTCAAACTATTGAAGTCAATAATCTCTCCGCACTCTAGCTAGCTTTGCACGCTGACGCGATGTGGTCATGGATGTGGTGATGTCCTTCCTCCATGTGGCGATCACCGTTAAATAAAAATAAAGAAAAAAAGGCCTAGAATTTATGGTGGCAACTTCAAAGGAGACGCTCCTATCTTCCATCCATCCATCTGTCCGCTTGATTTGTTGCTGCTATAATACTCATAGTATTCTAGTTCACTATATATTTGCTGCACTATTTGCCATGGAGCTCTATGCCATGGAGGAAAAAAAAAACAAAAAAACTCAGGAGGGAGCGCGACGCCAAGCGGCCAGGCTTCGCAAAGCCAAGTTCTCTCGTTTTTCGCTCTCCCAAGTCCCTTAAGCTTGGAGGAAGGAAAATTTGCTTTTAAGTTTTGGTGTTGGTATGTTTTAGTGCGCGCGTCTGCGCCGCTCGTTTCGCGGCATGGAGGAAGATGTTTCGCGGGTTCGCGGCTCCATGGTTCGCGGGAGTCTAAAGCAAGAAGGTCGATCTACAGTCAGTTTGACGCCCTAGTCCGCGCATGCGCGCGCGCAGTGGGGCTATTCTCGAGGCACAAGTCGCGCCGAATACGCTCGCGCACATACGCGGTTCCGGCGTGAAATGCAGCAGTAAAGTATTTCTCTCTCTCGCTGCCGAGAGAGCGTGCCGACGGCTTTACGTCTGCCCCTGCGCGGGGTCTCCCGGCCCTCGGCGTTATCTTGTTTGTCGGTTTCGGAGCCGATGCTCGGAGTTAACGCGTTGCTGTGGGCTCACGCCGTTGCTCGAGAAGTGGCTGCCCTTGTCAGAAGACGACGGCAGATACCGTCCTATAGAATAATGCAGCTTTCGTTGCTGCGACCTGACAGGCGCTGCCATTAGTGACAGTAGCAAGAATTTTCTGTTTGTGATTGTGGTGAGGCCCCCAGGACGGCGTTCTTCCGTACGGATCCTGCATCCCGGCACGCAGCATTTCATTGCGCAGCTCAGACGACCCAGCCGCACTTCGCGAAACACACGGGCGCACTGAGGCACTGGCCTCTCGGTACATACAAATCTCCAAGCTCCATGGCCTGTGTGCGCTTCTCAAATTTCGAGCGCAGCCCTGTTAGTCGTGACACAACACAGCGAGAGAGCAAAACCGAAACCGAAATCCGGCTAAGAGCTACCGCTGCCTTGTCACGTGAGGGCTTCTTTCCCATGATGCTTTCATGCTCCCTCCTAGTTTTTTCCTCCATGTAGTAGAGATCACCGAACGCTATCACGTGGGGACTCTTTTGTTTTTACTGTATTTTTTATACTTTTATGGCTAGGCTTCAAGGCAGTCGCCAGACGCTCCCTCTTCGATTTTTTTCTTCCTCCATGCTGTTCGCATTGGTGCTTGTGCGGTGTCATCGTCCTCGCTGATCAGTATCGGTGCCTGGCTTGAATAACGAAGGCGATGTTAGCGCAACGCCATGGGTCGGAGTGAGTGGAAGTCCGGCTTTCGCTGGCTATGCGCTTGGGGCGTAAGAGGTAAGGCTCCTTTTGCATTCTGTGTCACATTTACGGTGTTGTGTTCATGCACATACCGTATTTACTCGCGTAATGTACAGCGGTGAGCAGCCCGGTACGTCTAGAGCGCGCCGACGGTGCTCTGCGGTAAAAAAATAGAGGAGCCAGTCAGCGCCATCTAACGTTAGGCTCTGTGTTTGAGTTATGCGTCTCGTGCGCATGGAGGAAAGAAGCTCGTGCGCATGCGCGGCAAAAGCAGAGGGATGCCTGCTCAGTTCGTTTCGTGCCGCCAGGGCGCGCTGTCTGCATTTGTGACGAAAATAGAGGAGCCTTTGTGACGCTGTGACGGTGACCAGGGCGTCGCCATGCCGCCGTGTTTCACGAGTGTAACGAGACGGCCAGGCAAGCAAGCGCGAGTGATAGCGAATGATCGCGCATTTGTGCATCGTTCCTAGATCTGTACGGATGCCAAATACAGTGTCCCTTGTAGTGGTTGTTGTTATTAGCTTTTGAAAAGATGGCACATACCCACACTGAGGGATCGGCCAAAAATCTGGAGGCAGAGGTTGTGCTATTCACCTGTACATACCAAAAGCAAAAGAAAAGCACATGGGAGAACACCGGGGGAGTCTACCACAAGGAGGGCAGGGAGTGAAAAGAGATAAGAGTTTGGATGGAAGAGAGAGAGACAAAAAAAGAGGAAGAAGTGATTAATTCAAAATGTAATAAAGCATAGAAAAGAAAATATTGTAACCTTTAGTAAGGCAGTCGATGAGATTCTAGCAAGAAATTTTGAACTAACGCAGTGCAAAGACATGCCATCAAACAATACACCTCTAATGCATGGTACGTGGTGGTGATGCGTTAACCTTATATGGACAAGATGAAAACAGACACCAAATAACCAACTAGGCCCAATTCTCAGCCAGGTGCGTATTTGAAACACACGATCATCCGCTATCACTTGCACTTGCTTTTGAAATGTGCGATCACCCGATGCCACTGGCACTTGCTTGCGATCACCCAATGCCACTTGCACTTGCTTGCCTAGCTGCCTCGTGATTCGCATGAAACGCATTTGTTTTCCGGCCGCTGTTACATATCATTCAGCGCGGCCCCAGAGGCGTGAAGCGCAAGCACTGAGCAGAAATGAGGCCGAGAACCCACGAGCAGGCATCCCTCTGTTTTTGCCGTGCATGCGCACGGGACGCATAACTCAAACCTAAAGCTTGTACATTAGATGACGCTGACTTGCTCCACTGAGGCACTATAGCTAAGCACCGTCAACCCTCTCTAGATAGGGCTGCTCACCACTGTACTCGGGTCTCTAGAATTTAGCCTCCATCGAAATTGGACCGCCGTGGAGAGGTAAATAAGAGTGGTGTTTGTATTTCCACCTCAAAGTAGCGGCTGTTATTTCTTCCAGGAGGATTGGCATGGACTGCCGAGTTGACAAAGTCCATTGGAGTGCCCGGGACATGGATGCAGTACTGGAAGGGCTGCAGGAGATTATCATAGCAGTATAAAATATTATTCTAAAGGTCTTCTTGTTTCCCATTGCAGTGTGCCGAAGCGGGCAGAGCTCACCTCTGTGGGACTCATTGCCGTGTTACGCTGAAGCTTTGTGTCTTGTGTAGAAATATTCTGTGTTCCTTGCCTATCCTGCCTTTTCGACCTGTCCTGAAGGCATGAGAAACACCTCGGCTCAAAAAGAATCTGGAAAATCTGAACTTATAGTGCTCGCGGTCTAAAGGGCACTAGGTGTAACCCCGAACACTCTTACGACACTACCGTGGCCACAGGGCAGTGTGCGCACCCGTGAGCAAACAGTAGCCGTGTTTACATGAATGAGGCAGTAGCGCATCACATTTCCTAGCGTACCTTGCGGAGCCGATATGCTACTGTTTACATGTGCTGCTGCAAGTCCGGTGGAACGTTGATCCTCACCCAATGCACGCGGCAGAGGGGTCCAGCTTTCCCCATCTTGAGCACAGTTTGCTTTGTTATTTGGCCAAGGAGGTATTGTATAGTTGCCACAGGAATGAGACGGTGTGCCTCCAAAACCGTTTCCATTCACTGCAAAAATCGACTCATATAGTTTCAATCCACCCCCGTCTGGTGCATTGGTACGACGCACTTTCGTAGTGCATTATTGCCATTTACATGAATGCAATGCACTAGAAATTTGATGCAATTTGATGCACCTGTTGTCGTATTCATGTAAACTCTGCTAGTGGTGAGCTTCTGTGTGTACTTGGAACAGATGGATTCTTTCTACCTGTCGCTCCCCTCTTTCCTCTTCCTGTCTCCTTCCTGTTCATTTCATGTCCGCTAACTGCAGCTTGGGGGCTTCAGGCTACTGTACAATCCTAAGGTGTGGCTGGTGAAATAAGAGATTCGACATCTGTGCGCGTGGTTGATAGCTGCTGGGGTTTCTTGCAAAGCCAGACATAATGTGTTCGACTACGGGTGCAACAGATGTCACGGCATTGTGCTCCTCAGCTGACACAACATGGCTTATTGGTGACGTCAGACATCCTGGATGGCGCACAACGCATAGCTGGCGGACCACAAGAAATACGAAGATACAGCGTAGTGTCAGTTGGCGCTGTAACTCGAATTGTTTCCTGCCTGCCGAGTACTTTTTGGATGCACCAACTCTCACTTAGCTTCGAATCCACAACTAGGTATACAATTGACCGCAGAAACGTGATGCCTCATAGCATTACAGACAGTGTTAACAAAATAAATAAAAGGGGGCTGTTTTCACAGCTATTTTCGCTCTTGTCTCCGTACTGCACACTTACTTTGGCCACGCTCCCATTCCATACCCCCAACAGGAAATCGCCCCACGTGCACTTAACGGGGTGTTTTAATAATACATCGCCGTCTAAATGACGCTTCATGTTTTCAGAATTTGTTCTAGGATGAACTCGGTTGTTCTTTACGAGGAATGACATCACAGGTGCACAGTGAAATCCGAAAACTGCTTTGAAAACTTTTATTTCCATGTATTGCTATTGGCGCTAAGCCTAAAGCCTACTTTTCACTTCCAGTTTTATCCCAGTCGGGCCGATGGATGGATGGATGGATGGATGGAAAACAGGAGCGTCTCCTTTAAAACGGTGGTGGCAGTTGCCACCATGCTCGGCTTTTTTTTTGTTTAACTGTGTTGTAAATTGTTGTTAAAATTTGCCATTTTCTTTCAGTACAGCTTCCTACACTTCTAACCTTATGTGACCTCTCTGCTTTTGAGCCACCAATCTTCCAATCGCTTTTTGCTAGCTTCCACTGCAGATTTATTTACATGACACCCTTGGGCCTCAGGAAGAGTGACTGTGCCTGCATCGACATCTGGATGGATACCATCACATTTGAGTATGAGATGTTCAATTGTTTCGACAGATCTACCACATAAAACTCATGTGTCAGCTTCTTCGTTAAATTTCTTTTTGTAGCTGCGCATTCTAGAAACCCTGACCTAGCTTCAAAGAGTAAGGTGCTGCCTCTTGAGTTATCATAGAACAATTTCTTCCAAATCTGCCTTCAGTATTGATTTAATTCTATACCGCTTCTTTTCCATTGAATTCATCTAATTTTTACCTTCTGTGGTTTTAACATGTCGTTTAATGCTCTTGCTTTCTCCGTCCTCATGTCGGGCATACCTACTGGTTAGTTTCCTAGTTCTTTTCTGCCATTGTGAGTCAACGCTCTTTCTGTATAAGTGTTTAAATACCTTAGCTGCCCACCTGTTATCGTCGAGTTTCCTCAGGCGTTCTTCATATAGCATTTTACTCTGAGCTTCCCTTGCTTCAAAGGATGCCCAGCCCATATCCCACTGTACTGCCTCGTTTGTGGTTTTGCCATGGGCACCTAGTGCTAATCTCAACAGCTCTCTTATTTACTTCTAATCTCGACTGAACTTCTGCCCTAAAGCACAGAACCGGATTCCCGAAAGTAAGCCCCAACACCATTATTCCTTTCCAAATACCTCTCAGTACTTCATATTTGTTGTACCCCCATGATACTCTATGTTTCATTATCCCGGCATCTCTTCGCCCTTTTGCCCTAGACTGTTCGGGCTTTTCCATATATCTCTGCCTTTCGTTTAACCATATCCCAAGATATTTGTATTCAGCCACTCTGGGTATTTTCGTGGCCTTGTATTGTAAGCACCTGATCAGTTGTATCGCTGAAAATCATCACACCTGACTTAGTTGCACTAAAACTGAGACCTAGAGCGTCTCCTTCGTCTCCACAACAATTAACCAGAGCTTGCAAATCTTCCTGGCTATCTGCTAACAGTACAATATCGTCCTCATACATTAAACCAGGAGCCGTTGCTCAGTGACCTTTCCACGTAATCTGTACGACAGATTATTACCTAGATTACTTCCTTGTAGCCTTCTTTCCATATTTATCATATAAAGCATGAAGAGCAGCAGTGATAGAGGACAAAACACCGTCGAGGGTGGCTCCGTGCAAGCAGAGCCACCGTGTAGAAGTGTGCGAGAGGGGGGTGTCAACCTTCCAAAACTTGCCAGACCAAAGGAGGGCAGATGGCACCCCCGTAAAGAAGAGCAGCAAGATGCTGCAAAGTAGCAGCTTGCCACTAGGTTGCTGACATTATCACCTGGAAACAAATTTGCTGGCAACACCAGGAAAGCCTTCAAAAAAACAAAATACGGCTTGGCCCCAGCATCATCACCACTGGCCTACCAGCAGCCACCCCAGCCACATAAATTTACGCGTTATGTGGCAGGCATCTCATGTACCCATACCTTGGCACCATGAGAGGTGGCTCAGTCACACTCACGGCCACTCGCACTCACATCCACTCAATCACACTCATGTCCACTCACACCCATGACCGCTCGCACTCACATCCACTCACTCACAACCACTCACTCGCACTCATGACCACTCGCACTCGCAACCACTCACTCACACTCATCTCATGACCACTCGCTCTCATGACTCACTCGCGCTCACAACTATTCACTCACTCTCATGTCCACTCTCACGTTCACTCACTCATTGTTTGCTGACAACGGTGGGGATGAGAAATTTACTGCCACGGCTGACTGCCCTCGTGGCTCCCCTAGCATAGCCTGAGTCACAAAGACGTGGTGGTGAGCCGCCCAGGCATTGTCTGGCTAGTTGGCCAATTTTCATAGTTTCGATACTCGAAGAAAGTGGTCACTCATCACCCATATTCCATGCACCGAATGCTATGCACGTGTGCTCCCATGCTTGCTGCTGAGACGATGAGTGCCTGTTCAGCGTCAGCTAAGATGCTTAGACAAGTTTTTGAACGGTGTCCATAGGCATGCGCAGGGTTCTCTATGAGAACGAGCCAAGTTTCAGTGCAGTGCCCCCCAACCTCCTCTCACCTAGGCCCCTAAGGCCAAAACGAAGCGCAAAGATGAGGAATGATTATAAAACATTTATTTCCATGTGAGGGAATTGAAAAATATGCAAGATATTATTCAGCAGTAGTTTTTCTTTTAATCTGTAACATCGGTAGAGGAATACATGGTATAGAGAGGATAAGCGGCTGGTTTTTTCACGCTCAAATGTGCACAAGGAAGGGGGAAGCCTCAGGGTGCTTGCCAGCATTTCCGCAAGAGGTCTTGTCTTCACCCAGACGAAGACAGTCCTCTTGTTGAAACGTTCGCAAGCACCCTGAGGCTTTCCCCTCCCTTGTTCACATTTTGAGTGTCAAAAAATTGAGTGTCGTTTTGTGTGTTCACCACGTGAGTACCAGCAGAGGAAGGCAGTCTCTGCGTTGCTGAAGCATCAATGTAACATTGCATTTCTGGAGTAATTTCCATTCTCTCTAGACCCCAGAAAATGTGACAGATTTGTTTTTTTGGTTACTGTAACTGCAAAAAAAACCCTGAAAAGATTGCCTCAAAATGACCCAGCAAGTAAACAGTTCTTAGAATGCAACATTGTGGGTCTTCGGCTGTTAAAAAACCTTCTTGGCCATAGCACTGCAATGCAAGCAATGACGGAACAGGTTCGACAGAGTAAATGTATGGGGAAGACTTGGCGATTAGGGGACTTAGACGATTAGGAGGGGGGTGCACCCCCTTCCCTTGTGCGTGCGCCTATGACAGTGTTTAAGTAGCAGTAATGAGTTTACCTTGACAATGGTTGGATGGTGTCTAATTACCAATATTTGGTCTTCCTTGGCAGTGAAGTTCCGTTACTCTGCATGAACACATTGGAGTCAAGTGGCGACTATGAATACTTTTCGCGGCATGGAAAATGGAGCGTGTTTTTCAAACGATCAAGTGATTTCCTCATGGAAAGGGAAATGGCTGGAATGGGCTGCAAGTAGAGGATTTCCCCACATAATAACAATGCTAGGGGGAGTTGCCACCATTAATCCATTTACAAAACCTTCTAAGCTTAGTATGTGAGACCGATCTGTGGACACGTCTGCAGTGCAGCACGTTTTCTGCATTGCACATAATCTCTGTCTGAAGGAGGTTTTACAAACCAGCACGGTGTTTTTGAGGCCGGTGCGTGCGGAGACCACATGCGCATCCACGTGGTAATAGGGGATGCTTGCATTGCACCTGATTATTCTCCAACGTCGTTCGTGGAAGAATGCGTATGCAGCTAACTTGTGAGCCATTTTGTAGTGCGCGCCCTTCTGAAATGATAGGACTTTACTGGGAAAAAGCGCTATCCAGAAGTTCGTAGAGGAAATCGTAGTATCCGGTTCAAAGGATACCTCATGCTGTCCAGATACCAGTGTGGGTAGGATTGCTGAAACCGGTGTGTACAAACAGAAGTTAATCCACTTACTGTACTGAAAACATAAAAAATAAACAAAATCGCATTTCACAAGCTCATTTCGATTTCACTCGCCCAGTGCCAAAGATTAGGTGCCACAAATCATAACCACGCCTTACACACATACAGTGGAAGCTTGTATGCAGTTGCAGACTTGCCAGGCCAGCCCCCAGCCGCTCAAATTGCAACAAAATTCTGCTTACATGACCTTTTCATTACAACAAAAAAAAAAAACTTTTTTTTTGGACTCCGGGGAGAGCATGGGGAGCTTAATTTTCAACTCTTTCCTGTTCTACGAGCACACTCCGGAGTCGAACATGCCGGCACCCTTCGACCTGTTTATGAAAAGCTCCTGGCCCCCCTTCTGCCCGCTGCCCTCAGTTTTCTGTTCTCTTCTGGTTACATTCTGGGCTGTGGCATCTGTCAGACGTTTTTTCTCTGCTGCCTTCTCGGTATTGGCAGTTTGAACAGCAGCACTCGCTTGCATGATAATTTTAGGCGAAATGAAAACTGTCGCCCTAGCTTGATTCTTATTAGCTTTCATTCACTTGTACTACTTTTCTTTTGTAGTTTCTTTCTCGAGTGAAACGGTGACAATGCTCAGAGACACTCTATTTGATATCCCTTCCGCGAGTACAGCTGGCCTAATCTTTAGCTGGCGTGCGCGACGGCCGCTTTTTCTGTGCTCCTGCGCTTTGGGATGAAGCAAACTTGCGGAAAGCTCAATATTAAGCACGGGCTTAGTGAGCCTGGGCTTAAGTTTGATATTTTCGCAAGTTTTCTCGGTCATAAGCTGCATGAGCACGGAAAATGCGGCCGTTGCAAACGCCAGCTAAAGATTTGGCCGGCTGTACATCAAAATTAAGTTCAAACTGTTCGTCCAATCAATCAAAAAGGGTGTGGCCAATTTTGTTGCCACCTCATATCCACTGTGGAAAATCGCCGCAATGTTTCATCACAGTTTAGTTTCCCTCTCAATCTTGTTGAGGGAAATTGCGTTGATGATTATTATTGAAGGATGCTTGACGGGGTTCTTGCAGATTCGATATCGCTCAATCACGTTGCTAGACAACACTTCTGAAAAGGTTAACTTTTTATTAACAATTAATAAAACAAAGAAAGATACAAGCAAGGAGAAAACTTATTTACATTTGACTGACGCGTAGTTTTACATGACGAAACTAGCCCTCGGTCCCGCCGAAACAGCTGGTTCAGGTGGGGACAGTTACCAATCAGGTAACTCCACAAACATCCACCCAATAAATCATTGGGCAAAGGAAAACATCACCTATCAACAATTGGGAAAGGACAATGCAGCCAATCAATGATTTTGGAAAGAAGATAACTCATTTCGACAAACACTGTACAAATATGTACACTTTCCGCCATCAAGATTTTGGAGGATTCTCCCTTCCTCCCGTGAGCTTCGCGAACATTCTTGCTTTCCCGCGGTGCAGGTTGTTGCAACCTCTGGTAAACCTAGGTTTGAGAAAAGTCGCCTCAGGGCCTATCTGTTCAGTACCGTCACTTACAAACTGTTTTCATGCGTGCGGCTAGCGTGGCAATGTCCTGTTGTCCGCGCCTCAAGCTGTCAACGCGCGCCGCCTTAGACATGGGACAAAAGCTACGCAGTGCGGATCCACTTCACCACAAGAACGTGCACAATGGGATGCGACCCGACGTATACGTTCCCGGAGGGGGTTTGACCTTTCCCATTATCCTGGAATCCTCCGCTGTCCGGCTCCCCTTATTCCGCTGGGTAGCGAGTGTGACTCACCACCTTCTCTGCAGTTGTGCGGAGGGCAGAAAAAAAAATACTCGATGGAAATTTCTTTATCGCGAACCTAGACACGGCAAACAATGCACAGCACTGGGAGCTTCACTATCACCATTGGCACGAAACAATCATTTCTGGCGCAAATTAAAAAACTTATTACCAGTCTGGATATCTCCTTGGGTGTCAAAGGCATCACCATGTCTGATACTATATATACAAAAAATAAAAACCGCATGCTTGATTTGCAACGCTGGGCTTTTTCAAGCACATGATGGAAACAAGAATCCTCCGAAGTTACCGAAAAGTGCACTTGGTTTTCGTGCCGTTTCCGGGCTTGAGTCGAGCTTGTGCAGTTCAAGAGCTGGGCCAAGTAGTTTTTGCATGGGTCCGGCCCAACCAACAAGTTACAACTAGAGCAGAGCTCTGCAATGTGCACACCTGGGCACTGAAAAAACCTAAGAGTCAACTGCAGCGCTCGAGATTCCATATTACGGTAGTTATTGCTGAGAAGTGGAAGTCGTTGCTTCAGCAGTAAGCATTGTAACTCTTGTGTATATGAGATCAAGCCATGTGGGGAGCGTGGCAAGAGACGTCTATCTACATTTTCAGGACTGACAGTGTAAAACTCGATAAAGGAGCTCACAAAACTTGTAGCGGCTCATTGCATCCGCGAAAGGCATGCGCCCGTGCCAACGGTGAACTACAAAAGCAACGAAAGATTGCTGTGCCCGTGACAGTGGAATCCTCTGCTTCGGTTGTCCAAAGACACCAGCATGATGCCTTATGCTGCCTCGAGCGCCCTCAGTAGTGAATATTTGCTTCCCTCAGCTGTCAAAAACATGAAAATGGCTAAGTGGGTATCGGGGTCATGAAACGTACGTGGCCGACTTCGCTGTCCACCACTCACATCCACTCATTGCTTCTCACGTCCACTCACAACCACTCATGTCCACTGACATCCCCTCATCAATCATGTCCACTCACCGCTCACCTCTACTCACGCTCACATCCACTCACTCTGCTCAGAAATGACTTTTGGCGGCCCAATGCAGAACAGAGAGCATAATAATATGCTCGGATGATCGGCCAAATGGCCATATCTTGGATAAGCTGGGCCGATTTTATTGTCTATAGTAAAGACTTTAATCTTGTCGAGAGAATAAGGTTCGACCAGATGGAGTGGGAGGGCATAAGGGAAATGCTGGACAGCTTTTACTTTGATATAATGACGATCCAGTTGGAGAGGAATTCGCAAAGCTGAAGTACGTTCAAACCTCTGCACCATAAAGAGTGCACTTCAATAAAACATGATGCTTGGCTAGTTGGTGATTCATATTTGTAATGAAGACAGCGCAAAAAAGGCAACCACAGAAGAGAAGACGGCACGACACAAAGAACGCTCGATGAAAGAGGGTGAATTGAGTGATGTGGCGGATGAGGGAACACACAAAAAGATTGATTCATTGTAGTAGAAATGTACTTCTATAAAACATGGTGCTGGGCTAGTTGGAGATTCGTACTTTTGAACGAAGACAGTGCAAAAAAGGCAACTACAGAAGAGAAGACGGCATGACAAAAAGAATGTTCTTTGTGTCGTGTCATCTTCTCTTCTGCGGTTGTCTTTTTTTGCTCCGTCTTCGTTCCAGATAAAGAGTGCCAATGTGTTTATTTCAATCCTGAAAATGTAACAAATCTTCTTCAGCTTGCATCTGTCTCATCACCTTCCCTTAGCAGGGGCTCTTGAAAGTTGCTTAATATTGCACAAACAGTCCACATCTGGTTGGCTAATGGAGCCAAAGAAATTGGCAAAGGATGGTCGAATATGTCATCATCAGCCTGACTACACCCACTGCAGGGCAAAGGCCTCTCCCATGTCTCTACAACTAACCCTGTCCTTTGCCAGCTGTGGCCACTGTATCCCCTCAAACCTCTTAATCTCATCTGCCCACCTAACTTTCTGCTGCTCCCTGCTATGCTTGCCTTCTCTTGGAATCCACTCTGTTACCCTTAAGGACCAGTGGTTATCTTGCCTTCGCATTACATGCTCTGCCCAAGCCCATTTCTTTCTCTTGATTTCAACTAGGATGTCATTAACCCTCATTTGTTCCCACTCTGCCCGCTTCCGGTCTCTTAACGTTACAACTATCATTTTTCTTTCCATAGCTCGCTGTGTTGTCCTTAAGCTGAACCCTTTTTGTTAGCCTCCATGTTTCTGCCCCGTAAGTGAGTACCAGTAAGATACAGCTGTTGCATACTTTTCTCTTGAGGGATATTGGTAAACTGCCATGCATGATCTGAGAGACCCTGCCATATGCGCTCCATCCCATTTTTATTCTTCTTGCTATTTCCCTCTCATGGTCCGGATCAGCACCCACTACCTGCCCTAAGTAAACGTATTTCCTTACCAATTGTGAACTGCTGTTCCCTTGCGAGACTGTTGAACATTACTTTGGTTTTCTGCATGTTAATTTTGAGACCTACCGTTCTCTTTTGCGTGTCTAACTCATTGATCATGCTTTGCAGCTCATCTCCTGAGTGACTTAGCAAGGCAATGTCATCAGCGAATCACAATTTACTGCGGTATTCTTCATTAACTCCTATCCCCAACTGTTCCCAATCGAGGCCTCCGAACACCTCCTGTAAACAGGCTGTGAATAGCATTGCCGAGATCATGTCTCCCTGCCTGACACCCTTCCTTATTGGAATTTTATTGCTGACTTTATGAAGGACTAAGGTAGCTATGCAGTCGTTATATCGTCCAGTATTTTCACATGAGACTCTTCTACACCCTGATTCCACGATATGTGCATGGCTGCTGAGGCTTCCACTGAGTGAAAGGCAAACAGCGCAAAGACGAAGACTGCAGCAGAAGAAACACAGGACGAGCGCTGACTCACTACTGAAAGTTTATTCTAAGAGAGCAACATAGTATATGGAAGAAGTGGCCAACCTATCAACAAGCATACAAACACAAACCTGTGCTGCTACGGGGTATCAAGGCATGCAACCTCATAATCATGTTATAAAATAGATGGCTTACTAACGCACAACCTTGTTTTCTTCCTCATGTGGTAGGCTTCCATAATCTCATGTGTCAAGCGAAACGGGTGCTTGTACAGGATATCACAATAGTGCAAGGAAGGAAAACAAGATTTGCAATCGCGGACACGGTCAACGAGATTATGATGTTTTGTTATTGGGGTGTAATAAGACAGCCAAAAAGCTTAGGAATTCAGCTTTGGTGCCTAGTCTAGAAAAAGAGAAGGAAAGAAAAGTTTGCCATTCTCTCTTATGTACACCATCTGTCACATAATCTTATAAATGTGGCAAAAAGATATGACGAAGGGGTTGTTTTCTCTGCACCCAAGAAACTTAAAAGGGTTTGTGCGATTTTGCAAAAAAAAGGCTGAGCAACTAAAAGAATCAGAAATAACCTGTGGGGTTAAGCATGAAACAAAGTATGCGCCATGCACAGAGAATCCCAATGCCAAGCGAACAAGTGTATATCGGGCAGACTGGACGATGCATTAATGTACGTTTGAAAGAGCAGGCGAATAATTTGAAAGTTAAAAACTCTACTAATCTCATTGACCATGTCCGTGACTGCAAATCTTGTTTTCCTTCCTTGCACTATTGTGATATCCTATACAAGCACCCATCCCGCTTGACACGTGAGATTATGGGAGCCTACCACATGAGGAAGACAGCAAGGTTGTGCGTTAGTAAGCCATCTATTTTATCACATGATAGTGAGGTTGCATGCCTTGATGCCACGTAGCAACATAGGTTTGTGTTTGTATGATGTTGATAGGTTGGCCACTTTTTCCATATATTGTGTTGCTGTCTTAGAATAAACTTTCAGTTGTGAGTCAGCGCTCGTCCTGTGTTTCTACTGCTGCAGTCTTTGTCTTTGCACTGTTTGCCTTTCAGTATGTACCACCAACTCGCCCATTTAGCTCTTTTGCTGAACTTAATTTCCACTGAGTATCAAATATCGAATTTGTGGTAGGCCTTTATACGTTGTATCCACCTTTCCACATGGATACGAAGAGTTGCAGCGTCTTGAGTTTTGCTTACCTCAGTCAAAGTGAACTGGTTGCTCCTCAAGAAGGGTGGCAGGTTTAGTGCTACACCCTTTTGTCACAAGAGGTCTGCAGTGAGGAAGCCTTTGTCAGCCATTGCTGAATCACCTCGGTCAAACTCTCCAGGTCTAAGAAGCCGCCCCTAATCCCCTAATCACGCACTGTCTGTCTGATGAAAAGCTCAGATACAAAAGTAACCTGACCACAGGGAGCAACTCCGATAACTCTTTTGAGTGTGTGGGCCGATTTGTAGTGGGAGTACAGCTGGGTCTGAGTTACAAAAGGTGTTTGCACATTGAAGCGTATATCAGTAGCATCGAGGAGGACAGATGTTGAGGCATAGTCCTTAAATGCCTGTGGCATGTCTTCATCAGTAGTTTGCCATGACAGCCAAAGTGGCATTGTTGTGAGCTGCAAGTACATGAACTCTATTCATTCAGAAAATATACGCGAGACAGTACTAGGCGATAGACAAAATAGGTGGCCTAGGTGTCGGTGAAACACACCAAGTCGAAGTTTCGTAAGAACCAAGAACAGCTGGTTCTCCACACACAGCTTTTGTGGTCTAGCTGCCATCATACTTGTATGATCACTGGCTTCTACTTCTGGCTTTGTATTGTTTAATGTTTTTTTTTCCCATTTTTGCCAGGTTCAAGGTATTCAAACAGGGCAATAAAGCTGCTACAGTCTGGTAGACCAGTATAAAACTGGATAAACTTCTGTATTCCAAAGGGTGCTGACTCTTATTTAAGCTTTTCCACAATGCGCTGGGCATCAACAAGCTCGTTACAAAGAAGGTTGAGACCCTGAGTCGGTGCATATATTTTATTCTCAACATACTCCACTTTTCCTTTCAGCTCAAGTAGTTCTTGTCTGCTCGCAGCAAAATGTGCTTGCAGCGGTACAGTGGTGAGCAGCCTTGTCTAGAGCGCTTGAGCAGTGCGCACTTGGTAACAAAAACCGAAATTAGAGAGCAGCCCCTCATTACAGGGCAAAGTTTTCCTGCCTGCTTTGTTTACGAGGCTATCTGGCGCTACTTCCGTGTGCAAGCGTTGCAGCTGGACCCTAGAGGCTGCCACAAAATCTGGATTTGTTTGCAAGGAAGTGCACCGCCCGAGCGCTCTAGACAAGGTTGCTCACCACTGTACCTCATTATCTCTGTTCGAAGCACATTGTCCCTGAAGCATCCACTCATTATCATCACTAGCATCGAGTTGTGCCTGTAATTTAGAGATAGTGGCACTGCATGTGCATGTGCCACAAAAACTTTGTTGTAGTGAAGGCACGTTTGCAGGAAAAACCTGCTTTAGCGGACAGGGGAATATGGTGGTGGTGGGAACCGGGAATATGGTGGCCGCGGCTGGCGAAGGACAGGGTTAATTGGAGAGACATGGGAGAGGCCTTTGCCCTGCAGTGGGCGTGGCCAGGCTGATGATGATGATGATTATGACCGTGCCGTGAAGATAGACTTTCAGGAACTACATCCAGGGATGGTGCTTCGTTCTCACTATGCATGCCACTCTGAGAATCTTATTATTCCTCTTGAGTCTTGTGTCGCTTTTTCTTGGGAATCAGGCATTCCAGGCGGTCACATGGCAGTTTCCTTGAGGGCTTGGGTTTGCAAAATGTAAATACTGATGACACAGCAGAGTGGTGGTGGAGGAGGCAAGGCCACTTGCCTCACTGTTCCAGTAGTCAGGCTCTGTGAAATGAAGGGAACACACATTGGTCACATTTGAGTTCTTGAAAGGTCCCTCATCTCTCCGTATCGCAGCTATCCACTTTCTTTTCAATTCCTTGTCAGTGGGAAATCTGTGAATCGAAACCTGAAAATAAACCACTGCTATTAATACACGCCCCTGTTCGTGGTCATCGCTATGTATATGTAGACTCCGAATCATGCACGCAGACGGCTGTGACAAAGCAACGTTGAGCAGTAACCTGTAATGCTAGAGATTCTTGAAATAAAGTTCCCAAAAAAATTATGTTGTCGATGATTTGCTCAGACAACAAATCAGCTGTCAAGGGGGTTGACGAAAATACTTCTGAATTTCCATTACGTAGTAAGGTGACGCGTAGGGTGCCTTGATCTCCGCTCGCCTCATCCTAGCGATGCGGAATGATCAGTGCCGCAGACCAGTAGGGTTTCTGCAGATCGCACACTTCCTTGGTAAACTAGGCAAACATGGAATCCAGCTATGGGCTCACGCATAGCCTATGGTGTTTAGTTTGCTCTAATCTAAAAGGATCTGGGTATAGACCCCGTAAACATTGTGAACGAAGAACAAATCACAACAGCAAATCATGTAACCAGGATAACGTGCATGCTTTGCAGTACGTAGCTTAGATTGCAGTGGACTGTGAACACAACTTTCTGCCGATTGAAAGTGAAAACTTGGTGAAATGCCCTATACACACGGGAGTTATGTAAAGCTGTCTACTCGAATACTTTAAACTGACAAGCAGCAATGCTAGAAACAACACGCATGTAGTACGTACTACCTTTCGTTCGTCCTTGTCGACATAACCGGATTGGTTACACATCGGAACGTAGCAATGAGTGGGCATATTGAATCACATTCGCGAAAGTGCGCAGGCGTTTGATACACATTATTAAATATTGAAAGAGGACCTGTTGTGGCTGAACATACGACTGTAAACACACTGATAAAGCAGGTGACAGCACTGACAGAGGCATGACCCGCATATCCATGGAGGAAGGAAAGAGTTCTTTCCTTCCTTTATGCATATATTTTATGCCCCTTTTCTACAGTGCTCTAGAACCTTGGCATTTTACCTTCACCATGGCGGACGGCGCACAGTGTTGCCTGAGGTTTCGAAAGGAGTGATCGGCTGCGGCTTCGGGCTTGAAGCCTGTCAGGGTGGGCGTACTTTTTCATGCCAAAAAACAAAAAACTGTGGCGATAGTCTAGTGCTCATGTAGTGGCCAGCGAAGTTGATCTTTTCGCGCTGCTGCAGGTTCGAAACCCAGTCGTGGCAATATTTTTTTCTGCAGGTATCTGAAAGGCTCCAGGCAGACATCAGCTTTTCCAGGATTGCTAGTGAAGTAGTGCTTTAACAGCAAAAAAATAAAAAATACAGGCCGAGAGCCCGTTCCGCCCCTCCTCCCCTTGGCTTGACTGTTTACTTTTTTGGCCACTCGCTTCCCCAGGCAGGAGAACAGAACTTTTAGGCTGTGCTCTCTTGTGTTCCTTGCCTTGCATTTGGCCAGTTGTCTACAGATTAAAGGAGTGTTTGTACTTAGCAGAGGTCTAGCTACCAGGCAGTCAATACACGAAATGACCCAGAAGTTTCTTTTGCAGTTTTGATATGCAAAATTTTGTTGCAAAAGAAATGGCTGTATTATCTCCTGAACTAATTACGTGGTACCTAGACAACAAGCCAAATGTCAGACAAAAGGGGCAAGAGACAGCAAAGCAACAAGTTTTCTCACACACTCTCAATGCACACATTTTGTCTCCCAAGCATGCAAGACGTTTGTACTTTCATCACAGTTCTTATTGCTTGTGAGATGGCAAGTATGGGCTCTTCGTGAAGTGCCTTTCATTTAACAGCATTAAATTACCACCGATACAAAAAAGTTAAAATGCATATATATACAGCTAGGTAGGACCTCTATCATCCAACTACTAGCATCGGATACCACAGCTACAGAAGAGCTACAGTGCTTCTTTACAGCTAAACAAGGTACCAGCTAGAAGCCTACAAGATGTCAAGAAAAACCTTGTTATCGACAGCGCATTAGCCTAGGCTACAGGAGGTCTTCAATACTTTGGATGCCCATATAAAATCTTGGCTACGCATCTTAAAGACGTTAAAATGTCTTGGTGTAGATGACTTGTAGATTTCTACAAGCACTTTTTCTTTCGCCGGTCGGTTTTTGCCAGGCCTATCACACCCCCCTCACAACTGATGTCAAGAAGGCAGCGCTCACAAGGCAGTATTCAAGCGAAAGACGGCACTTAGTGGTTGCCGAGATGAGGAAATGGGAGTTATTTAGAATTGTAAATTACTGGCTTACTTTTGAGGACTTATATGTGGCATGCACGCTTCATGGCATTCACTGTACATAATGCATGCATTTGATAGCCTCTTTCAAAAATCTTAAATCGTTTCATAGGCCCTTTAATGACTGCCTTATTGCACTATACACCAAGCCATGCTTTAAGCTCTCTAGGTTCTTGCCCTGAACATCCGAAAACTGGCTGCACTAGGGATGGTGAACCAACGAAGTTGCAATCAGCTCTGGACAGGATGCTGGAAGGGAAATAAAGGTTTATTCTCTCCTTCTCAAGTGACTACAGCAGTCGCAAAATCAGTTCTTGCCGCCTGCCGCCCTTCACGTGTGGTCTCTGCCATTTTAAACTCAAGAGTAACTATTCAGAACGGTTCTCTGTCCTGCGCTTGTACTTGAACAGCGTGACCCACAGTTGAAGCTGGCAGTGACGGCAGTGACTGCTGTCGGTCAGTGTTGTATCCCTTCTAGCTGTCAGTGCTGGGGACCTCTGGGTCGGGATCTCCTGCTTGTGCTGCTCTGAAAGGTGGACTGAAAACTGGCGTTGTTTTCGCCGCGTTGGTGGCAGGTGCAGATATGGCCGGAACTTTTGCGCAAAGGCACTCTTTCTGCGACCGGTACAGACCGGCGAAAAGCCTGTGGTTCCGGGGTCGGCATTCTCGAAGCGTGCTCAGAGAAGTGCTCTTCAAACCCTCCATATGCATAGATCAGTCTTGCTAGGAGTAGTCTTTCTTCAGGTCCCAAAAGAGGTTCCTGCGGCTGCGAGGCAAAGCTTTCTAGAGAGGTCTTGCTGGGCGCCGCCCTTTGTCGCGAAGAATGATCACCAGCTGCAGAGAAGCCATAGTCCGAGAGCCTGACGTTTCGTTGGCGCAGCGCTCGCGCAGTCATGACGGAAGTTCTTCCCTGTCGTTCTTCCCTTTGATGTGGCATCACTGGTGACATCTGCCGGCGGTACGCAGTGCCGGCTGTGTTTCTAAGGCGATGCTTTACGCTCGGCCTGGGCGCAGAGTGGTGGCCTGAGTCGCTCCTTGAAGGGCTGACGTCGCTAGAAGCCTTGACTGCCGCAGGGGCTCTGGTGCGCAGCCATCTGACGACCTTGGCAAGAGCGCAGAACGCGAGAAGTGGGAAAGCAGCCATGAACTTCAAGCGGCGTGCCAAATGCTGCGCGATGCCAGAGGCAACCTGCACGAGCCTCGACACGAACCTCAAGCCGTCTGCCATGCGGACGCCAAGGCCAGGTCGCCGCTGGGCGCTGTCGCCGCTCAGCCTCTCATCGCGGCCTCTCACCCTGGTGACGAACTCCCGGGCGTATGCAAGCGCCATAGCGATCCTACGGAACTCGTACGTGCCTTCTGTGTGGCGGGTTCTTGAGACTGCCCTCCGTCGGCCAGAGCTGGTCGCAGCAGAACGAATGGCGACTGCTGTCGGGAGAGGACGTGGCTGTTCTGATGACTGCGCGTTCGAGCACGTGCACGTGCGGCTCCGTCGTCGTCTTCCCTCGAGCGGGGTGGCACGCTCAGCCGCTCATGAAAAGTATGCGCGGCGCTGAGGAGGTGTACCGTGTTCTGCAACTTTATCGGCACAGGTTTGAAAAATTCTCCCGCCACAACCGTTGGCTCGTTTTTGGTGAAACCGCGCACAAAGCTTCCTTATTGTTGTCCGTTTTAAGGCATAGTAAGTATAAAAGTGGTACTTACCAGGTTTGGTCACGCGAGATGCGAAACCAGAAGCACCCGTGTTGAGATCGAGCCGTCGCCATCGAATTTCTGCCGAAATGTACTGGTGACGCCAGCTGGCATACCTGAAGGAAAGCGCCGTGAAAGCAGACGGCAGAAATACGACGAGACAATGGACAAGATATCTTTTATTGGTAAATCACCGTCAAGTCATTTAATTTGTTTACGATAGTTTTCAAAATGCGTTGGCCGAAAAATATTTCACGCGCTTAAGCAGACGACATGGCCCGAACGACGCATTCAAATCAAGCAGCCACGCTCGCTGCAGCGCTCGCCTCGGCGCTTTCCTTCAGCGATGCCAGATGGCGCCACCAGTACATTTCGGTAGAAATTCGATGACGACGGCTCGATCTCAACACGGGTGCTTCTGGTTTCGCATCTCGTGTGACCAAACCTGGTAAGTACCACTTTTATACTTACTATGCTTAAAACGGACAACAATAAGGAAGCTTTGTGCGCGGTTTCACCACAAACGAGCCAACGGTTGTGGCGGGAGAATTTTTCAAACCTGTGCCGATAAAGTTGCAGAACACGGTATAAGGACAATTTGCTGCACAAACAGGCCACTTCTACTCAGGTCAATTTCTTTTTGAAACGGAGCGCGTACTTTCTAGTCGTCTTAATTGACAACCGAAAAAAAAAAGATACGAAGAATAACACAAGAGGGCGTTCGAAGCAGAAAACGATTTGATGACAGAGAGAGAAGGTGAAATGACAGAAATTGCATAGCAGCAATACAGCTCAGCACAGAACTAAGAATCCTGGCGCGCTGGGAGAGCAATTAATTGTGAATTAAGTTGGTTCAAAAATATTCATTTGAGTGTAAAGTTCCAGAGCGACTCAGGCGATGAGGGACACTGTAATGAAGTGCTTCGGAAATTTCGAGCACCTGGGGTTCTTTACCGAGCACTGACATCGCAGTGTATTCGGCACAGGCCTCTAGGATTTCGCCTTCATCGAAATTTGACCACCGCGGCCGGGATCGAACCCGCGTCTTTCGGGTCAACAGCCGAGCACCATAACCACTGAGACACCGCGGCGGCAATAAAGTTTCGACGCGAGTGCCCAAGGAAAAGGAGCAAATCTTCCGGTGTGCGCAGTTGGAGTTGCTCTTGCGCTAAAACTCGAGGCATAAATACTTTTTAGAGTGTTGGCTCTTATTAGCTCGTTCCTCAGTTTCACGCCGCCGTTTAACGTCCGCAGCGCCACCTGTCTGGCTTGGCAGGTGGCGAAGTGGAGAGAGGAAAATCTCCTTTTCACTTTTAGGGGAGAGGAGGGAAGATAAAGAGGGAGAGAGGGTAGGAGGCGCAAAGGATGTAAAGCTCGCGCTATCGAAACTCATTTGTTTATTTTTTTTTGCCAGTAAAGCCCTCCGCCGGTCAGGTAAAGCAACAAATTATTTTGGAAACACATCAACAGCTAGCGGCGTCATGCAGACGCACTTGAGGCCAAGTCATTGATCGCCTCATTGTTCCGGCGTGTGACGCCCGGGTGAATTTTCGAAATTATTACATCTAAAAATGTCTAAAAATAAAAGTAGTCGGAATGTTTGCTTGCACATAAATGAGCATTAGTATACCAGCGATGACGCTGCAAATATATTGTTTTGGGGATGGGCGTGCGCTGTAATCGGCATTAAAATAATTATACCGAACACTTATCTTAGAGGTGGTGCTTGACTAAAACTATAGCATTTTTTTCTGTTAGCCATAAGAAAGCAGCTGGTAGGGGCATTTCATGCGTGTTTTGAACGTGCACAGAACTGCTAAGCCGCCCCAACAAAATGAAGTATTTTGCGAAAATGACCGTGCCAAAAAGAAAGTATTTACCTCGAATTTGCTTGCGACACACATTTCGCCGTTACGGCAACGGCGTTTTCGTCAACAATCTGTTTCACGGAGTGGACCCGATCCACTAGCAGTTCCCCTTTTTTCAAGTTTGCGCTGCGAAAAAAAAAAACAATTCAATGTCCACTATTTCTTTGAACGTACAGTCCGCAAGGGGTTTGCTTCTAAACTGTTTAGCGCGGCTCCCTAGCATCTCTAGTCCAAAGCTTGGCAGGATTGAGGACTCGAAGCCATTTATGGTTCGAGAGGTTATGGTCGCTTAGGATGCATAACTGGGCACGCTGCAGGCCCCGTAAGTAAACCACTTGGGCTGTATACTTTTGACGGGGGCTGTACATCTCAGAGAGTACTGTCGGGACAGAAATAAATGCGAACAGCGCTGTGCCTACGGGCTGCGCTGGTGGAATTGATTTTCGTAATGCATATACTTGGCTCGCAACACAAATACGCTAGAGACATTCGTGATGCAATATTATATTACTATAACGTTTTTTTTTACCACCTATAGGCACAAGCGCATTTAAGATAAATTTCAACTGCGCAGCGGGCGCCGCGCTGTTCGCATTTCTTTCTGTCGCCCCTGTACGTTTTCCTAATCCTCTGAAGCTCGTCAGCGTTCAAGCACGGCGGAAAAAGCACGCCACTGCCAAAAGAGCTTTGCAAGCAAGCCAACATGTGCAAAGTACGTGCAGAACTGGCATTTTTTTTTTTCAGGAGAAAGAGCGCTGTTCGCGCAGCTACTCATTGGGAGGGGTGACCGGTTAGGGACACCCTAGACCGGTGTAGGGCGCTTTTCACTAGCGCCTGCAGCGCCCCCCTGCGAAGCTGCGGTCCTCCGGAGCTGCATCCGCTGTTTCTTAGTTACCACACCACAGCTATCATTCAAACATTGGTGTTACACGCTCGTAACCACCCTATGATTTTCGTCTTCAAAATATGACAAAATGTGGCATTCTTTAAGCAGCGCCCGAACTAAGGTGAAACTTGGTTTTGAGGAAAGGAAAGACGCACTGCCTCACTTCCAGGTGGGCACCTCAACCGCGTCGTGCGGTAGAATTTCGCCTCCATCGAAATTCTAGAGGCCCGTGTACTGTGCGATGTCAGTGCACGTTAAAGAACCCCAGGTGGTCGAAATTTCCGGAGACCTTCACTAGGGCGCCTCTCGTAGCCTGAGTCGCTTTGGGATGTTAAACCCCAATAAGCAAACAAGCAAGCGTCGTGCAGGAAGGAGTGGAATAGGGAGTGAAAGACGGAAGATAGTAGTAGTAGCTTTATTTGTATTGATATTTTATATGACGGAGCGTGAGTGTGTCCTCCGCCCAAGACTCCATTGGAAGCTGAAGCCGCTCGGACCCTGATGACCACGTTCCTCTGGTTGTCAAGCTGCGAGCTGGACGGCACCTCCTCCCACTGCTCGATCATGTCAGGTTAAGTATTCTTTCGGTATTGCTTGTTTTTTTCACATACCATATGGAGGGATTCCGCACCATGTGGTGGGCTTCGCATTAATGTGGGCTACCTGGGATTCTTTAGCGTGCACTGGCATCGCACACCACAGGGACGCCTTTTGCGTTTCGTTACACCGAAGCGCGGCCGCGGCGGCTGGAGTAGAATCCACGTCCTCGGGCTCAGCATGCGGAGGGGCATGCGGTGTAGTATTGCGAAGGATTGCAGGGGTGTGTTCTAAGCGGCGTTCCGGACGTCAACGGCACTGCGCTTTTTTTCCACACCACAGAAGTGCACGATGGATTTCTTTTGCGCCTGCTAAATACCTCTCGAGGTTCCTGTGCATCTTAATGTCCTTAAGTTTGCGGCTATATACTAATTCAGAGCAAGAAATCTTTATTGATGCTATGCAATTTTTATTTGAGTAGCTATGCAAAAGTTCAGTGCAAAGTAGACGAGAATTCATTGAAGAAAATATAAAGAACTTGGCGGATGGAGTCCTCAGTGGAGCAAGTGTATCGCCGCTACCTAGTAACTGCAGGATGACCCTAGAGGCTGAGTCTGCAAAAATAATATCACAATATACTTGCAGCGACGGCGCTGCAAATAGGTAAACATATTATTCACTCTTTTTTTCCTCCCTTCATATATACCTTGTCTGAGAAGCGGAAGCCACCGAGGGCGCTGGTGTCGCGTTAGGCTCGAAATGGCCGGGTATCTTGACTGATCCGTTTAATATCGACCGCGCTCATTATTATCTCGGACGTTTCGAACGGGGTAGAAGATGACCGGTTATTGTGCACTATCCAGATTCCGAGATAAACTATGTTGGCTTCAAGCCGCAAGCTATAAATAAACGAGACATCGGATATGGAAGATTTTTATCTTCTTGTGGGCCATGCCTACAGCATGTTTTGTTTTTTATTGAAATGCAAACACCTTCTATGGTGGTTCAGTGGTTATGCGTTCGTCTGCTAAGACCAAGGTCGTGAGATCGAAGCCCGGCTGCAGTGGCTGCGGTTCAGAGGAGGCGAAATCCAAGTCTCGTGGACTGGGCGATGCTGGCATAAGTTTTGACCATTTAGCCAAAATATGCAGCGTTCATCTAAGCTGCGTCATCCTGTGTTATCAACTGCTGTAGCATGAAAAATAAAACAGACGAGGTATAGCAGGCTTTTTATCTGCTTTCAGCCCAATATGTCTCCATCATGAAGCTTCGAATCTATTGCTGTTGTACGAATCCATTTTGCGCAGCGATTTTCCTTGTAGAATGTACTATTCACCAGACAGGACGAAACTTGCATAGGGAAAGCGTATTTTCCTCGTGAAGAAAATCTACTAAGTTTCCGTGTCGATTTCCATGCCTGGGAATCGGCTCAAAAGCGGCCTTTCAAGCAAAATCAAGGCTACCTACCAGCGCTCCTTGCGGGCGAAGTGTGAGGAGGCCAGGAGAGGATTTAGTTGACTGTAATTTCACTATGCGCCACTGGGAGCATGCTGCTGACTCCTGACAACGTTACTAGATTACCTGATCAGTTTGCAAACTCCGCTGCAGTTCGGCGTCTAAACGTGGCCCCATTCGGCTCCCTTTCGTGAGGTGGCGCTTTCGACGCTGTTGGCCCGCTCTGGCCGGTTTCTCGTCCCACGAACTATCGCTATGAGACGAGCGCGCCGTGTTTCACGCCACTTTACGCCGGCAATTCCTGTTTAACGAAGAAATTTTCATGATAGTGCACAAATATTCCTCTTAATGTGCAACTACAGTGGCATTAAGGCTGCGCGAACGGTCCTGGGCAGCAGAGGTACGATGTCTGAATGTACGGATGTCTGAATCATAGCTATTTCGATGAGACGTCTGGATCTTGGTCGAGTATAGCTTTTTGTTTCATTTACTTACCTACAAACTAAATGACTCTTTGCTAACGGCGAGCCACGAAACGGTAGATGAGTTGCATGTTTCCGAAAATATCGAAACCTAAGGCCAAGTACCATCGGTTTGAAGCAAGGCAGTCAACGGTGCATACGTGCTTTTTAAAGAGAGATGCAGCAATACCACCGTGAAATTTCGACGTTATTCAGGTCAGAAGTGAAAAATGACGGTAATAGCACAGATCCGATTGAAAGCAGTTTATTAAATTCATATAGAAAATAACAAGGAGCCACTTATAAGAGACGTGCTTTTTTGTTTGCAACAGCCTTCTTCTCGTTGCTCTCTAAACGGTGATTAACATCTGTAGAGAAAAAGTGCATTCTTGTAGCAATAACAAAGTTCAATATCTGACAAGTGAATGCCGACATGTGCTTAGCACAACCCAAGCGAGCAAGGCTGCACTTGTCTAGCTCTTCCAGCACTTTACAGAAAATGTTTGTCGCCTTGGCGATGGTCAGTGTGAATTGCGGTCGCACATTACGTAGAACGCTGGTCTTGCCTTGGTTTGAGAGCAGGCAGGTCGGCAGCTCGGCCGCACCGAATCACGGACGCATAGCTCGGGTGCACCGGCGCTGTCGCGCTTCTGTGTTGAGTTGCAGCCGGAGTCAACGCCGCGTGAGCTGCGTCGCTCTAAACGCACTGATATAAATCTGGCAAGGACACAGAGGAGCAGCGATCAACTTGCAGCGCAGTTGAACCCAACAAAGAAACGCCTGGCGCAAAAGTTTGGTTTAGTTTGGTTGGTTTATTGGGGTTTAACGTCCCAAAGCGACTGAGGCTATGAGAGACGCCGCAGTGAAGGTCTCCGGAAATTTCGACCACCTGGGGTTCTTTAACGTGCACTGACATCGCACAGCACACGGGCCTCTAGAATTTCGCCTTCAAGAAATTCAGCCGCCGCGGCCGGGATCGAACCCGCGTCTTTCGGGTCAGCAGCCGAGCGCCGTAACCACTGAGCCACCGCGGCGGGGCTGGCACAAAAGTGTATCGTGGCATGTATGTGCTTTTTGCACGCGTTATTAGAAATCGGAAATTATAATTCCGTGCATTATCAAATGCACAGCTCGAGTGATATCTTGATGAACATTGAGGAGACATTGACAGCAGTTATTTTTTGTGACTCGTTTGGAGAGCTACCGGCGCTTGTATGCCGGTCCCGTAGGAGGGCTTAGAGAGCATCGTTGAATCTCGTACGGTGCCCGGATGTTCTCGTTTCAGTGCCCGGATGAGTGGAATTCACTGCCCGGATGTGTGGAATTGAGTTCCCGGATGTTGGCTCTCGGTCTCGGCGTGACGTCACCACACTGCCGACAACGGGAGCTAAAAGCATTTCATGCTTAAAAACGCTTCGCTATATTCTTCGCTGATGTGGTCAGCGTGGCTACTCTTGCCGAGAAGCCGGTCAAACAGCGACGAGAGCGCCCCCGCTCGGCAGTACAGGCAAAGGCGACATCTGCGGCGTCGGAGTATGCAAACTGAAAAAGTAATCTATTAACGGTGGACTCCTGAGTTGGTATAATAGTTCTATGGTTGACTCACGCGAACTTCTGCCGCGAGCTGGTTGTCTGCGATGTGAACCCCTCATCACGACCAGAGGCAAAACTAGGCGCGCCGCGATGAACCAGGCCATGAACGAGGTTTCAGGTACTTTCCGATGCGAGCGCCTCTTCATAGCGGGCCTTTCGTACGGGAACGCATATGCGATTCTGCTGATTACTAAGGGGCACTAACCTCGGCACATCTTTGCCGTGCTTGCGATGCTGCCGAAAAAAAAGGGCTTTACAGATGTACAAGGAGTACAGGGAGGCGAGGCTAAATTAACAACTTTAGTACCTTGCCATAAGGTGCTTTGACACGGCCCTAGCAAATCCCTATGTATGGGCTGAGTTACCCCTGCTGTGACTGCGTTAAAAGTTTAATTTTTGAACCGACTTCTTTCAGATTAGTCGAGCTATATCGCGCAGTGGTAAATTGCAACGTTTTATCAAGAGAACAACCTCAATAATTTGAAATAAAAAGCGATTAAATGGACTATTTCCTGGGGACTCTGGCTTGTCTTCAGTTTCAGATGATTGAAATAGTGAAGCCAGGCCCGTGCTGACTGCACCTACCTCGTGACTGCACCTATACGTCTTGTAAAATGTATGCGGTCGATACATATTGAGTCCTGGCGCTGGCGAGCATGAACACAGAGTTCTTATACAATTGCTTTCGAACTCAGGCTAATAATCCGCAGCAGCAGGCTTTGTCGCATAGGGTTTAGAAGCAGGGTTCAGCTAACTGCGTCGCAGTCTGCAGCCTAACTTTCCCGCTACGGACCAACATAAACTTAACTTTCCTACTACGGACCAACATAAACAGCGCCGTTTTCGTGCGAATGACTTACGACCCGAGGAAGTGGCATCATCTCAGACTTGTCCTGGCACACTTTCCTCACTACATCGGGGAAGATTTGCAGAGCACATAGGCAGTCCCTACTCAAAGTTTCCATATCATGAGTTCCATAATTCCATACGTTTCCATAAGAAATTCTATAGAGTCAGTATTGAGCATAGGGAGTCGGTATGGACTATAAGGAAGCACGTATCGATATTTGCGAACTTCATTTGACGTCATGTGCATTGTATGCAAATTTTACAGAAATTATGGGAAATTCTTACGTACTCCGTACAAACTATAGGTATGGAGATCCATATAAATTTCCATATCTTATGTACGCCATATTCCCATAATTACATACGAGTGCCTCATATTGAACGCTTCAGTAGGGCAGAGCTCTGAATTGTGCTCCATTCTGATCAAGCGTGAATGAGGTGGATATGTCAAGTTAACGCAATAAATCTCGGGCGTCTCTGCATGCAGAAGGTATAATCCACGCCAATGACGATGAAGGCCTTCACTGGCCCGCATATTTCCACAAAAACAAAATGTACAGTATGAAGCTTGGAAGCAGGAGCTGGTGGGCGAGTTAGTAGTTTTCCATGATAGTGGCGTAACAGCGGAACGGCACACGGGCAAAGAAGAGAGCGAAGGGAAGAGAAAAAAGGGGCACAACACAGCGTTGTGTTGTGTCCCTTTCTTCTCTTCACTCTACTCTCTTCTGTGGCCGTGTGCCGGGTGAGCCCGCTGAACGTAGACTGGACCGTCAGGGTCACCCACGTCCTAACGGGACGTCCCCCCCCACCCGCCCTTCCACACACACACACACACACACACACACACACACACACACACACACACACACACACACACACACACACACACACACACACACACACACACACACACACACACACACACACACGCACACGCGCGCACACGCACACGCACGCACGCACGCACGCACGCACACACACACACACACACACACACGCACGCACGCACGCACACACAAGCCTTGCCTCTCAGACCTGCCAGCAAACAGCAGCTGACCCGCTCACAGGAAGCAGCTTCGACAAATACTTGAACGGGCCGGCATGTGCATAATCCCACTCTAGGTACAAGCATGAGCAGGCAACGTGGGTAAGCGCTTTCTCGTTATTTATTTATTTATTTATTTATTTATTTATTTATTTATTTATTTATTTATTTATTTATTTATATCTCACCACATCACCCCACAATTGACGTTTTTGTGACCCTGCTATAACCACTCTGCGCGCTCTGGACGACGAACTATCGAGTAAAAGGCAAACTATTTCATCAATTACCATGCACCGGTCGTGCCCTTGGCGAAGACCCGCACGTCTCGGCTTCAGACCCCCGCTCCTGAAGTATTAGGCTTTCCTTTACCTTAATATATTGCATAGTATACATACAATGCGAACAGCTACATTTTCACAATTGTTTATACAGATCAGAATGGAAATACACAGCTGGAGGGCAGGGAAACTCCGGATGAAAAGATTTAGACTGAAAACTGACTGCCATGGTGCCAAGCGGGTCCTTCTACAAACTGAAAAAGGCCCTGTGAAGCGAAAAGGCCGATATAGACACTTCATACAGACCGCCAAGAAAAGAGAATGTAGCGTCCCAGAAGGATGTCAGGCATGTTAAGTTTTCACTAATCAAAGATTAGATTGGTTGACACTACTACCAAGACGTCATAAGGAGGAATAAGTTGTCAACTATAACCCTCAGGTTGGCGATTATATGCAGCAGCATATCTATAAACGCTGGCATCGACTGTATACCGTTTATTCTCCTCAGGCAGATTTTTTTTTGTGTGTGTGTGGAGATGGGGGGGGGGGGGGGTCAGACCATAGCCTCCCATATTTTCCATGCCTGGTCATCGACTTCAAGATCAATGGATGGTAAATTGTTTTTTTTTTATTGGGGGGGGGAGGACAATGGCGCAGTATCTGTCTCGCATATCTCGGTGGACACCAGAACCGTGCCGTAAGGGAAGGGAGAAAGGTGAGAGAAAGAAAGAGATGCTGTAGTGGAGGTCTCCGGAATAATTTCGACCACCTGGGGATCTTTAACGCGCTCTGTAATCGCACAGCACAAGGGCGCCTTGTGCGTTCCGCGTCCATCGAAACGCGGCCGCTGCGGTCGGGTTCGAACCCGGGTATTGCGGCTCGAGAGACGAGCGCCTTAACCACTGAGCCACCGCATCGGGTCGAACAATGGATGCCGACCTTCGCACTTTTCGTCGAGGCTGCGAGCGCCACTTCTCGGCGATCGGCAAAAGTACGCGGCGACAGAGCCACACTGGACCACATCCTTTGGAACTGTCCGGAATACCTGAAACCTCGTTCGCGGCCTGGTTCACTGCGGCGCGCCTAGTTTTGCCGCTGGTCGTGATGAGGGGTTCGCATCGCAGACAACCAGCTCGCGGCAGAAGTTCGCGCGAGCCAGCAGCACGCGACCAGTGGCGCATAGTGAAATCTCTCCTGACCTCCTCACACTTCGCCCGCAATTAAGGAGCGCTGGTAGCCTTGATTTTGCTTGAAAGGCCGCTTTTGAGCCGATGCCCAGGCATGGAAATCGACAAGGAAACTTGGTAGATTTTCTTCACGAGGAAAAACACGCTTTCCCTATGCAAGTTTCGGCCTGTCTGGTGAATAGTACATTCTACAAGGAAAATCGCTGCGCAAGAAATGGATTCGTACAACAGCCAATAGATTCGAAGCTGTATGATGGAGACATATTGGGCTGATAGCAGATTAAAAGCCTGCTACACCTCGTCTGTCTTATTTTTCATACTACAGCAGTAGATAACACATAGATAACTAATGGATGAGCAGCTTAAAAGAACGCTGCATATTTTGGCTAAATGGTCAAAATTTATGCTGCCATCGCCCAGTCTACGAGACTTTTGGATTTCGCCTACTCTGAACCGCAGCCACTGCAGCCGGGCTTCGATCCCACGACCTTGGTCTGAGCAGACGAACGGATAACCACTGAACCACCATAGAAGGTGTTTGCATTTCACTAAAAAAAAAGAAAACATGATGTAGGCATGACGCACAAGGAGATAAAAATCTTCGATATCCGATGTCTTGTTTATTTATAGCTTGCGGATTGAAGCCAACATAGTTTATTTATCTCTGTATCTGAATAGTGCACAATAACCGGTCAGCTTCTCTCCCGTTCGAAAGGTCCGAGATAATAATGAGCGCGGTCGATATTAAACGGATCAGTCAAATACCCGGCCATTTCGAGCCGAACTAGAGTTACTGTATATGCTACCAAAGGTATACAGTAACTCTAAGCCGAACGCGACACCAGCGCCCTCGGTGGCTTCCGCGTCTCAGACAAGGTATCTTTGAAGGGGGAAAAAAAGAGTGAGTTATATTTTTATTGCCTATTGGCAGCGCCGTTGCTGCAAGTATATTGTGATATTATTTTTGCAGACTCAGCCTCTAAGGTCATCCTGCAGTTACTATAGTAGGATACAACGTAAAAAAAACAGCAGTTGCTAACACTGGGCCGTGGTCCGCGGCGTCCTGTATTACTCCGCTGGCCAATCGCAATTTTAAACGAAATGAGCTTTTTAATGCTTGACTATACCAAACAATCCACGTGTCAAAATCCTAGAGCTCATAATTTTTTTCTTGTGATGATCTTGTTGTTTACATAACAAGAAACATTTAAGCAGCGGACTACTTTTTTGTCGTGGAGGAATTCTGTGCGCGGAGGCTGAATGTGGGCGGAGCTTCACTGCAGACTTAAGTTATATCCGACTGTAGGTAGCGGCAATACACTTGGTCCACTGAGGACTCCATCCGTCAAGTTCTTTATATTTTCTTCAATGAATTCTTGTCTACTTTGCGCTGAACTTTTGCATAGCTACTGATATAAAAGTTACTTAGCGTGAATAAAGATTACTTGCTCTAAATTAGTATAAAGCCGCAAACTGAAGCACATTAAGACGCACAAGAACCTTGAGAGGTAATTAGCAGGCGCAAAAGAAATCCATCGTGCACTTCTGTGGTGTGGAAAAAAAGCGCAGTGCCGTTGACGTCCGGAACGCCGCTTAGAACACACCCATGCAATCCTTCGCAATACTACACCGCATGCCCCTCCGCATGCTGAGCCCGAGGACGTGGATTCTACTCCAGCCGCCGCGGCCGCGCTTCGGTGTGACGAAACGCAAAAGGCGTCCCTGTGGTGTGCGATGCCAGTGCACGCTAAAGAATCCCAGGTAGCCCACATTAATGCGAAGCCCACCACATGGTGCGGAATCCCTCCATATGGTATGTGAAAAAAACAAGCAATACCGAAAGAATACTTAACCTGACATGATCGAGCAGTGGGAGGAGGTGCCATCCAGCTCGCAGCTTGACAACCAGAGGAACGTGGTCATCAGGGTCCAAGCGGCAGCAGCCTCCAATGGAGTCTTGGGCGTAGGACACCACTCACGCTCCGTCATCTAAAATATCAATACAAATAAAGCTACTACTACCACCACCCTCCACATAGTGGCTATATTCCGTATTTCACTCTCTACTTCATTCCTTCCCGCACGGAGCTTGTTTGTTTGTTTATTGGGACTTATAAGGTCCCAAAGCGACTCAGGCTGAGGGACGCCGTAGTGAAGGGCTCCAGAAATTTCGACCATCTGGGGTTCTTTAACGTACGTGCACTGACATCGCAGAGTACACGGGCCTCTAGAATTTCGCCTCCATCGAAATTCGACCGCACGACGCGGTTGAGGTGCCCACCTAGAAGTGAGGCAGTGCGTCTTTCCTTTCTTCAAAACCAAGTTTCACCATTGGACCCATTAGGTCAGACAGTTATTTCACCCAGAAAATATTCACAAAATATGTTATGTTCATTTAGAGGGGTAGGTAAATGTTTGTGAATAATATGCTCTAGAATCTTGGATAAATATTTCTACAACTTAACATATTATAATGTGCAAAAGGAAACCTGATTTATGAGGACTGCAGGGAGATGCTGTGCCTAGTGCCAATCAACATTTTCTATGGAATTGAAATTAACATGTTTTTATGGAAATCAAAGCCAACAGGCACACATACATCACACACAAGCAACACTGCACATAGTAGCATATATTGTCACGGGTCGTTCAAACGACGCGGGTCGTGGGGACACTAGAGACCATCGAAGAGCAGGCGCCAGGGACAGTCCAAGCGGTCGCGGCCGGGCTCACGAGCGATTTCCCACCGAGCCTCTTCCTCTTTGCCGGCGATCGGCTTCCCGCTCGTTGAAGATGACGTTAAGTGGAAAATAACACACATGACAATATTAGCTCAATATGTACATCCAGAGAACATATTTCAGCTCCAACTTATATACCCCATTTGTGAGGCTCTCATGCTGGGGCCAGTGGCGCTTGCCCACTGAGCGCAGTTATTTAATTTAATTTCAGCTGCAGTGGTGGTGCAGATGATGAGTACAATTTAGTAGGTTAAGCTGCTGATAGCTCTTATTATAGGAACCATATTGGTTCTACCTTGTTTGTCAAAAATGCAAACATTCATAGGAAAAATTGGGTGCAGTTGGGCGGTCCAATTGGATGCAATGGGTATGACCAATTGGGCCCACCAATTGGATAGTCCATTTTGACCATCCAATTGGAACACCATTCCAATTGGAACCAGTTGGAAACTCAGCTAGTCCAACTGGAACCATTTGGAAATTCAATTGGTTCCAATGTTTTTTTTTTTACTGGGGTGGCAGCAAAGAAACAGCGGATGCAGCGCCGGAGGACGCCTGTATACCCATCCTTGTCCGGCGGGTTCTGAAGTAACCACGTGTCGCAGCGTAGGCAGACGCCCAAACCACCTGCGCCTCCTACCCTCTCTCTTTTCCCTCCTCTCCCCTAAAAGTGAAAAGGAGATTTTCCTCTCTCCACTTCGCCACCTGCCAAGCCAGACAGGTGGCGCTGCGGACGTCAAACGGCGGCGTGAAACTGAGGAACGAGCTAATAAGAGCCAACGCTCTAAAAAGTATTTATGCCTCGAGTTTTAGCGCAAGAACAACTCCAACTGCGCACTCCGGAAGATTTGCTCCTTTTCCTTGGGCACTCGCGTCGAAACTTTATTGCCGCCGCGGTGTCTCAGTGGTTATGGTGCTCGGCTGTTGACCCGAAAGACGCGGGTTCGATCCCGGCCGCGGTGGTCAAATTTCGATGAAGGCGAAATCCTAGAGGCCTGTGCCGAATACACTGCGATGTCAGTGCTCGGTAAAGAACCCCAGGTGCTCGAAATTTCCGAAACACTTCACTACGGTGTCCCTCATCGCCTGAGTCGCTCTGGAACTTTACACTCAAATAAATATTTTTGAACCAACTTAATTCACAATTGCTCTCCCAGCGCGCCAGGATTCTTAGTTCTGGGCTGAGCTGTATTGCTGCTATGCAGTTTCTGTCATTTTACCTTCTCTCTCTGTCATCAAATCGTTTTCTGCTTCGAACGCCCTCTTGTGTTATTCTTCGTATCTTTTTTTTTTTTCGGTTGTCAATTAAGACGACTAGAAAGTACGCGCTCCGTTTCAAAAAGAAATTTACCTGAGTAGAAGTGGCCTGTTTGTGCAGCAAATTGTCCTTATACACCTCCTCAGCGCCGCGCATACTTTTCATGAGCGGCTGAGCGTGCCACCCCGCTCGAGGGAAGACGACGACGGAGCCGCACGTGCACGTGCTCGAACGCGCAGTCATCAGAACAGCCACGTCCTCTCCCGACAGCAGTCGCCATTCGTTCTGCTGCGACCAGCTCTGGCCGACGGAGGGCAGTCTCAAGAACCCGCCACACAGAAGACACGTACGAGTTCCATAGGATCGCTATGGCGCTTGCATACGCCCGGGAGTTCGTCACCAGGGTGAGAGGCCGCGATGAGAGGCTGAGCGGCGACAGCGCCCAGCGGCGACCTGGCCTTGGCGTCCGCATGGCAGACGGCTTGAGGTTCGTGTCGAGGCTCGTGCAGGTTGCCTCTGGCATCGCGCAGCATTTGGCACGCCGCTTGAAGTTCATGGCTGCTTTCCCACTTCTCGCGTTCTGCGCTCTTGCCAAGGTCGTCAGATGGCTGCGCACCAGAGCCCCTGCGGCAGTCAAGGCTTCTAGCGACGTCAGCCCTTCAAGGAGCGACTCAGGCCACCACTCTGCGCCCAGGCCGAGCGTAAAGCATCGCCTTAGAAACACAGCCGGCACTGCGTACCGCCGGCAGATGTCACCAGTGATGCCACATCAAAGGGAAGAACGACAGGGAAGAACTTCCGTCATGACTGCGCGAGCGCTGCGCCAACGAAACGTCAGGCTCTCGGACTATGGCTTCTCTGCAGCTGGTGATCATTCTTCGCGACAAAGGGCGGCGCCCAGCAAGACCTCTCTAGAAAGCTTTGCCTCGCAGCCGCAGGAACCTCTTTTGGGACCTGAAGAAAGACTACTCCTAGCAAGACTGATCTATGCATATGGAGGGTTTGAAGAGCACTTCTCTGAGCACGCTTCGAGAATGCCGACCCCGGAACCACAGGCTTTTCGCCGGTCTGTACCGGTCGCAGAAAGAGTGCCTTTGCGCAAAAGTTCCGGCCATATCTGCACCTGCCACCAACGCGGCGAAAACAACGCCAGTTTTCAGTCCACCTTTCAGAGCAGCACAAGCAGGAGATCCCGACCCAGAGGTCCCCAGCACTGACAGCTAGAAGGGATACAACACTGACCGACAGCAGTCACTGCCGTCACTGCCAGCTTCAACTGTGGGTCACGCTGTTCAAGTACAAGCGCAGGACAGAGAACCGTTCTGAATAGTTACTCTTGAGTTTAAAATGGCAGAGACCACACGTGAAGGGCGGCAGGCGGCAAGAACTGATTTTGCGACTGCTGTAGTCACTTGAGAAGGAGAGAATAAACCTTTATTTCCCTTCCAGCATCCTGTCCAGAGCTGATTGCAACTTCGTTGGTTCACCATCCCTAGTGCAGCCAGTTTTCGGATGTTCAGGGCAAGAACCTAGAGAGCTTAAAGCATGGCTTGGTGTATAGTGCAATAAGGCAGTCATTAAAGGGCCTATGAAAAGATTTAAGATTTTTGAAAGAGGCTATCAAATGCATGCATTATGTACAGTGAATGCCATGAAGCGTGCATGCCACGTATAAGTCCTCAAAAGTAAGCATATACATTGTAGGCACCAAGCCCATGTCTCTCATGACGGCTCCAACACAGATATGTTTGCAGTCGCACTCCTCAGCGGGCATAAAAAAGACGATGGTTACTGGGCGGACAGAAAAATTAATGTCAATTTTCAGCACTCAATATTTGTGTCTAACTGTGTGCATGTAAACAGACAAAAAATACATAAGACAGCCAGCAACTAATAAATGTATATCATGTTCCATTCATGATTCTTATGACACCCGCCGCAGTGGCTCAGTGGTTACGGCACTCGGCTGCTGATCCGAGAGACGCAGGCCGCTGCGGCCGAATTTCGATGGAGACGAAATTTTAGAGGCCCGTGTACTGTGCGATGTCAGTGCACGTTAAAGAACCCCAGGCGGTTGAAATTTCCGGAGCCCTTCACTACGGCGTCTCTCATAGTCTGAGTCGCTTTGGGGCGTTAAACCCTAATAAACGAAACCAAACTGATTCTTATGCATGCTGCTGTAAGTAGAGCGAAAGAATACAATAATGGAAATCTTGCTTTACTTTTGAAATTTGGATGAGATTAGTCCAGTTGCCCTCGCTTTATAAACCACGGCTATTTCTGAAAGGTTTATATATTTGCCTTCTCCTTGTTCAGTCATTATAAAGACACTGCTATTTTTCCTTCAGTGTTACAGTTATTACTTTATTCAAAACTCAAACAATGTGATGTTCAGTTTCCAGTGTTCATAATCTGCAGGCATGCATACCTGTGCTCGTGCAGTAATTCATTCAGACAGGTCCACATAGGCACAAGAGTTTTCAGTCTGGTCCGGGGAAGAGTAGGCAATTACCACCCTCTTCCTTTTTCCTTCCTTCCTTGAAACTAACCAAAGCCCTTGCTCTTTTGGCAAACTATAGCAGGTCTAACAAAACCAAATGGTCAGGTCAAGCAAACAACAGGATTTGTGAAATAAATTTTTGCTGACAGCCTGGATCTATATACAAGCATGAAGCGAAAGAAAAAGTGCCAGCTGTGAAAAGTGCTTACCAAAACTTAAGAAGTTGAGCAGGGCAGGAGGTTCTCTGAAAACCACTGTTGAACAGCCTGCACCTAAAAAGAAATGTACAGAGTGAATTCACTGACAACACCAGCTATGTGCACTGCAATGGCTTACCAAAAAATTCAAGGAGGCCTGCCTGCCAAGGGGCTACTTCCTTACATTGTGAAACAGCCAGCACACCTGCACCACCAGGTAGGTTCCCTCAGTACCGTAGCTATTAATTGGAATGAAACAAAAGCTTGACAAGTCCAACAAGTCCATGCAGTAATGCATCTGAATTTTCACGGTTCCCTCAACTCCTTTATTTTTCCTCTGGGCTCATAACCAACAGCAGACCTAAAGCAAAACACGACTCGATTCCAAATGACCAGCACGAAAACATACGGAGACAACTGAAGAAACACAGACGACAGGATGGGCGCTGACTAAGAACTGTTTATTTTCTGATCAGTCAGTGCCCGTCCTGTCGTCTGTGTTTCTTCAGTTGTCTCCATCTGTTTCCGCGCTGGTCATTTCGAATCACGTCCCACCAGCTCGCCCAATCAGCAATTTTGATCAAAACACGACACTTCCATAATACTTAGCAACTAGGCAAATACAAATGCAAACAGCAAATGAAATAGCTCAGGGCAGCCCTGCTCAAATAAACAGAAACCAGGCAATCATAGTCAACTGACAATGCATTCTTCCCTATTTTCATCAATACCTGGAACAAAACAAGCCATCGACAATATATTGCATGAGTTCTTGGTTTGCTTGGCTAATGCATGCGGTCACTGAATTTCATGAAACCAATACAATTTTCGCTACATAATTACTTGTAAATTGTAAATTGCAGGTTTCACGTCCAGAAGCGATATATGGGCAACGAGGGAGGCCATAGTGGAGGGCCCCGGATTAATTTGGACGACTAAGGGTTCTCTAATGTGCGCTTACTTACAACAGCACACAAGTGTTTTTGTATTTCGACTTTAACGACATACGGCCGTCGAGGCCGGCATGAAATAACTTGCGAACTTGGGATTAGCAGCCGAACACAAAGCCACGTACACAGCTATCACGACGGGTTTCATGATCACTTCATGATTATAGATACTGCACATTCTATTCCGTAATATAACGAAAGCCTTCTTAACACGAGTGTGACTGGTACTAATCAAATTAAATTGAATTCGAACATTTGCGAGGACAGGACAGAGTTGTTGGCAGCAATAATGTCCTACCAGGATGCAATCACGCCTTTCCTACCTGTGTTTAAACAAAGCTTGGTCGCTTTGAAGCTATGTCACAAACGATGACACTTGATTTTTCGGCTCTTTCCTTGTTGGCGTAGCATAACCCTCCTCGCAGCGCTGCCCCTCCTCCTCCGCTCTGAGAGTGTGTTCGTCGTATTTTCACGTTTTCGTTTGTTCACAGGATGTTTCTATTGTACTGATCATCATCATTTATTAACCCTTAAGGGTCCCATTAGGGACATTACATAAGGGGGGGGAGGTGGTACAGGGGTGTTCAGCAGTCACACATGAATATAAATATAGAATGAATATAAATATAGAAGGAATATAGAAATACAGAAAAATATAGAAAATATAAAATATAGAATAGAAAAAAAAGTAGAACAAGACGAAAAAAAGACAGAAGTAACAAATTCAAATAATCACGTCATGACAGAGTGTAGCAGAAATATAAACAAAAACAAATTACAACTTTGGAAGTAGAACAGGCTGGTCAGTTTGCAGGGCTTGGAAGCTGGCATAGGGTGCAGGAAAAAATTATTTGTCGTTGAGATGGTCGATTAGGAGCTGTCTGAATCTGGAAGGATTAGTCTCAATGACAATGTGTTTGGGGAGGTTATTCCAGCTTTCTATCGCACTGGGAAGGAAAGATTTATTGAAATAATTGGTGGAGCCGTGCAAACGCTGTATGCTTAAGGAGTTAAATAAATGACGAGATGATCGTACCGGAGCTCGTAGAAGGTTTTCTCGAAGTGCTGGAAAGTTAAAGTACAGTTTGTGAAAAAGACAAAGAATTGAAGTTTTCCTGCGAAAGGCTAATGACTTGATGCCGAGAGATGATTTCAACGCTGTGATGCTGAGCTGAGATTTATATTGCGAGGTGATAAGCGTGCTGCCCGATTCTGGATGGCTTCGAGTGAATCTATCAAGTAGGCTTGGTGAGGATTCCATATTGTAGAGGCGTATTCTAGTTTAGTTCGAATGTACGTTTCATATGCTAGTTGTCTGGTGGCTGCGGTGGACATGTAAAGTGATCGCCTGATGAATCCGAGTGATCTGGAGGCACTCGGATCTGGGCACCTTGTTTGAATTATTCGTAGCGGCGGCGACTTCAGTTTCCCTGCGTTGAACTTACACTGATACCGCGAAAACGTTACCACATTCAGGCCGGATAAGTGTTGTATTTGGCATTCGAGGGAAAAGGCAAGAAATTAATTTATGCTTAGAGCAAATGCAGCGGGAATGAAACAAACTAGATGCAGCATCACTATTCTCTCTGTAGACTTTTTGAGAGCTGGATGCATTCCTCCTAGGACTTTGGCAAGCAGTAGGTCAACTGCACACAAATTTAGGCATGAATCCGGCTGGCATAACTTAAAGGGACAGTGAGGAGAGCTCTATTAATATTTTTTTTAAAGCAAAATCAGATAGTTCGGCATTTCATGACTTTGTTGCCACTTGGCCGGCAGTGAAAGATGCATTTATTTCTAAGAAATTTGGATTCGAAGTTGAAAAAGTTTTTCCCGCCGCTCTCATTCAAACTTGGGATTCTCTTATGACGACACAAGACTAAGTGACGTGAAACATGATGTGCACATGACGTAACGCAGACTCTGCGATTTCTGACGCCCAGCAGTGCAGCCTAGCAGCAGCTGAAAAGAAAGCCCCCGCGGCCGCTCGTTAAAGGCATCTAGCGGCTATTGCGGCCGTCGCTACCGTTGCTTCGTTTACGTTTGCACTGGAGTTTTGCCAGCGTTACGATGGATCCCGTTCTCGAAGTCGTCAACGAAGTTTCTTGCAAATAGACACCTTTAGCATACCGAGTACCTTAATTGTTACCGTTAGCGGAATACCGGGAGCCCGCCTATTGCCGGTGAGCAGGCGCTGATTGGTCCCGATGCTTCAGGCGCGCGCGTAGCTGCCGGGTACGTGGCGACATCTCGCGACGTCAAGGAGACTTGCGCATGCATTGGCTGCGCTTCAGTGATTCGTGGCTTCTCGTGTCCTAGTGTTGCTAGAACCATGGGTTCTAGCAATATTGGTTTGTCCTATGACGTCATCACGATTGTACTTGCGATTTTGGCCTGTGGCAGCGATACCTGTATTTTGGTTCTTGCTCTTTTCTACATTACAAGAGCGTTGTTGTCAGTATGAGTGGCGTTTTTGTAATCAAGAGCTTGTATTCTGTCGATACAGGCCAACTTCAATTTCGCCTGAGGGTCCCTTTAAAGATGGCCGCCAGCCCCGCTAGCCTACAGTACCAATGCTGCCAGACTGCGTGCGTCCGAAAGTACAGACGAGTTTGACGACCACAGTCTCCTTTCCACCTTCCTCCTCATACATCGTGTTGGAGACTACGTAATGGGCTCGCTCGCTCTCTCCGTTCCCTTTCATTGGATTGGATTGTAAAACATTTATTGCGTCGAGAGCAGGTTGCGGAGGCACGTACTAGATGGCCGCTAGCCCATGGCTAGCGGCGACTTCGTTGGCCCGCTCGATTGCCCGCACTTGGATCTTGGGGTCCGGGCTGACCAGCACGGCCTCCCACCGCTCAGATACCGCGTTGGGCGCGCTCCCTCTCTCCGTCCCCTTTGAGATATCGTGTTGTACGCTACGTAATGGGCGCGCCTGACTCACGGCCGTGTCCGGCTGGCGTTGCATAATTCTAAAACGCTTCCGACGGCCTTGGGAGCTCAGATCTTTCCGCTCAACTGCTCTGCCACGAATGAAACACTGCATATTCGCGGCCGCTATAGTCGGCATGCATACGTGTCCGGCTGGCGTTGCATAATTCTAAAATGCTTCCGACGGCCTTGGGAGCTGAGAATTTCCGCTGAACTGCTCTGCCACGAATGAAACGCTGCATATTCGCGGCCGCTATAGTCGGCATGCATACGTGTCCGGCTGGCGTTGCATAATTCTAAAATGCTTCCGACGAGCTCAGAATTTCTTCTCAACTGCTCTGCCACGACAAACACTGCCTATTCGCGGCCGTTCAGTCGTGGCAGAGCAGTTGAACAGAAATTCTGAGCTCCCAAGGCCGTCGGAAGCATTTTAGAATTATGCAACGCCAGCCGGACATGTATGTATGCCGACTATAGCGGCCGCGAATATGCAGTGTTTCAGTCGTGGCAGAGCAGTTGAGCAGAAATTCTGAGCTCCCAAGGCCGTCGGAAGCGTTCTAGAACTATGCAACGCCAGCCGGACACGGACGTGAGTCGGGCGCGCCCATTACGTAGCGTACAACACGATATCTCAAAGGGGACGGAGAGAGCGAGCGCGCCCAACGCGGTATCTGAAAGGGAACAGAGCATGAAGGAAGAAAAAACTAGGAAGTATGTTTTTGCAGGCTAGTTGGTGCCTAAGCATTCAGGGTTTTTTGCGCAAAACCCACCTCGTTTCCTTTGTGTCGTGTCTTTTGCGCAAAAAACCCAAAAAACTAGGAGGGAGCATGACGTCATAATCTTGAAGCCTAGTCATAAAAATATAATGGAAAGCATCATGGGAAATAGGCCCTGACGTGCAAGGCAGCGGTAGCTCATAGCCGGATTTCGGTTTCGGTTTCGCTCTCTCGCTCTTCGAGCAACTGCGTGACCATCTGCTTGTGTTCACTGACGGCTCCGTGGTGAGCGCGAACTGCTCGCTCGCCGCAGCGGCCACCATCCCCGAGCGACGCGTGCGCTGACTGCGGCGCAGTGGAGATATTGGAGCACATGCTCCTTCGCTGTGCCGCTTCTGCAGCACCGCGTCGCGAGATGCTCGCGGCCTACAGGGCGCTGGAAGCATCCCGGCCTCCGGACAGTCTCCAGGCGCTCCTGTGCCCGCGCGGCAGTGCGCGCACCCGTGACAGAACAATGGTGAGCCTCTGTGCGTTCATCGAGCAGGTGGGCTTGACTTCCCGCTTGCTCTTCGCTAGGTAGTGCACGCGTGACACGAACGCTCCGCGGGTGGGGTGCTACCTCGGACGGTATACTTGGCCGGGCGCCCCACCCCGGCCGCTACGTGCGCGCGGCTATGCACATACAGTTTACTTCTTTTTGTAAGTGATTGTGCGCAGTGGCCGGGAGACCCCGCGCAGGGGCAGACGTAAAGCCGCCGGCACTCTCTCTCTCGGCAGCGAGAGAGAGAAATACTTCACTGCTGCATTTCACGTCGGAACCGCGTATGTGCGCGAGCGTATTCGGTGCGACTTGTGCCTCGAGAATAGAGCGCGCCGGAGCGCTCGTTACACACGTCCGTGCACCATGAGCGCTCTGGATGCCACTGCGCCCTTTTTTAGAGGCTCATTTTCTTCGCCTACTCTCAAGTTCTCCGATAGCATGCGCTGAAATAAACGCTCCGTATGTGTTTATAACGACGAAAGGAATTCCTGAAGGGGGTCGACGATCTGCTCACCCGGTGACGAGGCGGGGCTTCTGGTGGAGTGGAGGGGCGACATCAGCTCCACCACGGGACCATGGAAGGGCTCAGCAGCTCAGGGTCGATCTCGGCCACCCGGACGGAACTCTCTTGGTTCTCCCCGGTCCTGCCTTTTTCGCTCCTCTTGCTTGCGGTTTTTGTTCAGTTCGTCTTCCCTATGCACCTAGCCAGGGAACCCCCGGTCGCTGGTCGAGTCCAAAGTCTTGAGCTTCTTCATAGGCTCCGCCCTCAGCACGTGACCGCGCACACACCACCGAAACACGTGCAAGCAAGGGGGGATCATGGCGCCTTTCAGTCGCGAATTCTTTGGCTTGCCGCGGGCCTCTCAGGTGCATGCGGGCGGTGGGTTGGCGCCGTCATCCTTCCGCCGTCGCCGCCACTCGGTGTTTCTTCCGTCGGTCCACAGGAATGCGCTGTTCGGGAGAATGCGCCGCACTCAGCGTCCCCGGCAAAGTCGTCACGCCTGTCCCATTCTCGTGAGGTGCATGCAGGCTCCCTACGTTGGGTGCGCTGACCTGTGTTGGGGGGGAAGTCTGCAGGCGCGTCAGGGGCAGCGACGGCGCTTGCCAGCCGGGTCGGAACACTGCCGCCGGAGGCAAGGCTACCAAGCGTAAGCCATAGCGCGCACATCACAATAACGCGTGTAATCGGCATAATATTTTTTTAAGAGTTAAATTACTACCCCCATCTTCGCCAAAATTCTGTCCGTCTGGTGTTGTATGATGCCGCTGAGTGGAATTTGGAGAGATGGGAGAGTGGAGAGGAGGAAACGTGGCGGCCAATCGGAAGTGGAGAGGGATAGGAGGGGGTATACAGGAGGAAAGCGCAGCCCACACCAGCGTTGCCATCTGGTGAAATTCGCCACCAGATTTCAAAAATTCGGTGAAATTTTAGACCTACTAGTGCCGAACTAGAGAACTACTACACCAGACAAAAACTGGTGATATCTGAGGAAAACCACTCTGCCGAGATCACCACCTACCGGCATTGCTCGTCCGCAGAAGGTGCAGGTTTCGCAAGCCAAAAAAGGCGTGTGTGTAGCATACTGCCGTCCGAGTGTGGTAGCCTCAGTCTGCTGCGCTTTAAGCGAACTGCCCGCGAGCTCCAGGAATTTCCTGAAATTTGCACTTATTTCATCGTTTCCTAGGATGGGGCGCTTTTGTGCGTTCAATCGGTGTGGCTGGCGAGGTTCCGTCGCCTGCCAGTTCCTTTGTGCTGGTATAGTTTTGGGCTGCAGCGCGGGCAGTGGAAAAAGAGAGGGCGATGGTGCGGGAGGGAGAGGCTTACTACAACTTACTTTACTTTCTGTTATCCATGAAAGAAGGAACACAAGCAGTCAGGTGCAAAGCACGATTGATTCGTGACTTGCTCTGTGATGATGTGAACTTCCTTTTTTTCGTATTTCTGTCTCCCGTCCAAGAGTTCGAATAGATAAATGCGTTCTTCTAGTCCGTGGACACTTACAAGATGTTTAAAAACCAACACAAGATGTTTAAAAACCTTGACTTTCTTCACCGAACGCTGAAGTCCAGAATATTCAACAGGCAAGGGCATAAACTTCGTTGGGTATGACTGCTTTTGGAGCTCAGTTTCACTGCGAACTCCTCCGTTACAAGCACCAGGAGTCCAACCTCAATCTCAACGAAGCTGCCGAGCAAGGGTTAAAACAACGCTGCCAAGATTTCCTCGGTGACTTGCTAAAGGAAGTGGAAGAGCGTCTTCCTGCAAATCAAGCAGTATATCAAGGCGTGAGTGGACTTCATCCTTCGCGAGTCCTGTCCCAAAATGCACGACTTTGTTTTTCAACTTCCACTTCATCACCTGATCGAGGAAAACCTGGACCTCAATGAAATGCAATACAGGAGAATTGTGATGCATCTTTGGAGTGAGGAGCACGTATTTGACGGCAAACTGCCAGAGGATTCAGCAACATTCTGGGCCCGAATTTTAAAATATGAGAACGCCCTGGGTAAAAAACCCTACGAAGAACTGACATTGTATGCACTCCTGTCTTTCGTGCCCAGCGTCAAATGCGGTGGTAGAGCGGGTCTTCAAATTCACGTGTGTGAAGACGAAGTACCGGAACAAGATGTCACTGAAAACTTTGGGTGCCATTGTACGGATTCGCACAACGTTGGCCTCCAGGGAGATGTGCTGCATGAAATTTGTCTTCACAGACAATATGCTCGCAGGTTCTGTTCAGACATCTATGACGCTAAAAGTGATGTTTAAAGGCTAAACAAACGAGTTCTATGTTATTAATAAAATGAGTGTTCGACGAGGGCTGATTCTTGTTTTTTTAGTGTAATTTTAGTTTCTGATGAAATCTGGTGAAAAATTTACAAGGTGGTATCGCCGCCACTTTCCAATCTGGCAACGCTGGCCCACACGCTCTGTAACACGTCAGCGCCGGGGCCCGCACGGTCTGTTTTTTTCTGAGTGAAGTCTCCACCATCCGGGCACCCTCCGCGGGATGCGCATACGTGCATCCGCCGGTAAAAATGCATCTCCACCTACAAGCATCCACCGACCACCTACCTACTAACCTCCACTCTCAAAAGACCTCCACGCATCCTCATGCAACCTCTAGAAGGCTCCACCTTCCAGACGCCTCCACAATCCTCTGCGCACCGTAAACCCATGGTGAAAGCAAATTCGAGGTCGCAAATGGTGCGTCTAGCAGATGAATCTCATTACAGGCGCAAGAGCCAGGTTGATTATAAGGCTAACGCATATACCGTCCAACAATGAATCGCATTGATCGGCTGCGACTTCTATATATTGATCTTTATATTCTTTTATTTATCACTTTCATGACGTGAAAGACGTTGTCGACAGCTTTCTTAACAAAACCCCTGTACACCTTTCCCATTTGGCACAGAGCAGACCTCACAAAACAGCTTTCCCGCCTCTGTCGACAGTGCACAAGTCATGGTACCCATCCATGAAACACGGGGGACCCCTGCGTGGAGGAATGGGGCGGCAGTCACTTCCCTGCGTCGCACTGACACGGACAGCCGGGAGAAGAGGGGGACGTCATTGTTGCCATACGACCCACCGGCTAAAATAGGGGGCACCACGCGGGCTGTGAACTTGCCAGACGAGAAAAAAAAAAAACGCCGCTCGGGCCACGTTTGTAAAAAGAAATGAAAGACGATCAATGCGGAGGGGTATGCGCTGATATTGCAATGCCGGTTGAGTGACCGATTTGTGTTGAACTGCATTCACTCACGGCTGTTATGAACAGGCCTACGGGAGACGCTGCAGCGGAGCCGCCAAACGATGACAACGTCGCGCCGAACGAGCGATGGCCTGTCGTGTACTGCGCGACAACGCGCATCGGCAAGAGCCGGCTATTGTGGAGCATGTGCCGACGGCGTGGCATCGAATGGACGTCAAGAGATCATGTCATCCTCCTCACCCGCAAGCTCGCCGCCTTGCAAGGTTTGTGACCACCGGGTGGGTGGACGGACGGATGGACGGATGGACGGGTGGATGGACGGATGGACGGATGGACGGAGGACGGATGGATGGATGGACGGATGGATGGATGGATGGATGGATGGATGGATGGATGGATGGATGGATGGTTGGATGGATGGATGGATGGATGGATGGATGGATGGAAAAGCAAAGTAGGCGTAGCACCAATGCCAAGAAACTTGCATCCCGAGCACCACGCGAGGCGAGAAGAATAGCTCGGGCCAGGTATAATAAAGCGAGATACAGGGAATCAGAAGGGAAACAAGCACATTTTCTTTCTCACGCAATACTCCGATTGCTGTCCGCAGAGAAACAATCCAAACCCAACACTATCACTTTGTCTGCAATCTTCATTCTGCTCCTCGGATGCTGCCCTGTCCGGCTCGGACCCGAGCGACCAGCAATCGCTGATCGAGCGAGTGCGCCGAATCGCGTCAGCTATCGGGGTACTGGACTGAGGACTCTGCTCATCGCGGACGGCTATAGTTAACCCTAAATAATTGTTCTTATCCACCCACCTGCGACGAATACCTTTGAAATCAATAAATGTTAATTCCTCCTCCTCCGTTACACATAGTGCACGCGCGCGGTGTTCAGGCCTGAAGAAGAGGAAGAAGAAGTGTACGGAGTGGCCGCCATGTCCAAGAAGCATACCCACAACAGCGACGGCAGGAAGACTGTTCGCAAGCGACATGGCCAGGACACTGACTCGGCAGGCCGCAGCAGCAGGTCTGGTGCACATAAGCGGCACCGGCCCTCTTCCGACGAGGCCTCCCAGCATGTCTCGCGGCGCGGCACCCGGTCCAACACGCCGCGCAGCCGCCACTCGCCTATGCCCACCAAGGAGATAAAAACCCCGCCGAACGCCCCGTCTGCAGCGGCCTCGTCCACATGCCTTGAGCAGTCGCTGCCGCGCGCCTCTCCTCTTCAGCCCGACTCACCCGTCCCCGTCTCGCGCGATTCGCCCACACCTGTAGGCTCCTCTGGTGCACCTCCGTCGGCGTCGCTCGGCACGACGCCCGCTGACCCGACTGCCAATGCCACTCCTGCCATCCTGGAGTCGGGCAGTCCTGCTAGGGCCTCTCCCGCTCAACTTGACGGCCGTAAGTGGCGCCTGCTAGCAAGCGCGAATCTGTGTCGCGTCACAAGGTTCTGGCAACAGGGACTCGAAGCAGTGTTCTAAGCGGTATTCACATGGGCGATAAAGACTCTTCCTAACCAAGAGCGACTGCGCACACGTCACGCCTTCTAGAGGTCGCACGGTGACAGAGCTTACGGTTTTGGTTCTACGGTGGAGAGGGGGTTGCTTAGTCGATTGACACAAACGGTCCCCTCCTGCTATGTTAGTATCGCTATCTTCGCAAAAATTGACTGTTGTTGGTGTCAATTTGAAGCCTTGGGGCCAGAGTGAAGAGGAGCAGATTTGAGGGGCTAAATGTGGATAAAGGTGGAGTTGGAGGGCGGCCAATCATAGTTGGTGGGGGTGGTGGCGAGGTCGTGGGTGAGGAGGATAGTTTCATATCTTAGCGCGCTTTCGACGCCACGGGTCGGCGTCTCAAGCATATGCTGGTGGCTGGTTCGAAACCCACCGCCTGCAACTCACCGGCAAAAATGGGTACAAGCGTTCCTCAACTCGGCGCCCGGCTTCCTCGGGGGAGTGCGCTTGGAAGAGGCTCCGCGAATTCCGCTGCATCATTACGGGGGCAAAACCAGTTTCGAACGACATCCCTTCAAGGGTCGTTCGTGATTCAGTTGAGAGGTTCAACGGAGTTTCGAGAGTTCGATGAAGTTCAAATGAGTACGGCGGATGAAAATGAGCCTCAGCCTTCGAAGCGAGTTTCGGGAATTCGGCACTGCGTCAGCAGAAAAAAGAGTGCCAAAAGTGGGCTTTCGACGCACGAGGCAGATTTAGCGTTGCTTGACGGCAGAACAAATCACTGGCCCGTCAACACAACGGTTTGGTGTAAGACTCTTTTTCCCAAGCATCACACCCCAGAAAAGCCGAGCGCCAGGCCGGGGGAAATCTTGTACCCATTAGAAAGCCGGTTGGTATCCGGTGGCACTGGGGATCGAACCCAGTACCTCCTGAACGCGACGCAGATACTACAAGGCAGATCTGCGAGGCAGACCCATCCATCCATCGATCCATCCATCGATCCATCCATCCATCGATCCATCCATCGATCCATCCATCCATCCATCCGTCCATCCGTCCGTCCGTCCGTCCGTCCGTCCGTCCGTCCGTCCGTCCGTCCGTCCATCCATCCATCCATCCATCCATCCATCCATCCATCCATCCATCCATCCGTCCGTCCATCCATCCATCCATCCATCCATCCATCCATCCATCCATCCATCCATCCATCCATCCATCCATCCATCCATCCATCCATCCATCCGTCCATCCATCCATCCGTCCGTCCGTCCGTCCATCCATCCATCCGTCCGTCCGTCCGTCCGTCCGTCCGTCCGTCCGTCCGTCCATCCATCCATCCGTCCGTCCATCCGTCCATCCATCAACCCGTCCGTCCGTCCGTCCGTCCGTCCATCCATCCATCCGTCCGTCCATCCATCCATCCGTCCGTCCGTCCGTCCGTCCGTCCGTCCGTCCGTCCGTCCGTCCGTCCGTCCACCCACCCGGTGGTCACAAACCTTGCAAGGCGGCGAGCTTGCGGGTGAGGAGGATGACATGATCTCTTGACGTCCATTCGATGCCACGCCGTCGGCACATGCTCCACAATAGCCGGCTCTTGCCGATGCGCGTTGTCGCGCAGTACACGACAGGCCATCGCTCGTTCGGCGCGACGTTGTCATCGTTTGGCGGCTCCGCTGCAGCGTCTCCCGTAGGCCTGTTCATAACAGCCGTGAGTGAATGCAGTTCAACACAAATCGGTCACTCAACCGGCATTGCAATATCAGCGCATACCCCTCCGCATTGATCGTCTTTCATTTCTTTTTACAAACGTGGCCCGAGCGGCGTTTTTTTTTTTTCTCGTCTGGCAAGTTCACAGCCCGCGTGGTGCCCCCTATTTTAGCCGGTGGGTCGTATGGCAACAATGACGTCCCCCTCTTCTCCCGGCTGTCCGTGTCAGTGCGACGCAGGGAAGTGACTGCCGCCCCATTCCTCCACGCAGGGGTCCCCCGTGTTTCATGGATGGGTACCATGACTTGTGCACTGTCGACAGAGGCGGGAAAGCTGTTTTGTGAGGTCTGCTCTGTGCCAAATGGGAAAGGTGTACAGGGGTTTTGTTAAGAAAGCTGTCGACAACGTCTTTCACGTCATGAAAGTGATAAATAAAAGAATATAAAGATCAATATATAGAAGTCGCAGCCGATCAATGCGATTCATTGTTGGACGGTATATGCGTTAGCCTTATAATCAACCTGGCTCTTGCGCCTGTAATCAGATTCATCTGCTAGACGCACCATTTGCGACCTGGAATTTATTTTCACCATAGGTTTATGGTACGCAGAGGATTCTGGAGGCGTCTGGAAGGTGGAGCCTTCTAGAGGTTGGATGAGGATGCGTGGAGGCCTTTTGAGAGTGGAGGTTAGTAGGTGGGTGGTCGGTAGATGCTTGTAGGTGGAGATGCATTTTTACCGGCGGATGCCCGGATGAGCATCCCGCGGAGGGTACCCGGATGGTGGAAACTTCACTCAGAAAAAAACAGATCGTGCGGGCACCGCCGCTGGCGTGTTACAGAGCGTGTGGGCTGCGCTTTCCTTCTGTATATCCCATCCTCTCCCTGTCCACTTCCGATTTGCCGCCACGTTTCCTCCTCTCCACTCTCCCATCTCTCCACATTCCACTCAGCGGCATCATACAATACCAGATGGACAGAACTTTTGCGAAGCTAGGGGTAGTAATTTAACGCATTAAAGAAAATAGAATGCCGATTACACGCGTTATAATGCGCATGCTGAGCGCTAGCTATGAAGACGCAATCACGTTTCAATCCATTTATAAATCGCCGCTACCACTCATGCAGGCTGCTCCAACCTTCCTCCAAGTTTCTCGCCCTCGGCGCATCCAAATTCCTCGAAAGACGGTGCACGGGGACTCCAGATAACAGGGGAAGTGCTATGTTCTCGAGAGGCTGCGGACGGCTTCCTTACGAGTACGAGTGCCCCCTATTTCTGCGTGTTGATCTAACGTGGCGAGGACATACGTACTCCGCAAGTCAAGTGGTAAACGAGATAGGGACAAGATTGAGCGCGAAGGATGATCAACGTGTTTCGATTTCGAAAAAATAAAGGCGTAAAACCGAATTAAGTCTGCAGAAGCCTGCGTTCACAGTACAGTGATGTCTCTCGACCACGGTAACATATCTGAACTGGACAGACAGCTTAAAGACAACAGAACATCAGCGCATTACAACACAGATCTTCGTGGAGTGCAGTCGTTCTTTTCGATGTCCATCATGCAGCATACCTGGTTCCTGACCTTGAAGCTTGATAGATAACACGTCGAAAATTGCGGAATCGATGTCTCTGTGCTTTGAAAGTGTGATTATTATTCTTGAATGCCTAGGATTCCGGAAACCGTGCATTCTGTGGCTACTGCGGCAGCTTAAAGCCATCTGCCGGCAAAGTTTTTTGCAAGCCTGCGAGGCCTGAAAGGAGATTTTTGCAGAGGAGCCAGCAGTACCATATCAGATCGTCACTGTAACTAAACGGGGTAGTATATTTCCTCTCCTGAAAAGCACAACCTTTTTATCTCAAAGCAGTGGAAGCATGTGATGGGGCCGCTTCCCGAACTGTTTTGAACAGTTCTGTCGGCCATGACCATGGGCAGCATATTTTAGCTCTGAAAAGGTATTCGAACATCCTTTACTATCCAAAGTGTTCACCATCGTCAGTCCATCCAATGCATTCCCTACGCTGGTGGAAAAAAGGGGGGAGGGGGGAGGCGATGTTTCATTTTCATAACGCTTTATTAATGGCCACAAAGCATTCTGAAAGGCAGAGAAAATTTTCCATGAATTAATCTAATACTCTCGTTACTTTCAGCTCCGTCCTTTTAACGTACTCATAGCTGAACATGATATCAGCATATATCATGATTTCAGCATAGAGATACAGCATATATCATGATTTCAGCATAGAGATACACTATGCAGGCTATCCGATTATGAATGCTTTCAACTTATGATTATTTGCCAGCACAAAAGAAACATATTTCTACTGATCTGCTGTTCAGGGACGAATAAAACATTGGGATAGATGTATTAAAATAGCATTCATAAATCTTTTGGTAGTGCGATGGTGATATTGTTCGTTTAGTGTTAAAATAGAAGTTGCGATTTGACATGATCACTTTGCGTTGATACCCGCCGCGGTGGCTTAGGGGCTCTCGCGTTCGGATGCTGATTCCAAGGTCGCGGGTTCGATTCTGGCCGTAGCGGACGTATTTTGGTGGAGGCGAAACACAAAAACGCCCGTTGCTGTACGATGTCAGGGCAAGTGGACTTTCAATGGGGAACATAATCTCGCTTAACTGTGTTCTTTGCAGGATGCCTCTTAGCCAGTGTGAAACAATAGCACCGCAGCTTTGCCGCATTTACTGCCAGAGATAGCGCTATGGTTCAAGCCACAGCTTTATTTTTCTCCGTGCCGCACGCAACATCACTGCCCTGTGTGGCAGAAATTTTTTATCCTTCACAGTAATGACCAGGAGTCCAGATGTTTCACTACTGCTGCGCGATCCGAGATTAACTGCCTGGATGCCTTCTATGAAGCCATTTCCTAGCGCCAAGCTTTGCTTCGTGCGATAGCTTATGTGCCACCGGACACGTCAAGTGGTGCGGCTGTGTTGCGAACGCAGTGCGCCTGGGATTCCGGGTGACAGAGTGTTGCACTTTTCTCCGCAGTGTGTGCTCTGCCAGCCATCTGTTCGGAGAGCCCCGAGGTGCAGAATCGCGACGTAGGCGCACCGCCACCCGCGACGTCCAATGACGACAAGAAGTCCAGCAACGGCCAAAGCAGCGTCAATCCTGCCTGTGAGTCACCGTGCACGCATGATCCATCAGCTTCGGGGACATCCGTATCAAGAGACCTAAGGCACGATCCGAATCGAGGAAAGTTTGCTGGTTGGTGGCCAGCTTTGATTGCTTGTATACACCGGGAAATCAGACGTGTGCGCAACAGGGTGTGACTGGCACACTCAATTGTGCATGTCGATTGCTGACGTGTGGAAGGGTGACATGAAAGCCGTACAGTTAGACTACATTAAAACTTCAGTACGTGCAACGCATGTGCTACCCTCTGTCCAGTTCCAGACGAACTAACACCTGCGTAGTTCACGCACATTTGCTTTGTTTTCAAGGCCAGTATTACATTCCGAATTTTTCTCCGTGCGAGTGTGCGTCGGAAACAGAAATCTGGTCCTTTTTCGCGAGGCTGCTGTGCTGTCTAGCTGCCGAGGTCGCTCGAATATCGCTAGTGACAACCTGCGAGCAGCGCTTAATATGTCTAGAACCGTTTCTTTTTTTCACCGTCGTCCTATTTCTCAGCACCACCGTATGCACCGCCGGAAGTATGGCTCCTCTGTGAACCCCAGCCTCGAAATATACCTTCGGAGATCAGATTGCTTCACACTCGTGCGTGTGCGGTTGTGCGAGTGACTGCCATTTGTTCTTCTTTTGCCCTGACGTTTCTAAAGCGCCCGAAACGCTGTCAGTGGAAAAAAAACACAAAAAAGCGAGGTTCTTTTTATGTGAACCATGTATGATCACTGACCGCTTAGGCAGAACAAGGATAAGGCGTAATTCAAAGATTGAGCAGTGCGGTGGTGACCTTGACGCCAACCGCGGCGTACTCATCCGCAGGGCTCAAACGACTCAGCCTGCTCGTGGCTCCCAAGAGTTCTCGCCGGAGCTGCCCCAGCTGCCTTGGCTACAGCCTGCCGCTTTACCTGGTGCCGTTCGCCCTCGCCAGCCAGGTGCGCCGTCGCCCCGACCATGTGCGACTCAACGAAACCAGGAATTCGGGGCTTGCATTTCTACTCCAGCCAGGATTGTTAGGCGATTGTCGCGTTCACATTTCTCACCCTGCAGTTTCATGACGTGGTTTGTTGTTCAGGAAAGCCGTTGCTCGCACAGTGCAATGCCCTGCGTTCAAAGATTTGACCGGGAGAAGTGCTCCTCGAGAGCCACGAAAGATCTCCCAACGAAAAAAGAAATGCGGACTGAATAAACGCGAGAATACTACTGATTGTTGCTTGTGGTAACTACAGTTTGTGCCGTCTGGCGACATATGCCGTAATGACCAGGTTACGATCGACCCATCCAAACACGAGCAGATCTGGGCAGGGTTCCCATGCATACAACACAGGAATATTCTCTGAAAGTGTACGAGCATACATGCTGAAAGCGCTCGTAGAAAAGAGCCAAGCAAAACTGCAGGAGCGTGCATAAGTCATTTCCGGTGCTTACTACAGCTGGCGGCGCTTGTTCCGCTGGCAGGAAATGCGATCCGTTTACTGCATCCTGGTGACGGTGGTGACCCTGGCCACTGGTTTCCTGCCCCAGCCCATCACCGCCTTTGTGCCGGTCATCCTCATCCAGGTGACCGGCATCATGACACCGGAGGAAATGGCTGCTGAGCTGATGAACGTGAGAAGCACTGCACGTACATATGTGCACAACACTGCGTTCGCTGTCGATATCGCGCTTTCAGGTGCACTGCAAGGGATTAATTACTCCCTACTATGTCATACTGCCTACACAGGACATCTGTGGAACGCTAACGTTTCCTAATCTGATCATTGTGAACTGATATAAGCTGATCCAGATAAGGTTCTCTCAGCAGTTTTATAAGATATTCATTCACTAAGTCTTTTTGTAGAAATTGAGTGACGCAAACAAGACGCCCAACGGCGGCAAACTTTTGCCTCTGGTTAGTGCTGCAAATTGGGTGTGTTGGTCCTGCGCATTCCCTTTCTATCGTAAAACTTGCGATCGTGGTCACCTGAGGGAATTCACGAGCGTCGAAGCTCTGCAAGAGAATTCCTGGGATAACACGGCGACGGCGAATTCGGGTTGTCGATGCTGCTGCTATCTCTCTCTCACTGAGTGCGTGCGTGCGTGTAAGTGGGGGGGGGGTACCTTTCCCCTATGACATGGATAGCAGCCTTCAAGAGGCAGTACGACAGGCACACCTGCTTGACGTTTCTTAGTGAAGGAAACGTTTTATAGAGAAGGAAGTTCCGGATATTATTTTAAGAGTGTATGCCTGTCCTAGCCTAAAGAACTAGTTGCCAAAAAGTGTGCAAAAATTGTTTTCTTTCTAGAGCACGACTTATTTATGTTGTTTGTTTGTCATTGTTAGTTTCTTTGCCCAAATAAATTCCGAGGGTCCTTGCCAGAGAACACTGTATAGGGTCCCTAAGGGCGTGAAGCCACCGAATTTGTAAATACACGGTACTGTAGCATGTTTCCATCTCGAGCGTTCGTCTTTAGGTTATATACAAGCTTGTCCCGAAATAACGCGCGCAATCTTGCATCAAAACTCATGAGAGTTATCCCACTGACGTTGTTTTCGTAACCGCTTCAGTTGTTTTTTGCTAAACTGTTTTTGTAATCTTAAACGAGGCATGGTTCCACCATTTTTATAACAGCTTTCAATAATCAAGTCTTCTGGACGCAACTTTCTTCACCTTGTACTAGTATAAATTTCAGAGCTTTCTACACAATCAATTTCTCTTTTCATGCTTGTTCGGCTGCGACGGCTTTTGGAAGTGTTTTTATTTTTTTTTTTTTACTTACCTCTGCTGGATATAAGGATTGCTATTTACATGTGATAAACTGACAAGAATGAAAACAGTGAACAATTCGTAAGATGAGAGGCGCTGTTTTTCCTTCCGTGCTTTCCACCCAGAGGCCAAGTATTAACTCTTGGCTCATTTTTTGTGAACATTCTGTACGTGCTCAGAACAGGCTCACCTAAAAGTGCGTGAAAATGCTGGTAGTTTTCTGTCATGCTACAACATGCGCTTTTTTTTTGGTTTTATCCGGTCGGGTTCAGGTACACTATATACGCCTGTATACGTAGGGCAGGGTGTCTAAACGCACCCTATAATGGCCTTCACCGCTTGTCCCTGCGCCTCAGATCAAAGTGATCACGGCCTGCCTGCTGTTCATGGTGATCATCATTGGCGACCAGACGGCCGTGTTCTCGAGGCTGGCCCTGCGTGTGCTGTGCAATTTGGGTTTCAGGTCAGTCGAGCGCCAGTGGAGAACAAACGTGACCGCATTGCTTATCAAGTTATGACTCAAACGTAAAAGCTAGAGCACGGTACGGTCGAGCAGATTAGAAGAGCGGACACCCAAATACAATGTGTCCGCATTATAAGAAAAGACTGAAACGACAATAAATCTCATTGTAATGCATCGACCACATTTATAGGGAGGGGGCTTTCGTCTAATTAGCGCTCCCGCGCCCCTCGTTAGGTCCATGCGTAGATTTGAAAGCCCAGCGTTCCGCTTTGTTGCAGCATAATATGGTTAAACAGTCCGTTGCAGCGTACTTGGAAACATGAAGTTATACAGGGTTATAATTTTTTTGTCACAAACATGAAATTCAGCAAAAGACTGCCCCTGACAGATCCGCTTGCTGTGAAGGTGTGCGGGCTTCGGCGATGGCTGCGTTCTCAGGCTTACAAAAAACAGCAGCTTCTTAGTGCGGGACTCATTGGGCGACGGATTAGATGCGTCGGCACTGTAGCCAGCTCACTGCGCTATCCAAAGTCGCATCGAGAAGGCGACGAGTTGAAGTCACAAAAGCGTCATTTCAACACGCATCGCGGGCACAACGCTTCCGGCGCTCTTTGTTTGCCAATCTGTAGGAATCAGGTCAGAGAGGTTCAATAAATGGTCGACAGATGTCTCAGGGGTGGCTGGCTCTTTTAAGGCGAAGGCCTTTAATGCCTCATCGTTGTCGACAGACGGTTGTCAGCGGAGGTGTCACGCTTTTTCTAGTCAGACCAGAAAAAAAAAAGTTTGTGTGCGATGTGATTCGAACAACCATCCGTCTGTTCCGCAGCCGAGCGTGCTAATGGCTACGCTACTTCCTGCCAACTTCACCTTGTCTAGGACGCTGGAGAGTGTTTGCAGAAAGGCATCGAATTAGACGGATGCCTCCCAAACGCCCTCCAGTGTCTCCAGCATTTAAGATTCACAAACAATTGTGTACTTAATTAACCTCTTAACCACACATCAGGGACACAAGCAGCAACACCGCGCTTAAGGCTTTCTTCTGACTGCACTTGAGGTCAACAAAGTGCCACCCTGAATTTTTTCATTATTGATCGGTTCGGCTCCCAACACTACCTTTTCAAGGATTTCATTGTCGCATTGGGCTTGAAAAGGTAATTAAAAAGTAGACTGCCAATTCCATTAAACGAACAGTCTGACAATAACTAACCCTTTTAGTATGCGCTAAGCGCGCACAGAACTGCGAGTAGGGTTTCAGTAGAATGTTCACTCTAGGTTTTGAGCAGCTCATCTGCAGGGCATTCTGGGCTAGATATACTTCCGTACGTGCCTGGTCCTCTGGTTGCCAGAAAAAGTGTCAGAACAGATAAAATGTTCTCCTGTTGCACTCTGCGTGAAAAAGTGTGAGTGACGCTCCACTGGTCATCTACTTGATTCTTTTACGCTACTGTTTGAATTACCCGTATTTTTTACTGCTTTCTTGTATTAAAGAAGGACGAAAACACATCTTATTCGAAATTCGAATATTCGAAATTTTCGAATAGGGAGTCGAATACTATATTCCATTCGATTCGCTGAACTAATCAAGTACTGCATGCTCAAAATAATTCGAAACGAATCGAATTCGTTCCCAAGTTCTCGAATCTAGATTTTGACTAATTGGTGCGAAGTTCGAAGAGGGCAAGCAGTAGCTTTTTTTTTTTTCGATGGCCGTTCAAACAACAGTGTTCACTCCGGTGCCGCACAGCATGCTGCTCCGCGTCCGTTCTGTCCGAGAAGGATGGTTCAGCGCCGCGCCGCGGTCCATTCGTGTGGAAGTGCTCATACACATGGCCTTCGAAATTGGCCAGTACGACAAAGTTCGGCCAGGCTCAGCAAACCCTGCCTGCATGATCATTACCGAAGGTTGTGGTCCAAACTCTCGTCCCTCTCATCAGCTGACATTTGGCGCTAGATTGTTCGCTGTAGTCATCAGTATCAAGAGGCAGTTTTTCTACGCGCATCACGTGATGGTCATAAAGTAAATATATTGACTTCGTATTGCGCCCCCCTCCCCTATTCGAAGTCAGTGTTTTGCTTATCGACAGCTACAACTTCAACTCCATGACTTACAGTGCCGCCGCTACAGCGCTTCTCTGTTTCGCATGAATATTCGTTTTGAACTAATGTTTGCACAAGTTGCGAATATTCGCAAAAATATTCGATTCGTATTCGATTCGGTTTCGAAAAACCGCTGTTCTCACATTCCACTTATTTGAATGATCGGAAGCAAACGACGTTTGCATGTTTGCTCGTGGACCAAAGCACACTGGGATCGCAGAACTACTCATTGAACGGAAAGAAGTTGTTGAGTTGAGTTGAATGGCGCATAAGCGACTAAGGCTTTCATGCGCCAAGCTCAGGGGAAAGAAGTTGTGTGCGTAACGACAAAGCTACGCCTATTTTTTTGTTGTTGTTGTTTTAGAAGCAAAGGCGGGCAGCAATAGAATTAGCTGCGAAGAACAGATCTGCTGCCTGGTTTCGAGTTTCTACTTCTAAAATGTCTGCTTAATTCCCTCATCTTTCGACGCTCCGTCTTTCTGCTCCAGGGCTCCGCTGCTGTTTTCGTATACCGTGGCTGCAAGCTTTGTCAGCACCTTCTTGTTGCCGAGCGACATTTGCGTCATTTTCACCACCGCCGTTGTGGAGCGCTTCATGGCCAACCTGGAGGAAGACCTGAGCGTCCTCGAGCAGCAGTGGTCCCGAACGTCGCGAAAACGTACCAGCAGCGACACGTTCGACCAGTTCGGCGAGTCCGGAGGGAGGAACCGCTCCAAGGTTCGTATACTCGCGAGAAACTCCCTGCTGGCGACAAAATAGCACGCACAGATATAATGCCACTTCTCCGCCGCCAGTAGCGAACACCGCGTAACTCAAAGGGAATATTTTCATTTGTATTTGGAGAGAAAAACTAAAGAGTGCGGTGAGAAGTTGCGCGAAGATGTTGATATTGATGACCTACTCTTTCTGTAGGCTACAGAATCTAACTTACAAAATGCTTCCTGCGCGCGCAGTGACTTGTTCTGACGGCCGTATGTGGTGTATACCAAACGTTCAAAAATCGCGCGGTATTTTTTTTTTGTTTTGCGCCACGCAACACGTGGTGACAGCCGCATGAACTAGAAGCGTTTGCCCACATTTTCACGGCTTGTATACATGCTATATAAATATAGCTCAAGTTTTGTAGGTTCTCAGTACGATCACGCGAGTGATAAAAATTTTGGAAGTTATAAACGTTTAATGCGTCTTGGTTATAACGCGCTACTACACAACACAAATTACACGAAGAAACACACACAGCAAACGTGTGTTTCTTCGTCTGTAATTTGCGTTGTGCAGTAGCGCGCTATATACCAAGATACAAAACCAACAAGCCCCTGTTATAGCACTGCTAGCACTGTTTAATGCGTCATAGCCAAGATGCGTTATGTGTACAATGCTTTTAGGGTAATGACCGGAAGGCGGAAAGGCCAAGAATCAAAGAACGCAGGACGCAGCTGCAGTAATTTTCTCATAATCTTCGTTCTTTTCGCGCTTTTTTTCCCACCGGTAATTACCTCAAATACGAGCCAACCAGCACAGCTACACGCAAAATGCACTCGTGTGCCGTGCGATGATAAATTAATTCGGAGCCCTCCACTAAACGGCGTACCTCACAGACCATGAGTCACTTCAGGACGTTAAGCCCAACAGTTCACACTTCTTCAGGTTCTCTTCCAGGCACAATGAAGATTACGTCTGAGGCGATGGCGGGTGATATGAACTGGTGAGCCTATGGGTGAACGCGAGTGTGCAGTTGAAACTGGCCGCGGTGCCGGCCAGTGCAATATCTCGGAAACCGCCGCGTCAGTGTCGCGAGTTCTGATAAATAAAACCGCATTAAACTGCTTCACTGAATGAGGATCCTTAATCTAGAGGGTCAACACGGCTCGCCCACTGCACAATGGGGGGGGGGGGGGGGAGTGGGGTTTCGAGCATGGGTGCACAACTTCGTCAGAGGCAATAGCGGTCCCAGCGATTGGTTCTAGGGGGGGCGGACAGACTTCCGTATATAAAAAAAACAAACAAAAAATATAGAAAGAACGATTTTTTATTTACACTCTATTTGTAAAACATTTCTGCACTTTGTTGTTGAAAAATCAATGGCGAACGATAAGATGTTCTACCATAACTCATGCTTTGAAAGCCAACGGTTACGTGAACAATAGTCATATGTAATTCATATCTATTTATGAATTTATATATGATTATTGCTCACGTAACCATTAACTTATATAATTCATATATATTTACGCGGCGGTCGAATTTCGATCGAGGAAAAATTCTTGCGGCCAGCGTACTGTGCGATGTCAGTGCACGTTAAAGGGGCCATGCAAAGAATTAAAAGCCGCTTGTAAATGTTAGAAGTGATGCTCAGAAGCATTGACATCAAGTATGAGACTTCGGAACTGAGCCGGCAATTTATTATGAATTTTTAGAAATCGTGTTTTTTAAAATTCGCGGGTCGCTTGGTGTCTTGGTAGGGAGCCATTTTGAAACCAAAATCGGGAAAACAGACGTCACTAGTCCCATGACGTCGGCAGGCCACCACACGCTGTCATTCGATCGAGCCGCGGCAGCTAGGATGTCACGGGCACACTTCCGGTAGCGGTGAAAATCGTCTGCCCGAGCCGCCGCGCGACCCCCTCGGGCAAGCGCGAGCCAGAGCATTGCCTTCGCGCATATGGTTTTAATTTACCTCTGCCGCCTCTTTCTGTCGCGAGTTCGGGAGCCAAGAAAGCGCGGAGACCGGAGAGACGCTGCCGACGCATGCTGCTCCTCGGGAGTGCGACAACCGGAAGTCGTAAACCGAACGTCAGCGAATGACGTATTCATGGGCGGAGCCCAGTCCCGGAGCTGTTTTCTTTATTTTTTTTTATGGTGCCCCGCGCGTACGAGTTGAGGGGGGAGAGGAGGAGCGTGATTTTTAATCGTCTATAACTTCGTTGTTATTGATGCTAGCTCAAAAATTCTTGCGCTGGGGGTGACGAATGATGGATTGCCTATCTTTACGTAATCTCAATGAATATTGCATAGTCCCTTTAAAGAACCCCAGGCGGTCGAAATATTATGAGCCCTTAGTTACGGCGTCCCTCATAGCTTGAGTCGTTTTGGGACGTTAACCCACCATAAAACAGACAAACAAAACAGATCTATTTATCTCACAATATTTCAAATTGAATGACAGTGCCAGTCATGAAGCGCAAAAGTAACTGTGAGGGCACGGCAGGACCACGGTACCTTGACAGTCACGTATGAAATGCACTCTTATAACTACCAATCTGTTGCATAACTAACACTGTTGTAAGACAGTATTAGCTTACAACATGACTTACTGTAGCAGTAGGAAACTGGCGTGAAAAATGGCAAATGTCTTTAAATATTGCTAAGTGTAAGGTGATGCATTTCCATAGACGCTGCAACTTAATACCCCATAGCTAGTTTTATCTGCGGTTCTCGTTTGCATGCTACTAAAGCATACAAATATCTTGGATTACACCCGTCTGACGGTCCTACGTGGTCGACGCACATCAACCACATCACTGCAGCATCCCGCCGACCCCTTGGCTATCTTCAACGCTCAATGAAGCTTGCCCCAGCACATGTACAATTACTAGCCTACACCACGTTAATGCGCCCAAATTTAGAATATGCAGCCACCATTTGGAAACCACATGAAGAATTCCTTTCTGAGAGCATATAAACTAACGAAATCACGCCATTAAATTTGTTCATTTCGATTATTCATCCTACACAAGTGTAACCGATCTGAAGAATTGATCCAGCTGGCCATTATTAAAGCACCGTCGAAAACCAGCCAGTTTAGCCCTTTTTCATCGTTCCTACTGTTCATTTCCGTTAAGCATTGTGGGGTTTAAAATGGGGGAGATAAATCCGTTCTCCCCGTTTAAGCGCGGCTGACATAATTCAAAGCCGCGCGGACCCCACCCCGTGGTCGTGTACGCTACCGAGCGCACGCCGACCACGGCGGGCCTTGCTCTGCGGAAACAAAGGAACGACACACTGGCTGACACAAACAAGGCATTTATTGCTGTAACAACAATAACGCCAGCTAGTAACAAAATACACTGAGGAATCGAGGAAGTCCGACTCACCAGCACGGCTACGGGTGAACGTTCGCCCACGCTAGGGCAAAGGGATAAACTCCGAGGCCCGACGGGACGGGCTCGGCGGGAGCAAGTTCCGACCAAGAGGCGCCCGCGGCGAAGAGCGGAGTCGCACGCGGAAACGTCCGCTTGCGTTCCCCGGTCCCAGGGAGAAGAGAGCAAGCCTTCCTCCGCGCGCGAGCGGCAAAACACGCCATCCGTGGCGCTGCTGTCGCTGCGACGCGAGCGCCCTCCCCTGTTAGTTAAAGTAACCAAAACTGAGAAGAGCGCGTTTCGGAGGAGCTAACTACAGCAGGGGGTGCAATGTGGGAAAGTGAACGCAGGGGACGAAAGCGTACCCACATCCCCCCAACCTTAAATAGACCCACGCGCCTGCAAGTTACATGCTATGGAGGAGTCTCCTGGTCTTTATGCACTTGAGGCAGGTCTTGCAGCGGAGGTCACGCCGACATCGTGCACGCAGTCTTCCGCGGTATTCCGAAGGCGGCGTGAAGGTCTCCGCTGGGACGACTCGCATGGCCCGCGGACTACGTGTCCGCAGGCCCGCGAAGAGGAGGGCCGGTTGACCACTGCAGGCCAGGATTCTGCACTAGTCGCCAGGGTAACAGCAGCCAGAGGTGGCTGCTGTCTCGTCTCGCCACGGCTGCCCCGGATGGATGCGGCGAACAGGATACAGGCCGCTCCGTCGCAGCAGGCGGCAGCGAGACGATGTGCACAGGACAGCAAGCCGGAGTGGCTCCACTGGATCTGCAAAATTTCCGAAACACACTCTGCATGCCTTTAACGTAGGTCACGGGAGGGGAAACGGCGTACACAAGGGCCTCGTGGCTCAAATGCTCAACTCGCTAGCAAAACGTGTCGGGCGGCTGTGCAACGCAAAGTTCGAGTAAACAAAGCCCTTTCTTGAGTTGAACGAGAATGCTCAGTTCATGCGAGGCTAAAAAAAAAACAGGCGGCCAGCAAAGTGCGCCCCCTCTCAACACCACGGTCCGGTGGTCATGTCACTTTTGACAAGGTGCAGGCAGCTATGAATAGCTTTAGGCCTCACTACCATAGTGACGGTCGATGACCCCCAACAAAAGAAAGACCCGAAACGGGTTTCGTGCGCGCAGCCGCGAGGAGACATCAGCTTTGTGGGGTGGTCCTCCCCGCTCACTGCACAAAGCAGCTTCTGAGCGATCGGCGCCCACCGTATCGGACGGTGTCGGAGCGCCCGGTGCCGAGCTGCAATACCAGCGAGCTCGTAGCAGCACCCGTGGCCCAGGCCACCCGGCTCCCGGAGCCGCGACTCCCAGAGTCGAAAAAGAGAAAGCGAGAAAATATATACAGAAAACTCGGACCACCCACGCGGCTTCCGTACTCACTCGCTTCGGGCTCGGCAACTCCGCGGGCGCTAGGCCTCGCGCTCCCTCGATGCGGACCAAGTGGTTCTTGACGAAACTCCAGGAAGAAAACTTCACAAAAAAAACATGCTGAGCATGTCGAAAAGTTCAAACTTGCTGCAGCGCAATACACCTCGCACTCAAGAAAGCATGCCGCAGGTCCTAGCGATCAAAATTCACACTAGGCCTACCACTTGTCAAGTCCGGACAAAGAGCGTTCCTCGAACCGAACTGACAGTCGTCCAATGTTCCAAGAGCAGACCCCACGTTGGGCGCCAGATGTGGGGTTTAAAATGGGGGAGATAAATCCGTTCTCCCCGTTTAAGCGCGGCTGACATAATTCAAAGCCGCGCGGACCCCACCCCGTGGTCGCGTACGCTACCGAGCGCACGCCGACCACGGCGGGCCTTGCTCTGCGGGAACAAAGGAACGACACACTGGCTGACACAAACAAGGCATTTATTGCTATAACAACAATAACGCCAGCTAGTAACAAAATACACTGAGGAATCGAGGAAGTCCGATTCACCAGCACGGCTACGGGCGAACGTTCGCCCACGCTAGGGCAAAGGGATAAACTCCGAGGCCCGACGGGACGGGCTCGGCGGGAGCAAGTTCCGACCAAGAGGCGCCCGCGGCGAAGAGCGGAGTCGCACGCGGAAACGTCCGCTTGCGTTCCCCGGTCCCAGGGAGAAGAAATCAAGCCTTCCTCCGCGCGCGAGCGGCAAAACACGCCATCCGTGGCGCTGCTGTCGCTGCGACGCGAGCGCCCTCCCCTGTTAGTTAAAGTAACCAAAACTGAGAAGAGCGCGTTTCGGAGGAGCTAACTACAGTAGGGGGTGCAATGTGGGAAAGTGAACGCAGGGGACGAAAGCGTCCCCACAGCATCTACGTCACAAACCACTCGCTGTTTTCAGCTCGTCACAAAAACAATCAGCAGGTGTCATACCCTTGCCCCGAAAACAAAAACATTTGCGCAGTCTTTCTTCATCCGATCAGCAAAAGAGTGGAGCGGCCTTCCAAATGCCGCTGTAATAATAGAAGACACGCTTGCATTCAAAGATCAGCTTAAATCTTTAGACACATTTTAGGTTTCCGTGTACCGTTCGCCTCTAACGTTGACCCATTGCACTTTATTTTACTATGCGGTTTTTACTGTTCTCTAATCGGTTATTGAATTTTTACCCAACGTTCAGCGCTTCTTCCTGTCTTTTATTTTTGCCTTTTTTTTTCGTGTATCAGAAAGCATTTGAGCATTTTGCATCTTGATTTTCTGAGCTGTTTGCATGTTTCATTCGTATTTTGAACCTTGATTTTGGCATTGTACAGAATATGTTCGTTTTTTGTTGGTATTTCGGTAAAACCCACCCCTCATGTAATGCCACTTGTTTGGGGTCTTGGAGGTACTAAAATAAATAAATAAACCTGTAGAACGTAAAATTGTGTGAAATAAGGCAGCGGCTAACTGTCATGATATTGTGGGCGACTTGATGGTTGATTTACGTTTAAATTATAATTAACCGGGCCAACCTGCCCACCCCTGCACTCTCCGTAAATTTGGAGGGGGAGGAGCGACAAACTTCTCAAACCCGCGTCCAAAAGATGAGGATCGACTGCTGAGGCTGGTGCTAGGGGCCACGCCTGATTAGCCATAGACCGGAGGCATGAGGCGTATACAAGATCCTTATCAAATCCCTTTAATTGAGCAAAGAACAACACAAAAGATTACAAAACAAAGTCCCGCAAAGTAGTGTCAATGCACAGACGCGACGCGAATAACGAGCACAAAATGAGGACGCAAACAACTATTAACAGGAAGAGGAAAACATCAGGGCAGGAACTATACAACAATGCTACACGATTAAAGCAATACTGTACAAATAAATAGAACGAGAAACAGCAACAGGACAAAGAAAAGACTCAAGCGAGGGGGGAGAAGCGGTGGCTTAGCTGCGGGATGGCAAGGTCCGGTCACAGGGAGCGTCGGGCTGCGGATGCCCGCGGGGCTGATGGGGTGTTGCGGATACGGGCGAGCTTGAGCCACGGGTCTTCAGAGCCGCTGTCGCTGCGCTCTACGCATAAAACACCCGCCTAGGCTCACTTGCCGACCACTTCCCCGGCTGACCTCACACACGCCCGCACGCGCTGAAATCTGCAAGCCAACTGCCTGGCTCGTAGTTTTTCCGTCACCGCGTTCTCGTGGCAAACAAAAAAAAACGAATAATCAAGGCCCAGTGCGCCAACGATTTGCAGATGTTGAAGAGGTGGGGGGGGGGGGTGGGGGGGGAAGAAACACGAAGAAACTGAGAAGGAACGCGAGGGAAAGCCACGGTCCTAACGAGGAGCGCTGCTAACAAGCGAAGGTCGGGAAGGGTGCCGGGGACTTTCAACCGACTGCTCCCCGCTCCCACAACCTGCAAGTGCTCGCTACCCGGCTATAATACTAGGAGGGGGCGGAGTAGCCTTGACCCTTCAGCGTCGCAAGTGGTCAACCGTCCTCGTGGAGGGGGAAACCATCGCCGCCGCGCCGCGACATGCCTGCGACAACACAAACACAAAGTTGCAGAGTAGGAAGGGAGAGCGCTAGACAACGCTGCAAAAAGCCAAGCTTTGTTTCTTGTTACTGTGCGTCTTTGTGCTGTTATTTGAGAGTGGCCATGTACCTACCAGCCCCACTCCCCACCCTTCTGTAACAGCCGTTTGTACGAGGGCGAATTGAATGGCAACTTCAAGGGGCAGCAACATCAGTATTCAGAGGATTCTTCTAAGGCAGAATGTATATAGGTTCAGTCATTTTCGGCTCCGCACGACAATGTGGTGCGTTTTTCGCGGGCTCAAACTTGCCAGTCGTTATGTTTTTGAATACGGGACCTGCATGTAAGAACTTTATTGCAACTATACTTGCGGAAATCTGCCAGCATTAATTTCCAGTGCATGGTTGCGCTTTTTCAGTGTTCACTTCTTCATTCAGTAACGTATATATCACTCGCACGTGAACGTAACCCCTTTTTTCAATCAAAAGCTTTTTTCCTGTTCGCTAATGAGTCGATCAATTTACTCGCTCGTGAGGTCTAATAGGGAGGTCTTTTCCCGTGCCACTGCTATTTCGACGGTTGCATGCTGGACAGCCTGACAGGAACAAAATGTGATTTCGATGCACTCGAGAGTAAATATCGCCCATTTCGCCGGCGCGTCAGTGCGAATATTCTTTACCCCCGCATTTCGTTGCGGAAGCTCTCAATCAGCAATAAAATCTGCCAGACTGCATTTTTATTCTTAATCTGGCCGTGAATTGCACACTTTAGGGAGCAAAATTAAAAGTTGCCAGAACGCAGTGTTAATATGGCGGGATTCGGAGGCGAGACACGGTCTATGCGATCGTTCGGCTGCTCTCACGCATAATCGTTTACCGCTCGGCAAGATAAAGGACACGGCGCTTGTCTCCTGACGAGGAGAAAACAGCTGCCGTTCATTATGTGTGCAGCGGCTGCGCGTGAGCCTGGGCCCGGAGATGGTGCGGATGACCGAGGCCATGAGTAGAAAGACCAGGACGACCCTCGATGGCGCCGCACTGGGCCCGGCCCAGAGCGACTGGCCCGCGCCTAGCGGCCCGCTGCTTGTCAAGGAGTACAAGATCCACCAGGAACCGGAGCCGTCCGTCGAAGCCAAGGAGGAGGTATGCGAGCCCCTCGGCGCACGGCACGCTCGGAAAGTGAGAAGATGCACGATGGGCGGAAGGAATAGCCATCGCGTGCGGAGCACAAGCAGCCCTTCCCTTGCTCGTCTTTGTGCGGCTGCCGCCGAAGCAAGCTTTCCTGCCATACGCGAGCGTTCACCATGTTGGCGTGGCCTGTGCCGAAGCAGAGAATAATTTCAGGGTTGGCGTCTTTTAGCGTACAGCTGCTGCGCGCCTGATTCGTCTAGACACCATTCGTCATTGCAGTTTTTAAATACCATAATTTATCGTTTTATGCGCGGGTCAGAAAACAAAGGCATTACTTTTCAATATGCCGCGCTCACACTTCGTTATCTGCATAATTCAAAGGCATGCGCTAGCAGGTCGTGAATTCGAATGTGTAACCAGCATTAATGGTTTTTGGGACGCTGCTGTGCGTTAATGCTGAAGCAAAAGTTTATTTATAATTAACAAATATATCTGTTCCACTGCCCAGTAGGGCTACTTGTCGCAGTGCCGGCAGGCAGAAATCCGCAGCCGAACGAGAGCCGATTCAAGTGATTCAATCAAAAAGGAACCAAAGCAACGACACAAGCCCGCGGAGCCTCGTGCTTTCGGCTCGGAGAAATGGCGAAAGAGAATGTATACACCAACGCCATCCGAGAGGGCGGTAGTTCTTCTGGTCACATGAATGCGCGGATACTCACTGCTTCGGTGCTGCTGAAAAGTGGAAAAAAAAAAACACGCAAACATTACTTTCGAGTGTGCGAAAAAAAAAAAGCTTCTTTTTTTTGCACCTTTGCTGTAAAACGGTGATTTCATATTTAGGGCCTTGACGAAGTTCTCTTTCACAGACATAACAAGAGCCGCTTTGTGGTTGGCTAGCGCTCAAGCTCTGGGCAGTCGTGACAACCAACGAAAAGGGTGGCAATCATTTGCGAATCTAAATAGCGCGAAAAAAAAAAGTTTCTTGGATCTTGGCCCGAGGTAGACAAGGAGGAGCGTGAAGCTTATGCGGACCGCGGTGGCTCAGTGGCTGCGTTCGGCTGCTAATGATCAAGATCGCGGGTTCGATCCCGGCTGCGCCGGCCGTATTTCGACTGAGGCGAAATACAAAAACGCCCATGTGTTGTGCAGCGGAAGTTTATTCGGAACCCTCCACTATGACGTCCCTCCCAGCCGACGTGTTGCTTCGGGACGTTAAACTCCACAATTTACATTTTTTTTTTCATGAAGCTTACAGCGCGGCACATAAGTACAAACGACGCGACACGGCGTCTGCTTCATCTCTATGTGTGTCTAGTTCCGCGCTTTGTGCTTCATGAAGCCACCGAGCCAACTAGGCCGCCAAGTACAGTTCCGACGAAATCTGAGGGTCACTTTGGGTCGAGACTTGCATGGGGAGTTTTCGTCTCTCGGGACGTGAGTGGAAGGCACCTGCCGCACGGCGTCCCCTGACAGGCTCCGCGCACGGTGCAGGTGCAGCCGCAGACCAGCAAGCGGGCTCCGCGTAAGACGTCCTTCGAGCCTTTCGGCGCGGTGACCAAGTGGGCGCCACATCTGCCCGTGCGCCGGATACGCTCCTTCTCGGAGCAGGGCACCGCCAACCAGGCCAAGCGCTCGTCCATCCTCAAGGGCACCAAGACGCCTGAGTCGCCGGCGCCTCCGAACGACAGCGCCCAGTCAGGACCCAGCCCGGACCCGTCGCTGCTGGACGACGCCGCACCGCCCGAGTCGATCGACGTGATTGTCACCACAAGGCAAGCTTCATCCACAGGTCGCTCACTTACCACTAGTTAAGTTGGGTTTCAATGACGTCATAGTGGTCACGACGCTGGAAACCAAGAGCACGGCAAAAAATTGCGGCATCGCCACAATTATAGGTTCGAGACTATCTGCCACGCGCTCCCTTGTTCTCTTTCATAAAGCTTTACGCTGCACACATAGGTGTCATCGCTTATCTCTAGATACTAATGAGTACACTTTATGAGTTCCTGCCAATTTTTTCTCATTGTTTTTTTTCGTTCTATGTCATGCTGTAACTCCGAAACTGCTGTCGCATGCGTTGTTCCTACCTAGACGTGCGCAACAATGCCCGACAGGTGACAGGAGCCGTGTGAACGATTATGCACTGAAACCTAAAGTGGAACTTGAAACACCATCTGTCCAAAGGACGGCTGGGCGCACGAGCAAGACAGACGGTTTAAAGTTTCGGAATACTTGCCACCAGAGGCCTCGGGGCGGAGCTGCGTAGCGCCCCAGGGGCCCCAAGGCACTGGACACAGGGGGACTTTCATCCTCGCTCGCTCTGTGGAGCATCGTGTCAGCCCCATGCGTCGAAACGATGACTCTGCGCGTGGCTGCAAACTTTGGACAATGACACTGCGACGAACGTTCGGTACAAACAGTTTAAAGAAACGGGTATTAAAATAGAAATTATAGAGCAACAATAGACGACCTTGAAAAATTCTGTAAAAAGCTCTAATTCCTCGAATAAAACGCTCTATTAATGTGGGCTGACTGAGCGCTTGGGTCGTCACCTTGACGTGTGCACACGCAAGTGGCATACTCTGTCGCACAATTTGCTGGCACTAAAATGGAGGACTGCTCATGCAAGGGAATCAGGGGCTAAGTTCTGAGTAACCTAACAAAGGTGACGGTCGATCGTTCTGATCGATCATGCACCGTTCTAATGCATGAACATCTAGAATTGGGTTCTTGTTATTTTGGCATCACTTGCAGTGTCTGCTTCAGGGTCAGCGAATTAACAGAGCACGAGCGCTATGCAAAAGTTGCCTTAGGTGGGCGGTATTTTCTCCCGCGCAGCCCGTTCTCCCGGCGCCAGTCCATCTTGAAGCCAACCGGCGGCTCCGTTCAAGCGAGTTCGCGGCGCTCGCCCACGTCCCCCGAAGCGTCACCATCGCCACGCATGCGCACTGCCAGCCGTAGGTCTTCCATTTTCAAGGCGAGTGTGTTAGAAGTGTTAAATAACGTCCACGTTCAGCGTCGTGTGTGGAACGAGAGTCAATATGAAGCCCGTTCTTTTGGAAAGCAAGTGGATTGTTACGATGCATGTGGCTTCCCAGATAAGACAATGAAATCTGTCTCTAGCGTTTAATTGATGAGGTTCCATGTCATCACTGTTGCTGAAACTTGGCGTTGCGATATCACTGCGCAAAGTAACCCTCTTCACCTCCTAATTATCAAGTTATATACTTAATTGTAAATGACATTTTTTCAGTGCTTTTACAGTCTTGGGCTCGAATCTGACCTGATCTTTTCGTATAAAAAAAAAGAAAAATGTCCCTTAAATAGTGTTATGTACTACCTGATCCCTTACCATTGACATGTACTCAGATAATGGCAATGGCTCGCACACAGCAAGCAATGATTTCAAATATGAAGAACAGGCGTTTGCCAATTTGAATATATTAGCATTTGCATCATTAAACCTTCATTCGACAATTCAATTGTGGCCTGAGGTGGCGCTAAGCTTGTATCACGGGAAATTCTGCGTGACGGCTCTTTAGATCAACCGGATATGTTCCATGCTGCACGTGTAATTTCTCTTTATCTTTCAAGCAAGCGTTGCAGAATCTGAGCCAGATGTCTCAAGCGCTTTTGATTCACTTCTGTGCTTTGGGGTTCTGCTATCTCGCGAAGCTTATCCGTATAGAATGAGCATTCCCAGTTGAAAGAACACAGCGTCGAAAAATAAAGGCCACCATATTTACGAGAATTGTTCAGAGCGCTCTTAACCGAAACGTACCAAAACTTTCTGTTAAGCAAAGCGGAGTCACGTAACTGGGTTTAGCAATGCAGCACAAGACTGCTGATAGGGTTCGACACGAATCTCTTGCATGATGTCAATGCATTGTTACTTGTCTCTGCACTTTCCACAAAGCATGTTCATCCTAATGCGCCCAGATTAGAAAAGGTGTAAAATTAAAGCAGCTGCAGGTTCAAACGGGAAAAGAAAGGAGATCCCGACTTTATAAAGTCCGCTTTTTTTTTAACTTATCGAAGTTCCACGTGAGCAACACCATTCGTAGATTAGGTTGTTAGCACAGGATGTCGCTATAGTTGTTGAGAAAAGCGGGCCCATTTGCTTTGAAGTTGTGTGGGATGGTCAGGGCGAGGCGAACTGTTTAGATTCGGTACACAATCCATCCCCGTATGCACTGAGCGGCAGAGGTGAAATATTAGCTTTGCAGCAGGATACCTCTTCTCCGAATCTTCCTTTTCTGCGCGCCGTTTTTATCTCCTTGCGCATTCCTGCTATGATGCTCGGTTCCGGGATGGAATCCCGACCGCGGCGGTCACATTTTAATGGAGGCAAAGTGCAAACACGTCCGCATGCTGAACAATGTCCGGTGCACGGTAAATCCAGAGCCCAGGCGGTCGAAATGAATTCAGAGTCCTCCACTAGAGCGTCGCCCATAGTCAATGTGCAGCTTCCTAGTCCTGCTCACGAACGAACAAGTAATGCAGCCCATGAGACGAACTCTCAAACAATGCTCCGCCCTCCATATACACAGTGTACACGTTAGTGCACGATTTCCACTTTTGTTAGCTAGCCTGAACATTGGAAGATGCCTGCAGGACGTGGCCGCGATCCGGATGGGCTCCAAGTTCGACTCTAAGCGGGCCTCAGTGTTGAGCTTCGAGATAGACGGCAACAAGCGCTCCAGCGACGGAGGCATCTTCGCCAGAAAGAGTGGTCCTCTGAAGATAGTCGAGGACTACAGTACGCGCCTGTTCATCGGCCCGCCCAGGCCCGCCTACCGCATACCACGGTTCATCGCAGGCCAACAATGTAAGCGTAGCGCTCGCTGCCGCCATTCAAAAGCAGCCTGCTCGCGGCGTGTGTGGGTGTCAGAGGCACGTATACGTAGTGACGCACATCGGAGACGGTCATTTTATTTCGAAAGCAGTGCTACTGTAACCCCCTCCCCTTGGGAGTCTGATGTCTAGCCTTCAGCCCGAGCAAGGAGCCTTTAGAAGCACCACACACTGGCCACCTTTCATCCCCTGTAGAAGAATTCTGTCGCGCGTGTGAAGGCTCGACTTAGAGTAAAAGCATCAAAATAATCATAGAGGGCAAATTCGACTGCTTTCGCTGAACTGTCGCATCAGATGTCCGATTGTCCGGTAAAATTTTTTTCTCTCTTTTTCTCCCAGCGGCATCCTTCGAATCTCAGCCGAACACCAGCACCGACTCTCGTAGAGTCCAGACGTGAGCATCCGTTTTGCAAATATAGGTGGTACACTAAACTTCCGTGAGCCACGATCTTCGTCACACTACGTGCATTGACGGCAAATGGGGTTCACGCTGGGCAAGATGTGTGCATTTGATCCATTACTCCAGTGCTTCTACCGCGTTGCTGTCGATAACCCCATGCGGAAGATAGTGAAAATGTGAGAAAGAGGGTCTCTGATCCTCCTGTACTATGCAAGCTCATGTTCACTAGCTTCGACTGTCAACTTTGCAGCCATGATGAAGCGTGCAATGCTACTGCGGCAGTGGAACACCTGCTGTTCTGATTTTTCGAATTCTGATTTGGTGAAAGTTCATGACTTCTACATCGTCGCCTTTGCCTGAGTTTTCTCTTGTGTGCGGTCATGTGCCCGCTTTTCAGAATGTGCGTGAGTCTACGGACCGCTTTTCTTCTGGGTGCTACGCTGACGGCCGTGTTTGGGAACTTGGCCAGCTTCTGGAACGTTGCCGCACGAGCAGCCATCCTTCGCAACTTGAGCAAGTACGCGACGACGCCCGTTGTTCAGGGCATTCTCGCGGCTCGTTGCCTCTGTTTAAGGAATGTGGCGGCTGGTGCGAGAACAGGCTTTTTTCTTCCGTTGCAGGGGCACGAGAGATTCCCCGGAGGCTGCCAGGTCAGAGAAAAGTGGCACGAATCTATGATAGTTGAACGAGAGCGATGGCGAGCTTTCGTACGGCCGTGGCTAGGTTTTGCAGACCGCGTGCAACCAGTGTCCTGCGCGTGTGCAGTACCGAGGAGCCCATCACAGCGTGGAACTGGTTCACCGTAACGCTGCCTGTGGCCCTAACCGGCTGCCTCGTCTGCGCCGCCCTCATCTACGTCGTCTACCTGGTTCCTTTGTAAGTCCTTTCGTAAGCAGAACACATTCGATGTTGATCGCAGTGCGTGCAATAGTGCCCGACATTATGCCGCGCACACGGAGGCCGATACTTTCGCCAGACGGATACGGTTTGTTTTGATTGCGTCAAATCGCCTGCAGTCGCGGGTGTTTCAGCTGAAAAATGCGCTTCGCGCGCAGGTGCTTTCGGGGTACCGACGCAGCACATGGCATGCGTTAAAATCGTGGTGGGCGACTCATTCGCGAGTATGCGGTTTAAGCTAACGCGAAACTTGTTCAGGCAACAAGGAAGCTGACAGCGCAGTGAACTTTGTACACCTACTGTGGCACACCCGGGACAGGGCAGCCTGCAATGGTGCTTTCCGTGCTGAAAACAGCGCCGTAAAATACAGCCAAGTGAACGGAGGAAGCAGCTTTGAGCAGAACATGCAGAACGTGAATATACACTGTTGACCATATAGGCCCCAGGGTTTCGCTGCACAGTAATGCACCAGCTCATAGAGACTGTAGCTCACACATTCGTGTTCACAGGCAGGCGATGGGATGTGCATCGCGGGCTGTCACCTCACGTGTTATTATTAACTCTTTGAAGTACTACGTTCAATGTTGCCGAATGCACTCTGTGTTGCATGTGTCGCCGTTTAAACACGATAGACCTTAAATCTGCGGCCTAAAAACTTCAACTCGTCCAGTCATCATGTGTTTGAGATAAGTAACGCTTTACTGACGGCATATATAATCTGCTTGAGATAGCCTTACGAAACGCGCTATGCTGGACACACAGTTTCATATACGAACCACTTTTCAGTGAGCTCTCTCCGCGATGCCTTCAAAATATGCTTAATCGCGTACGAAGTTTTCTTGTGATCGAACTCATGGTAGTGCACAGCTTTTAACACCTCCAACACTACGTTCTAGAGCCCCCAAATTAGAAAAAGACACGTTCAGGTTTTCATATTTTTGTAAGAAACACGCCCAGATTGCTAGATTTCACACACAAAAAAATTCCACTATTCCTGAAGATGAAGTGTGCAATTCCAAAGGGTCCTCATATCTCCACATCGTGATTCGACACTGCTTTCAGAGTCTCAATTGTACTTCTTTTGATTCATTTGTGTAAAAAGAGATCATTATTAAACAATTCGGCTTATTTTGGGCAATTTAAAGCGGTGTTGCACGCAAAAGAAGCGAAAGGAAACACACACTGCGGAGCCAAACATGCCATGAGATGGTTGTACGCAGCCTCTCGCAGTGGGCTACAGCCATTCGCGGCGCGCCGACAACTCCGATTCTCGCATACTTCAAGGTGGTCTTCAGTATGTTGAAGTCTGGTGGTCAATTCGCTTGAAAGCTAACAAAACGTCTTTACTATTTTTTCATCGCGGGCAACGCTATCAGTCCTCAAAATATGTCGTATGCGACTCTGAAATAACCTATGCTAATTTATATTAATACCTCTGCGTCACCTTTTTTAATAATTTTAATTTGTCTGCACATATAATGACCATAATTACTAGCGAAGCCAATCGCACTCTTGATTGCCTCCGTCGAAACTTACGACCGGCCTCCTCCTCAATAAAAGCGTTAACGTATCTTGCATTTGTTCGGCTTAGATTAAAATACGCATGCTCAGTTTGGTACTCTAATCAACCTAACTTTCCAATAGGTTCTAATCGGTTCAGAATCGCGCAGCCAGATATATATATATATATATATATATATATATATTCAGACTTCCCGTTACTCCAGCGTCACCGCTCTTAAATCCCAGGTTCACTTACTAATCTCGAGTCGAGACTTCGCATCTTTAGGGTGTACCTTTTTCCCAATCTTTATCATGCACCACTTGATATTTCAGCCATTTTGCCAGCTCACCACCTAAGAGCCATCTACCATACCCCAGCAGCACAGACTATTGCTCATCTCTGCTCATTCTTAGTGAAAACTGCTCGGGACTGGAAAACAGACTGCCCCTCGACGCTGTGCCCCACTCCGATGCATTTCAGTTCAAGGCTGGCACCAAATCTCATTCCATTCTCATGAGATCCTCAGCCCATCCCTTATGTAATACACCTTTCCTGCGTCATTTGAGGTGTTAATAGCAAAAAAAATTTAATATCCCTGCAGTAGACGAAACGGACTCAAAACAAGTTGTGTACACGTACATGTAAACCGCGACCGAAGGCGATACGCCAAAGCATTTAAAGCGCATCATTGGAAGCATCGTAAACGCCACAAATTTATTACTGTTCTTTTCATTGTTCCCAGCGAAGAGTTGGAAGACTCCATTCAAGAAGACATCAAGAAATGTGCCAAAGCAAGGCTCCGAGAACTCAGCAATCGACGGTAAGAGCCCCTGTTTGCGAGTCACTTGCGCACCGTCAAAGTATGACTACAGAATGAGCCCTAAGTGTACTTGATTCCGCGACTTTCCTCACACACTCTCCGCATGCATTTGTACTGTTTGTTTTCCTTCGCTAGCGTTCAAGAGACAATTATGACCTACTGGCTTCTGGGCTTCCCCTTCTACTTCGCGTCCAACATCTCCAGAAGCACCGAGGCCGCGTGAGTGCTGCCTGCAACTATTGTTGAGATGGAGACTGGTTCTTCGGTCAATAGAGCAGACGAAAACCGATTGACTTACGACGGGCTCGTATGCCACCGTTTCATGTAGCCGCGTTCCTGCAAGCGAAGTATTATTGATGTCATGGCTGACTCGTCGCTACGTCCACAATAGTACATCTGCAGCAAAAAAGTATATGAAACGAAAAAAAAAATTATTTCACGGCCACTTTAGCACACGTCCTGGAATAAGTATATGCAGCCTAACTCTGAGCTTGCGAATTACGCAGCGTTACACTGAGTATCAAGCATTGCACCCTGACTACAAAGAAATTACATTTTTTTTTTCCGAAGTCGCGTTCCATCAACTTGAGTCACTGCGTAGCCCGTGCGCCTATGTTCTGCTGAAGGTTGAAAGTGCCAGTTGTTTAATTCAAGTTTAATTTTAGGTGTTTAATCCCAGTTTAAGGTAGTATTGTGAACGTTGTGGGCTTCGTATCGTAGCGGACTGGCACTGCTTTCGTTCTGTGCGATTGCTTTCCAACTTAGAAAGTACACTTTATGCCAAAATGTTGAGAGCCTAGGGGAGTTTGCCTATTGGCCACATTTCTTTAAGTTTAGAGGAACTCTGGTATTCCCTGCACACTCTGAGACTTAGGACTTTCACATGTGTTGCAAGAGTGCTACCACATGACAGAATCAAACTGCTGGGCTCTAAACTGCAAAGGCTTTACATATTCAAAATATTAGCCCACATTAGCATTTTCTGCTAGTACTGTAAGAACGCAAGTAGTTTCAGTTACGACTACTGCAATACTTCCTGAGAACCTGAAGTGAATTTTGAACACGTCTGTACGTTACACAATGTAGAATATGCTGTAAGACGTTGTAAGGCCATTGTGCCATGCTCCAGAGCTCTCATTTGTTTATAAAACGCGTATACTGACATAATTTGGGACAACGCCATGGGCGCTCGCTTGTGGGTATACTCGCCTGGGGTAGATAGAGTGCATATCCTTTCGATCATGTTGGCTTGACCAAAGACAAATACCGTTAGTTTATCGCCCGAAGCGGATGATACAAAGCTAGCACGACCAGGTCGAGCCTAACAGGCAGCTTTTGTCACGGCAAGAACCACCCAGGACATCTGATCAAGATTTTTAAAATAATGCCAGACATGACGTCACCAGAATTTTGAGAGCGCAGGAAATACAGGCGGTTCTAATGAAAACGCGTTTTCGTGAAAAAAAGAACATGTCTAAAAGCACGCCTTCAACGCAGTGAACGTTGTCTAGAGGCTCTGAACCCTGCATGTTCTGAAGACAGACGGTTTGTGAAGATTTCTTTAGTGCTTCTTTTGAGTTTAACTTACATATTGGTGCATGAGAAAACTGCCTCCTTGCGCCATACTACAAAGAAACTGAAGCGCTAATAACGATGAGGAACGTGCAGAAATATTTAGTCTTAATTGTTTAACCTAGCGTTTTCTAAAAATTTATTTGCCTATAATTCCGAAATCATTCCCTCGGCCAAAGACAGTACGTGCATTTCACAGTGTCATGCGGAGTCATGTCAGTGTTCACCAGCGCCACTCACGTCCAAAGTGGCGGACGTAGTATGTCCTGCGTTACCGCGGGTGTCACGTAAAACTTGATCGAACGGTGAGGGTGGAAGCTGTGCGAGAACACTCTCATGCTACCTCTGGCATCAGCACTGCCAGAAGCGGGAAGGGAAACAGAGAGGCTCGTTATGACCTACATGAAGGAAGGCAATTAACAGCCACCGAAACCAAAGAGTATAGGGGAATGTTTTTTTTTCAATTCCTGGTGTTCATCAATGGGAGATTAATAATGTAACTATTTTATCGCTTAAAGATAATTGATTAGAAAGCAGAAGAAAAAGCAACCACACGTCACCGGTAGGATCCGAACCCCCGAACCCGAACTTGACAAGGACCTTTTTTTATGCGAAGCATACTACTTTAGCTACCACTTCAGCCCTTCACCGTGGTTATGCGCCTCCAAATCACGTGATACATGACGTCACACAACGTGACACGATGACGTCACGACAGTAGAGAAACGGGGGCCCACCTCGCGCCGTCGCTGTGGTTGTGCGCCTCCAAATCACGTGATACATGACGTCACACCACGTGACACGATGACGTCACGACAGTGGAGAAACGGGGGCCCACCTCGCGCCGTCGCTGTGGTTGTGCGCCTCCAAATCACGTGATACATGACGTCACACCACGTGACACGATGACGTCACGGCAGTTGAGAAACGGGGGCCCACCTCGCGCCGTCGCTGTGGTTGTGCGCCTCCAAATTACGCGACACGATGATGCTTCGCATTCTCCAGGCTTAACCAAGTTAAGCCTCAGCCATTTTTTCTCTCTTGGTGTTACCTTGACACACAATGTCTCATGTCTGTTATGCATTACCAGCACCGCTGATTTAAGATTTCGCAAGCTAACAACTACCAACACGGCGTGGTTTCAAGATTCGCCGCATGACGTCATAAAAATTGCCTGAACGTGAACCACGCACATTCTGAATCCCTCTCTGCAGCTGACAGAAAGCACGACTAAGCTGCCAGGTGTCGCATTATAGCATTGACATCCGTTGCCCTTTTCTGCCGGTCTAGAGAACAGCGTCTCCAAGGTCGCTTTGGCAAATCCTGCAAAAGACTGGGGTCAGCGGACGCCCTCCGGCGCGCATCCCGCAGGTACTACATGGAGGCTCCGTTGCTGAGCATCTCGGCCATCGTGATGACCATGTTGCCGGCAGCCGGCACGCGGCCGCTGGGGCCCCGCAGGCTGGCCTCGTGGGAACTCATCCGGAGCCGCATGCCCTGGGCCGTGGTCGTCACCTACGGCACAGTGTCGTCGCTCACGAAACTCGCCGAAGTCAGTCGCTCGTTTTCACAAGTAGTGCACCGCGTGTTGTGCCTCATATGTGTTCCTGTGCGGAGACGGAGCTGAAACTTTGTGAGGGCATGAAACGCCCTCTCACAAAGTCGGCGTTATATGTATTGCCGCCGCGAGCGCTCTTGGCAGTGCGAGAGAGCAAAGCGCTCGCAAGCAGCTGCTGCGCTCTTGGGGGACGACGTTTAGGCGCTTCAAACGCGCGCGCTTTGCATCTGCGCACTTCGCGAGCGGGTCACATCGAAGCACAAGTTTCGCGTCAAGTACCGCATGTGCCTTTGTCGCACAAATACAATACTCGAGCTTTCGAAGCGAGAGCGATCACGGCATACTGACGGCGCTCATGAATAGGCTAATCACGGTTATAATTACGGATTTCTATGGCGTAAGTGCCATTGTGACCCGAGAGCGCCTGCAGTGCACAAAATAATGAATAATCGCTTTCAATCCTTTACATACTTTCACTTTCATCATTGACCTCAAAACATGGCACACCTGTGACGGTCCATTCGGGAGTTTTCACTTTTTCAGGAAATTGTAGGTCTAAAATCTGGCGAAAAGATACCCTTGCGGCTTTTCAGGGAAGTTTTAGAATCGAGATTTTTTTCATTTTTCTTTTCAAATTCCTGGTAAAAAGTGCCTAATTAATTACGCCTAATTAAATGATATAATTAAGGGAATTTTGGATCATTCCACGGAACATCACTGTAGCACGTGCAGTGCTTAATCATGTCCTGTACTATCGGGGACAAAAGTGGTATACTCCAGGTGGCGGGAGCTGGAGCAACTGAAAACTGCGTTGCAACGCCATCTGCAGGCGGCATCAAGGATCGAGACAGCCAATGCGTGACCTTTATTATCAGCAGGCATGTTGCTTGGCTCGCTTCAAGGTTTCGTGCTTTAGCTCGCCAAAATGCCGCAGTTTTCCGTTGCCCTGGCTCCCGCCGCGTGGAGTATACGACTTTTGTCCCCGATAGTACATACGCGCCTTGACCGGAATTGCGCTTACAATGTCAAACAACAGTTCCAAGACTTGCCGTTTGTCAAGCGCTTACCGCAGGAAAGCGACAGTCAATTCTCCCCCACTCACTGGATGCTCTCAGCGTTCTCGTAATGTGGGTCTTGTTTTAATGCCATATTCGCTCTCGTACCTATGAACCTGAGGGAAGGACAGAGCGACATTTTCTAATCTCACGGTGCAATAATTATATAGGGGCTATTTCGCGTAGATAGCTATTCGGGTGACATTTGATTCACGGTCGCTCATTACCGCTACTACACTGGGCCTTACGACTAGCATTATTCGTGCCTATGAACGTGTCCGTCATATAGCGTCTACGTACGATTAGATACCGCCAGAATCTTAAGTTTCGCGAGGAGAAATATTCCGAGCTAAAATACTTTTTTTTTTCCCTACACGAAAATACTTCCCTTCAGCCACAGGCGAAATATTGCCTCAGTTATCGCAAAATACTTCAATATTTTACTGCATTCGCGTCGCCGTTAATAGAGAGTGAAATTTGCAGTGGCGAAATCAGCCTTTCCGTTAATTGGATGCTGAGTGAGAGAAGATTCCTTCCAAGCTCACCTCGCAGTGAGTGGCCTAGTGAGTTCACAGCTGAGACGCGCTCTTCTTCTCCATCAAGGAGCGCAACGTCGTCAACGTGCTGTTCGACTGGATCGGTCCGCGCTTCTGGGAGCGCCGGTCTGCGCACACGGCGCAGTTGCTACTCTGCGTCCTGGCTGCCTTCCTCTCAGAGTTCATCGGCAACACTACCCTCAACGACCTCATGGTTCCCGTGGTTGTGCGCATAGTACGTGAGCCTTATTTCGGCGCCGTCTTAATTTATTGAGTGTTGTTAATAATAATAATAATTTATTCACAAATCTAGCAACACATTTAGAGAAATCAGGCTCGCCTAAGCCATCATTGTGGCTTGTCACGCGAAGCCTGTCAGTCAACAGCAAGACTCGGCCGCAGAACTGTCTGTTTTTAGGGAGGGAAAAAAAAGCGCTGAAAGAAACCAAACGTATTGCGAGCAATACAATACAAAGCACTAAACAGGTAGAAACAAGAATTTTAAAAATTGCACAGAAATGCAAATATACAGCAAACAATTATTTCAAGTGCAATTTCTTCAGGTTTCTGCGAATATCACTTATAGACTCACAGGAATTAATTTCTGGGGGAAGAGCATTAAATATATCTGGTACATGATAAGCTCGAGTATATTTGCCAAATCTGGTACACATGTGTGGTATTGAATATGCGGGCACATGACGTAAAGGCCGGGAAAGCATCTTTAAATCTATCTTTCCAGAAATGTCAGAGTACCACTGTATGAAACAAAAAGGGATCGAAAATTAGGCATAGCATCTGAAAAAAAGTTGACATTTTGTGGCATACACACGTCGTAAGTAACACTTGTTAGTATACATTTTTTAGCAACCTATTTACACACCAGAACAAATGTTGTGATTCTGTATCTGAATATAGAGTCCATGGCCACGGCGGTCTAATTTCGATGGAGGCGAAATTCTAGAGGCCCGTGTACTGTGCAATGTCAGGGGACGTTAAGAACCCCAGGTGGTCGAAATTTCCGGTGCCCTTTACTATGGCGTCTCTCATAGCCTGAGTCGCTTTGGGGCGTTAAACCCCATAAACCAAACCATACCAAACCATCTTGCACCTAATGCTTCCAAAAAGCTTTCGTATTTAACGGTTTTGGGAAACCGGTATTGCACAACAACGGCGAGATACTGGCGCCCCTTGTCAAGGAAATTTTGCGCTCCTTTCGGATGACCATGGTCGCCATGCAGTCCGTATATTTTTAGCGCACTTACGCGTGCTGCTTCAGGATCTTGGCTACGCATTGTCTACGTGACTGTTTATTTCTCCACTGAATGACGTGCTCTTCGTAATCTTCCCAGACCACATACGCATATTTTTGTATAACCCGAATGATGACATAAATTCATTTTAATCCCAGCACTCCTTTTCGGAATTCAGCCTTTTCACTGAATTCACACGAGTTGGTTAAATCTATTGTTGCATTGACCCTTCGTTTACATTAGTATATAATTCTGGTATACGACGGACAAAATGGCTAGACGCTTTAACTAGACTCGAGAACATTATCACAATGGCAAAAGAGAGGCCCACACGAAAGCTCACGCAGAACCATATTTGTCTTCACCACTGTGTGTGAAACTGAATGCTTCTCTTACATGCCATTGTAAACATTCATATGCGCATCTGTATGCATTTCTTGAATGCCAACTAACCAGCACCCCGCCATGGTCATCGCGCTAACACTCTTGTAAAACTGCGGAAGGCTCCTGTATTCGTCTTTCGCCTGCAGAAACTTGTTTGACCTTCTTTTTGGACGCCCAAAGAAAAAGCGCGTATCTATGGTGTCGATGTGGCGTAGGCGATGTGTCGTGTTCTCTACGAGCCAACGGGGGTTGCTTACTCTTCTTCTGCTGTTTTTCGCAGCACGCACCGAATGCATGTTCAGCGCGCTAACATATGATGCAAATTTATCCGCAGTCAACCTCTCCGTTGGTCGAAATGTGATCAAAGGCTCAACATCTGCAGTTGCGTACTTTTCTTGTTTTTCTGTAATTTTACCAAAACACAGCCCAGTCAACGACAATCCCCACTCTAGCGATTACATCTGTAGTGGTTCCAATTGTACAGTACATTGCACTGAGAGCTAACTTGAACGAAACGTTCGCAGGGATTGTGGGAAAGGGGGACTCACTGACATTAACCTCTACGTCGTACAGAAAGCAAAATGTCTGCTATCTGTGTTGCAGGCTTCTGCTGCGCGCACCCACCCACTGTATTTTGTGGTTCCTGTTGGCGTCATCGCTTCTGCCAATATGATCCTACCAATGTCCCTGCCGCTGCTGATGCTACGTGAATCCCTGGATATACCTTGCACGCGAATGGTTAGTACGTGCGTCCAGATAAGTTTTGTTACTTTACTACTTCTAATATATGTCTGCTACGCGAGATCAGCTGCGGAAAAGACAAATTAGGTCACTAAAGACTCATTTCGTTGGTTTCGCTTTTGGTTTGCAAATGGCAGGGCAGACGAGTTCTGTGCACGCCTCTAACAGCCACCGTCAAAACGCGGGGAAATTTCTGATGAGTTATATCGAGACCATCTGCTCTTGTCGTCTCTCCTAATGCAGATATTAACCGGCCTGGTGCTGAAGACCGCGCTCGTCCTTTCCATGTTGTTCACAATGAACACACTGGGGACGTTGATCTTCTCCAACCAGGAAATAGAACAAGCTCTGCGTTTGGTCAATCTCACGCCAGCAGGGACAAATGCCACCCGCCTGCCACCGCAACGCTGTCACAGCGTTCCGTCCAACGTGACAGACAGGAACCGCGCTGAAACTGATACGGACGCTTCCAAATCCTGAAACGGATATTGTACGGCGCTAAAGTAATTTGTGGTTATCGTCTGTCTGAAATAAAACGTTTATCAAACAGAGGCGTCATAGTACGCCAGCAAGGGTCCAGATGAAACTTCAGGAGCTGCTGCTTTCTATCGCGCGAACGTTTCCGCGCGTGCTGTTTCTGCAGGTAGGTGCGATCATTTGCGCAGTCGCAGGGAGAGACGTGAATCCTGTCTGAAATTGCAGGCGCAGTCGCTACAACTGTCGCCATAGTGCAGAGCCGTAACAAGCCTCGGCGCCTCCTGCTGATGGCGGCGATGCGGAAGATTTTGCCTTGTCGATAGCGGAGCACGTAAAGGCTTGAAGAAGGCGCACGCACTGGTCGGCCGTGGTCGTTGTGCGGCTATCCATAATTTAAACTTCCTTTACCGCTCTTTTCCCTTCAAAGCTAGCTTTCTAGCACTGTGTCAGTTGATAAGAAGCCAACTTTAGCCCCCGGAACGCATGCTCGACGTTTACTTTTACTGCCGCCTCGCGTGAGGCTATTGGCCCCGATCGATCGAAACAACTTGCTTTGATTGATTGATTGATTGATTGATTGATTGATTGATTGATTGATTGATTGATTGATTGATTGATTGATTGATTGATTGATTGATTGATAACAGTGCCCAGGCGTTAGCTAGACTAGTGGCGGGGGCCGTTCTGTCAGCCGGGAGCGGTCTTCTGCTCAGTGGGGCACCGTTAGTTGTACCTGAGCAGGCAGCTTTGTGGGCTGTCTGAAGATTGAAAGAGCAACGGGAAAAGTGCAAGCAGCAAAATCATGTCATTAAGTTTGCGTATGAAGGTTTGATCACTGGATGATCCCATACACGCTTCAAGGTGTACGTAGGCGCCAAGTTCCACGCCCTGTGGGTGAGCGTTGTATGACGCTCCTGCCTGCCAGAGGTTGCCCATGCCACAAAGCCAGCGTGGCGTGGCCACCGTTAATCATAAAGACTGCCAACACACATGAACGCGAATCTGGTGCTACGGCAATTGAAGACAGTTTTCTCTTTTTAGGCTGTCGAAATGGGAGTAGTTCAGATGGAGGCATCGACGTAGGCAGTTGCGAGAGAAAAAAAAAAACTAATGCTGCTCAACTCTAGGGATCCCAAGCGTGGCCAGGCGGCGTTTCGGAAGCGAACAGTCAGCGCCCTCTTTGGCGAGAATGTCATAAAGAGGGAGCGGGGCTAGCGGGGTCTCTTCCTTGCAAGGCGGTGCTCGCGCGAAAATAAAGGTTTGCCTCGCGGTTTCGACGCTCTTGCTTGATGTAACGTTAGTTGTGCGGGTTAAAGAGCTGCACTGCTTCACTGCATTATCTTAAGTAAACGCAATGCTTCGCGATGTTGATGACAGCAAAACAGAAATCACAGTGCATAAAAAGCATTTCTTCATTGCTAAAGCAAAACACTCCGCGCCTGTTGCGTAGGTCATTCAGCGTCCACTTGAAATGCAATTGACCTAAGTGTCTCACGGTATCTGCCACGCATAACGCAAGAATAATAGCATTGTAAAGTAACAGACGAGCGTTATGAAGCTTAAAACGAGCGCGCTACGGCAGCAACCGGCCAAAAAAGAAAAACAGTTTTGCGAAAAGCACTGCTGATTTACATAACTTTATTGTTAACCTGTTCTTAAAAAGCGGCCGCCCGTGCATAGGCGCCCATAAATCAGGGGACGCCGCTTCGCTGATCATCCCTTGCATGCCAGGTAAAGCCAGGAATCGCATTCTGCGCAATCATGATCTCGCACTAATTGCTATCTAAACTAAAACTGCCGTCAAGTGCCGTTCAGCGTAATTTTGCATTGAAAAGCACCGCGAAAAACACGAAGCACCAAACATGAGAAGCAACACTCGCATCGCGCTGAAAGCGTGCCGCTTCTTCCGCCGTGTTCAGCGTTTTTGCGATGCATATACCAAACGGATCAAAATAAAAGCTCAACCCTCCATCCTGATACTCTCTGTGGTACTATCGTATTAATTAAAACCTATCTACTAATGACGTGCATTGCCTTAGCTCGCGCGAAAAACATTAGAGCTCATCGGCGCCTGCAGCGATCGAGTGCGTTGTGGGCAATGCAAATATTCGTGTTAGTCTCAGAGGTATGCCTGCGATTTCTAACACTGCTACACGATGCGAATTAAGCCAATACTTCCGCAAAACAAAGACAACTCTCTGCGCACTGCTGCGATCCACGCTTTGCGCCTCTGCTTTTCGTACCTCTTGCCTCGGAAGCGGCGAACTGCGCAAGCCGTTGCGGCACTTCACAACACAACAGTAACGAATTCAAGCTTTCTGCGAAGACGCAGAAGTCGATGCCATTGCGAAACGTGCAAGAATATTGCGCGCGAAGCATGCAGAGTCACTGGAGAACTCGTCTCTGCGCGCTCCCTACAATTTCGCCTCTCGTCGCTAGGGAGGCGACGCGGCGCTGCTACCGCGCCGGCAAACTTGAGCTTGGGTTCCCTATCAAAGGCGCACAGCCTCTGTAGCTAGGAATAAGATGCTTCCATGCATTTTGCGATGTCAGCGCATCTTAAAAGGCCTCAGGGGTTCTAAATTAATAGAGACTCTTCCTCTATATGGCGGCTGTCCTAGCCGCACGCGCAGCTTTGGGACGTTAAACCCCACACACCAGCATGATTTGGAGGCTGTCGTTATCGCTGTTGTTGGCCTCTGGTGGAGTGGCACATACGGGGGATTGGACAGGCTGTCTTCTGATTGCTCATCTGCTACTTCTTCCTCTTCGCGTGTAGCTTTTCTTCCAAGCTCAACCGGATGACATGTATAACCTATCATCCTACGTACGCGTTCATGCACGCAGGGTACGCTATATGCCACCGCCACGCGTACACTACGCTTTTAAAACCATGGGTGGTCTTCACTGCTATCAAGGTGAGCTCTGCAATGCAGACACGAAGTGTTGCTCCGAAGTGCAGTCGCAAAAGTGGCTTTGAAATACTTATAAAACTTTGTCGCTTTCTCCGCCGCCTCCCTCCCAGTTCTGCACTTCTCATCCGCCGCGAATCTAATCACATTCGTCAGGCGCAAGCTAATTCCTTTCTATGTGACGTATGTACCCTCCACACACTCGACTGCTCAGGCCGCCCTTTAAACTGTGAGGTATATGACATCTGCCATGACAATGCACATGCATGCAGGACCCCATCCACAATCCGCAACGGTCTCCTTTTTTGCGATAAAAGTTTATTCTCTCTCTCTCGCTGCATTAGAAATGCTCCCAAAAACGAGCGCATGGGGGCGTCCGGCGGCCGCTGTAGAAGAAGCAGCAGCTGCCGGCGCAGCGCGTGGACCTCGCGCCCCTCTTCTTGCGCCAGGAGCGCCGCGACGAAGTGAAAGCTGCGCACAGGAACGCGTCGAGGCGGCAGCACAGCCAGGACTTCGAGCTACCTAAAGCCCGCGGCGAGAGTCGGCAGCAGAAGCAGCCATGTTGCCGTGGGCCAGGCGGCGCCTGGTGCGGGTGCACTCGCAGATCATGGGCAGCCAGAGCGCAGAGCGGCTCAGCCCGGCCGCCAGCGGCTACCACGAGGAGGAGAGGCCGGTCTACGCCTCCCAGTCGGCCACCAGCCCGCCCAAGCAGCTCAGCTACGACTCGGCGCTGCCCGGGGACTGCTCGGTCATGCTGCTCAACGTCGAGGTGCTCGATGAGGACAACCGGCAGCCGGCGCCCCCTTCGCAGCCGGCGCCGCTGCCCCTGCAGCCGCGATACTCGGTACACTCTCTCGCTCCTCGCTTTCATTGCGCCGCGATTTTAGGCTGCCACTAAAACTCTGGAGGCCACGACTCTTCCTCTGGGCAGTGGTGGCGAGGCTTGCCTCGCCGCGCAAAATTCATTGCGTCCGCACATCATATTCACAGACACATGACCGACCGAAGCACTGCGGTGAGCTTTCGCGTTCGTGTGTTCCGTGCCTTCTTGTTTATGCTCCATTTTATTCCGTCTGAAATAGAAAACGATGCCGTTGCCATACATAGTTAACAGGGTCTACCCGAGGTCGGTTCGTTGGATACGCGAGCACGTTGTATTTCTAAACTGCAGATTAAATATATATATATATATATATATAGGACCCTCCCTCTTATACAACAAAGCAATCTTGCATTCCAGAAATGGTGGGGAGTTTATTTCGTAGTGGTAGTAGTAGTAGTTTATCAATAAAATAAAAACCGAAGGAAAAGGTATCGCCGGCCGTAGCAATTGCTCTACTATCTTAAGCACCCGAGCTTCGGCCAGCGGAAAATAAAGGGACAGGAAGAGGTTAGATAAGGGGTAAACACCGATGAGAGTGACAGCGATCAGGAAAGGACAAAGGTAGAACTATGAACAATATTTACACATACACACAAACAGTCCCGCAATAAGAAATAAAAATAACGCCGCCCATGCGTGTTATTCACAATTCGGACTGCACAACGTTCGCGCCCTCGCCATGCCGGCCCCATTACGTCCTAGCATTTGTGGCGGCTCCACTTCGTGCGTCTTCGCAATTGAAATTCAGCGCCGCTCTTTCACAGAAGTCCTGAACCAGAAATAAAAACAGCTTACGAAAGGCGCACGAATACCTTCGCGAATCTTGCCGTGCAATTTGTCCCACATGTTGAACGCACACCGGACGGGCCAGTAATGAGCTGCCTCTTCAGTCTTTCCACAACTCATTGATACTCGCTCGTGGTTCCCTCCAGCGCCTCTGTGGTTTGCCTGCGACAACATCGGCTCGGCCGCTCTCTGCGCACTATCCACTTTCCGCTGTCTTTAGTTCAACGCCATATTGTGCCAGAAAATGTTTACAAATTTGTTCAGTTTAATGCAGAGCTTTCTCCGTAATTCACGCCAAATTTGATTTGGCAAAAACTGAGCATTCGTGCCAAACCACCGGCACGTGGTTGACTAATTTCTTAGTTGGTGCATAAAGGACTTGGTCATTGATTTACGTGGCTTGTTGTACAGACCCTCCAGGCCACACACCAGACAAGTAGGGACAGTTTTAACGCACCGTTTTCAGGGTGCAAAGCTTGCTGACTGGTGCCCTTCTGCAGGAGCCCATATCCCCAGACCGGCTGGAGCGGGAGCGGGAGCGCATGGAGCGAATGGAGCGACTAGAACGGCTGGAGCGCGAAGAGGAGGAGCGTCCGCGCTGGCAGCGCTCCGTCGAGCGGCCGGCCATGTCTCCGTCCGCCGGGGCGATGTCGCCAATTGCGGGCGTCGCGTCCCCGCCTGGGCAGCAGTACATGCGCGCGGTGTCGCCGATGCCGATGCGGCCCCAATACGCCGTGTCCCCGGCAGGCTCACGGCCCCGGATCCCTATGTCGCCCATGTTGTCACCGCAGTCACCGTCGCGCCAGTTCGTGTACCCTGGCCCACCGATGGCCCGACGCATGTCCGGAGCCATAAGCCCGCTGTCGCCGCGGTCGGGGTCGCGCTCCCCTTCTTGGCCCTTCATGACCGACCGTCAGGTCTGCACTTTTGCTTCAGCGCAACGCGTGAACGCTTCGCGGCTTCCACTTGGGCGAGTGGGCCATCGCTTCTGAAAGCAGGTTTGAAAATTATCGCGCGACACAAGACACGGACACGAGAGGGACAGGAGGCACACGCGTGATGCTCATGTCTCTTGTCCTCCTCATGTCCGTGTCTGGTGTCGCTCTATAATTTTGAATCCTCGGCATACCGACTCGGTCAAACTACCATTTTGGTTTGAAGCGGGTTCCGGCGCAGAGGACCATTCGTGTACGCAGCGCGAACCAGGCTCCATCGCCGCACACGCAGGTGATGGCGGCGCGTCAGTACCGCAAGGAGCGGCACAACCTGCTCGAGTGGATCATGACCTGGGTGTTTGTGGTGACGCTGGCTGTGGTGCTGCTGGCCATCCTCGTCTTCTACGCATCTTGGCAGACGCGGCTGGACAAGAAAATGCAGGAGCACCTCAACCTGCTGCAGCGGCTCAGCCACTCACCTCGATTCGGCAGCTCTGTTTTCAACGAGCTGTACAAGGTCGACCTGCCCACCGAAGTGTCCCTGCGTACCATCCTCAAGTAATGCAGACAACAGATAAGGGCTCTGTGCACGCCGCCGCATTCCTTCTATGATGCATGTCACAAAATATACGTATATTTAGAAAGGGGGGAGCGGGGATAGCAGTGATGCGGCCCTCAGTTAACACGTTCTGCATCCGGACAACTGCGATTATTCAGAAGGTGGCGACCGTGATTCGCTCTCTGGAAGTGTGCCCCAACTAGACATGTCCTGTCCACTTCGATCTGCGCTGATTGGTTGAAGCCGCAAATGCGGAGGTGTCGGCTGCGTGACAACTGACCCGTCTTTCCTATTACGTCATCTCGGATCAAACTGCACTCGCCATTGAATCAATAATTGAAGTGCAAAAGCGCACATTGCAAAACTCGTGCCAAAAATACTTAGGATATACACTAAAGCGTTCAAAAGGAGAGGCTGTGTTCGATTTAAAGACTGCGCGATCTTCTACCTAACGCGATCCGTGACGGCGGCAGTGACGTTTGCAGTATTGTGGTGCAGTAAAACGCGTCCAGTTTAAGCCACGCCCATTGTGACATGGCCACTGAGTGGGCGCTTTCCGAATAAGGACCTCTTTTTGCATTTGAGCACATGCCGCGCGGCCGAGCGCGGTGACGTGTATGTTTATGTTGCGGCTGCGCATATGTCTGAGGCGTTCAAATTCTGACTTGATGCAGGACAATAACAGACCTGAGATACATCGCCGGCACAGAAACAGAGTCTCCGGTTACCATCTACGTCGACAGATTCATGAAGGACAACAAGCTCAATCACACAAAGATCTTTACCTACGTGGTCAGCCTTTCTCACCCCAGCTCAACAGACAGAAACAGGGTAACTATGCAATAGCAACCATCGAGCAGACTGTAAGTACAGACGCCTTTTTGCCGAGGATAAAAAATTGATGGTGTTCGGCGTCCTCGTGTTCGGTTAGCGTAGTTCAAGCTTCGCATCCTGTGGTAGCTAGGGTTGTGTAGCCATTAATTTCGCGAATTCATCACCCGCTGATGTTTCCTTGTTTACGGCAAGTAAAATCTTAACTTGTCGCATGGCAGCGGGAGCATCTGGGGTGGGATGCACGAAAATTTCACGTAAGTGCAGTTCGTGATTATCCGACGCCTTTTTCGTAGGCTGTCGCGATTTGGCTGTTGCATTGTTGGACATCATGAAAGACTAACGTTCGTGCGGCGGCCAGGCACTCAGTGCTTTTATGTCAGAGGATCTTGCACACTGCAACATTATAAACTGCTGTACAGATCTCCACAAAAGTTTCCAAGACCCGAAAGCGCGAAAAACCTGAATTTCCTCACTTCCTAGAGGCCCAGCCAGGAAGTGAGGGGTGCCTTGGGCAGGTCGTATAGGAAAGTGCATAGGGCAAATTTCTATTCGTGACAGCATGCCTAGAATGACAAGCAATTACGCTTTGCGGTAATTTTCGGGTTTCGAAAAACTTCACGAACATCTGTGCGGTGGGCCGTCCGAGTATAGGAAACACCACCTTATTTTAAATTGAATTCAGCGCAAAAAAACAGACAAGGGACAAAGAGAGACACACTGAGACAACACGAGCGCTGACTACCAACTGTTTATTCATGCTGAAGTACAGGGGATATATAGGAAGGGAATGAAGAGCATGCGCGTAGCGAGGTACAGATAATGCACATCCGTCAAGCAAACGAGTTAATCAAAAAACGAATCTAAAAAAGCACATTCAGATGAGTATATGTGTACCGACGTGTCACTGACACAACGTTCGGACAGCTTTCTGATATAATAAGCTTCTAAAACGAGCCTTGCCTTATCATTACCGCTCTTGCCAAGAATCGTGGTCTTCTCTAATCCCGCCCTACATTTACACGAAGCAAGGTGCCGCACAAGATTCACATTCGTGTCGTTATTTTCTATGTTTTTGGCATGCTCCCGTAGCCGGTCATTAATACAGGGGCCATGTGAAGCGTCTTGTTAAGATTATGCGGTCAGAATTGTGGCGACAGATCCGGCTTTACCAAGACTGGCTGAGGGTTTTGTGCCAAAGCTTGTTCCCTGTGGGTGTGGCAGATAAGAAGCTAATGGACTCGAAGCTTCAAGCATCGAACCTTATTGAACAGCGATGGAGAGCTGTCCTAGGCCATCTTCTAACCACCCACTCCAAGAAAAGGCCGAACCACGAGAAGGAGCGTGTAGTCTTCACCGGTGGGGCAAGCCTCCCTGAAAGGATTTCACGCGTCCTGGAAAAAGGCCCCAAATTCGGCATTCAACCTGAGGTGCCCGCCCATGAACTCCTCGCCATCAACAGGACTATAGCCTCAAAGGCGATAAACGAAGACCAGGAACGTTGCCTACTGGATGGCGTGGACTGCTTAAAAAGGTGTGCAAAACATCCCATGTACTGTAAGACTGGTTCCATTGATGTCTTTTCCGTTGTTAAATATTTTAAGGACCATGGTTTAAGCTTATTGCAATCTGACAAAGAAGGCATGTTTATCGTCATGCCGAACGGCCTTTTTAAAGAAAAAGCACTCCAAGCGGTTCACAAAAATTTTATGCCTGTCAAACGAAGCCAAACCAGGGTGAAAACTAAATTCATTGCTTTTTGTAGCAGCCTACAGTTGTCTTCTCTGGCAACTGCCATCAATGCCAGCTCAAAGAATTCCTTGGATATTTTTTTCGCGGCAAAAACGCACAAACCGGATATGCCATTCAGGGCCATTGTTAGCGAGAAGGGTTCATGGCAACACAACGTCAGTCGTTTTTTGCTCACCAAGCTTAAGCACATTCCTGTTGATGACCCCTTTCTGATAAAGAAGTCACAAGAAGTTGCCGATTTTGTGCAGAATAACGATCGGATGGATTTAGCCTTTTCCATTGACATCCAAGACTTGTTCTATTCTGTTCCACATGCTGAGCTGTTAGCTTCGGTCAGAGAAAGCATTGAAGGCTCGGGGGCTGTGGCTTTTCAGAACTCAGCTGGTATCTCGGTAGACAATTTTTTAAAATTACTAGAATACTACCTGCAGGTAACTTTTATCTCTCATGACAACGAGTTTTTTCTGCAGCGTAAGGGCATTTGTATCGGCTCATGTGTAGCTCCCATTTTATGTGACATATTTTTATCTTCAATTGACCGCCTTCTTGCACGGACTTTTCAAGGGGGGCCAGTTTTTAAAGTTTTTAGATATGTTGATGACTTTTTAATTATTTTAAGGTCAGGGAACTTTACATCCCTTGACCATATTGTTTCACTGGTTTTATCTACTTTTAATCAACTGGGGAAAGGTTTAGTTTTTACCCATGAACTACCTGAAAGTCAGACTTTGCGTTTTTTAGACCTTAAGCTCACGTTCTGCCGAGACCATACCTGCTGGATGTACTCCCCCCGAGCCAACAAAGAGTTGCTCAGCTTTGATTCCGCTCATTCCAAGGTGGTAAAGCGAGCTATTGCGTCGCTTTGCCTGGAATCTGCGCTTCGAAAATCCTGCCCACATAAAATGCTAGAGAGTTTGAACGATCAGGTTTCGCGACTTTCAGTAGCAGGCTTCCCTGGCCCGGTCATTTCAGCTGTTGCCGAAACCCTCCTGCAGAAGCATAAAGGCGCCCAGAAAAGACATGAAACCCCTTCTTCTAAGCCGGTGGTGGTCCCTTATGTACACCAACTCTCTCACAACCTCAAAAAAGTGGCTGGCAGGCACCACGTGCCCTTGGTATTCTCAGCTCCAAACAAGCTGTCCAAGCTATGCCCTCGCATTACTGGTTGTGCCGGCAGGGGCTGCAACAAAAAACATGGGTTCGCCTACGCCAAATGTGCAATAGGTGTGGTGTACTGCATCCCCCTCTCATGTGGGGCTTCATACGTTGGCCAAACTGGCCGCTGTATTAATGACCGGCTACGGGAGCATGCCAAAAACATAGAAAATAACGACACGAATGTGAATCTTGTGCGGCACCTTGCTTCGTGTAAATGTAGGGCGGGATTAGAGAAGACCACGATTCTTGGCAAGAGCGGTAATGATAAGGCAAGGCTCGTTTTAGAAGCTTATTATATCAGAAAGCTGTCCGAACGTTGTGTCAGTGACACGTCGGTACACATATACTCATCTGAATGTGCTTTTTTAGATTCGTTTTTTGATTAACTCGTTTGCTTGACGGATGTGCATTATCTGTACCTCGCTACGCGCATGCTCTTCATTCCCTTCCTATATATCCCCTGTACTTCAGCATGAATAAACAGTTGGTAGTCAGCGCTCGTGTTGTCTCAGTGTGTCTCTCTTTGTCCCTTGTCTGTTTTTTTGCGCTGAATTCAATTTAACATGCTTCACCAACTAGCCCGGCAGCTTGCTCTCCTGGACCACCTTATTTCCTGAGGTACGCATTCTTAAAAGCTCAGGTATTCCGATAACCATGTGGATAAGGTGGAGCATTAGGCCTTAAAACACACAAAACATTCTTTGAATCCGGAATATAACGACACATGCCACGTAGCGCTTGTTGCGTTGCGTGTTGCAGTGCGACTCTCCTTGCATGACTGATATAATGCACATATACCTTGATTTTACAACCAAAACAAACAACACAGTTCTCAGGTAGGATATTCCTAAGCATCAACCGCCCATACAGGCGTTTGAGTGGACTGATTAGCGCCCAAGCGGTTTTTTGTCATTTCATCTCACTACACAACATTGGAACTTGCTCGCTCCATGTCACCTCTTCAAGATGTGTCATGAAATCAGTCGCTCGTATATCTTGAAATGCGTGCAAACTCGCGGCAGTTTTTCTCTTCGCTGTGGAAGGCAGTGTGTTTTTGAGTGTTCGACCATGCACGGGCTATTCCGTAAACCTCCCAACAGCGAGCATTTTTGCCTGCAAAATATTTTTGGATGAATGCAGTCGAACAGGGTACTTATTGGTAAACTGTGTAATTCCGTACATCTTCATTCGTCTGGGCTCGTAAGCAGAATGAACAGTCTAAACTGAAAGTACTTAACGCGCAAAGTTTTCAAAATGTTTCCATCGTGATAGATACGTGCCGCTTGAAACCCACTGAAGCTCAGAGAGCGAAGTAAACACGCGGCTTTCCTTCGTATGTGTTCGTACATAATTTGCTCAAAAGCGTAGCTTATTGGGCTTGTTGGTGCATGATCATAACGAGAGAATATAGCGCACAGTATGAGTGGTGTTGTTCGTGTTGTTCGTGTCTTCTTGTCGCCTGTCCTACTCTGCGCTATATTCTCTCGCTATGTAATTTGCTCTTCGTGCGCATGCGTGGTATAATAATGGCTTTAATGTGGCTTAATATGAGCTTTTAAACTTTGGCCTGTCCAAATCTATCCCTCTGCTTTCATATTTAAGCTCGCATATTTGTAGCCCCTGTACGGTCCAGTATACATCTTGCCGCGCTCACTTTTCAGGTGCAGTTTGTCGACAGCAGCGGCAACGCTATCATCACCTTCAGCGACGAAGAGCCGCCAGTCGTGGGGAAAATTCTCGGGCCTCAGCTGGCGTACAGTGCTTACGGAAGGGCTGGAACTTTAACGGTAAGAAGCACGGGTTCCACTGAAATCGCTTCAAGCGCAGTGACATGCGGGATGTGGTGCGAACTTCGGTGTATCAAGTCACGGCGCATACAAACTCATAATTTCTCCAGCCAGAGATCAGGTTCGCCATGCCATTTTTAGCGCTAAGGCGTTCTTTAGCTCTTATAAGGATTTATGAACATAATTGCTACGAACATGGGCTTTTTTTCTTTACTTAGTTTTCCGACGTTAATTCCAAGTGATCGCGGCACTGGCCATCTATCATACAAACAAGGGTTAAGGGCTGTAAAGCTTGGCAATTGCACATTTCGTTCATCACGAAAACTGCGCTCTCTTCGACGTCACGGAAAACACGAGGTGAGCACAGATTCACGGTGTAAAGAATTTCTCCTGCTTCCTCACATCTTCGCAAGCAGCCGTGTGAGAAAGCTGGCCTAACAAATGGGATCCTTCGACGCGTATGCCGTTTAGTGTCGTGAATGCTGCCGTTATTCCGTTTCTCCATTTAAGTGTTCTTTGAATATAATATGTGCAATGCGGGGGCACTATTGTTTTTGAGCTTCCTGGAGAGACGGCTTTGCAGGAGCGCTGTTAGCCCGTTTTACTGCAGACCGTTTATTGCTCGGTGTATTTGAAGCACATGCCCGTTCTGCGGCATCTTCCTCGGTGCAAAAACACTAGTGCGTAGTAGCCTATATGAGAGGAAAGAATCTTCGGGGGCGAAGAGCTTGCGGTGTCGTTGATTCATCACATACGTCGGAGCTCTCCGTAGCCTTCAACTTCAAATTGCCTAAGCGAGATTTAAGGGTACAGAAGAGTAATGGTGCATGTATTCTTTATCCATGCACTTATATTTGGCTTGAACAAAAAATTTGTGTTAATAGCTGTTATTTTCGCTGTCATGTGGAAGGGAGTCTGGTGGAAACTGGCTGTATCCTGCGTCTAGCCTTCTACAAAGCGTAATAAGCAAATCAGTAATGCTTGGGGGCCTTCATTTTCCGATTAAGTTTTATGTTTCGTTATTAGCACCACGGACCTGTTCTCAATTCTTAGCAGCTCTTCTGGATGTCTAGCTTTTCATGCGACATATATATTTGGCTCTTAATTTGCTGTCACTAAAACGCACGAATTTTCTTGAAAAAAAAAGCGTTTTGTAAGATGAAGAATAACAAATGTAATTTATGCGACGAAGAAACGCTAAACGATGGATTTCAGCGGTGCACATATATTTCGCCTATTCGATGAAGCGAAAAAAAAACGTTCGTTTAGAATGATTCCGTCGCCCAAAGCTCTGAACTTACGTCATCGCATACTCACGAAGATGGTCTCGATTGTCGCAGTAGTCGGTCGCCCTGGCCTTGTGAGTGGCGCACGTACATTCATGTACAAAAGTTTGTGGGATGCAGATTCGCGAAAAAATATTCAATTCTCCGTTGCTTCGCTAGCCACTAAGCTAATATTTGTTCCAACGGATGGAGCACGCGTGTCTCCTCGCGCAGCTATGCTTCTCATTGAGCTGGTTTACCTGCCCATGCAGCAATAAATCCTCTACCGCGAATTCGCATGCCGCAAACTTCTGTCCATTCGAGATTCACTTCCTGCGACCTAACCGGAACGTCGGCACTCGTTTCCGCGTGTGCGCCTGTGTACACTATGCGAAATGAGCTATTTCGTAGGAGACCATCTTGTACGGCAACCGGTGCTTCCCGGAGGACCTGGATTACCTGGCCAAGACGGTGGGCCAGGTGCTGTGGGGCGGCGCCCTGCTGTGCCGCTACAGCACCACCGAGAGCCCCGGGCTTGCCGTGGCCGCGGCACAGAGGAAAGGCGTGCAGGCCGTGCTCTTCTTCAGCGACCCCCACGATGTGTCCGGGGGCGGCGCCAGCTCCTTCCCGCAGTCCTGGTGGATGCCCAACACTGCCATCCGCCGCTCCAGCGTGCGCGTCGCGCACGACATCGGAGACCCCTCCAGCCCCGGTTTCTCGTCCCGCTGTAAGTGCGGCGAAGGACAGCCTCCAAGCGTGAACCTCTAAACCTAAGGTCTCGCCATACATCATGCCGTTCTAGACGACGACTCAATTTTACACGAAAGGCGAAAGGCCGGCGAAGTCGTCGGTGATATTAGACTCGGGTTAAGCTCTGATCGAGGTTAAGCTGATCTGATCTGTCCGAGCCGCAGATGGAAGTTGATGAAGACGACGTGCAATGCACAGCGCGAGTGTGTGTTGCAGTTTAACACGAGGCGTGCTCGGCTGCGGCGACAGCGTAGCGTTCTCACGTAGCGACCTGCTCAGCTGATATGTTCGCGCCTCCGCGGGTTCGACTCCCAGTCGTGGATATTTATTTGGTAACTTTAGAACTTAACATGGCGTCGCTGTTGGTAGGCAACGGCACAAGATAGAGACAAGATTCGTGGTCGGTGTTGGTGAGCGTATGAGTACTTTCGCACTAACATGTGCGGCAGCGCTGCATTGGTCTGTGACCAAATTTTTTTATTTGCCCGTGCTAAGTCCAGTGGGTGAGGTTGGGGACCGTGCGAAAAACGAGAGCTAAACGTGCACTTTCGGGCGACATTGCTTCTGCTGCGCATATTTCATAATCTTGCACCCGCCCTGAAACCAAGCGAAAAGGAAATATGCTGCAGCCGCTCGCCACCTTATTCGAATTCCGAGAGCAAGAAGAGGGAGTGGGAAAGGGCAGCGGGTACTTGCACGGCCACCGTTGAGCGGCCCTTTCCTGTAGGTATTCTGTGCCGATGAGCAGTAGCCACTGCCGCTGTGGTGATTAAGCTCGCTAGCTCTGGTTATAGCTCGTCGTTCTGAATTGCGAGATTGAAGCACAAAGACCGGAAATATTACAAAGGTGCTCCCTTCTGCACCACTCATATGCGTGCGTGCATGCGTACGCCCTTGCTTAAAGAAGCTTTATTGGGGACCTCTGCCTGTGCCACTGCACACCGTGTGCGTTACTTGGGGCTTTGATCGAGCCTATCCGCGCGCGTTCCCAGTGTTTGTGTCGCTCACCGTTCGCTCTGTGCTCAGACGCGATCAGCGACCTGTTCAGGGCGCCCATCGAGGAAACCATGGTGCCCACGCTGGCGGTCCAGCCCATCAACAACAACGATGCCGCGGAGCTCTTCAGGTGAGAGGCTCCGCAGCACTCGCTAGTTTATCGCGTGCGCAATGTGCAGCGAAGCGAGCTTTTACTTTTATTTAGAAAAAGAAACGTTCCAGATTTCCCAGCCAAATATGATGTGGTTTGATTTACGGTATGAGAACAAATTCAGGGCGTAGCGTGAAAGAGCACCTAAAACAAGCAAAATCTTCTGTGGCACAGCGAAGATACGTAATTTAAACTCGCAGTCACACAGATTTTTTCATTTTCTTTTATTTCTTGGCTAAAGGCGCCTTAACGTACGCACACACCTGTGAGTGAGAGAGTGCGTTTCAGCTGTCGCTGTCACTTATGCGACTTACCGGCAGATTTTATTTTTTTAATTCTTGCTCCTTTTCTTTCTGTCATTGCTCCTTGTGTCTTTTGACTGCCGGTCTTCAACCTGGCGCTCTATTTTCAGGAACCTGCAGGGAAAAGAGTGCCCAGACAAGTGGGCGCCCGCATTCGGCCTGCCGTGCCACCTGGGAGACACAAGCACGGGAAAGTAAGATATTAAATGCCCGACGTTTCCATCCTGATCACGGTTCTTTCATAAGGCGTACTCCTCGAAGCTCGTTGGTTGGTGTGTGCTCGTGCCAGTGAGTCGAGCACCGAATGCTCGAAGCTGGAGCTTTAAAGCGGTGCATGCATGACCGGTCGGGCCTCGGCTATTCTGCGCCGGGTGGCCAAAGTGACAGGGCTGCGCCAGTCCGTCCTCAAGGGAGAGGTTCAATATTAGTCCCGTCCGAGATTTGATGGCGCCAAATTTGGGCCCTGCTTAAGCGCTAGCAGGTCGTAAGACGGAGTGTTGACGAGCGTGATCTATAGCCGACAGGCACAGAGGGAAACAGATGGAAGAAACGTCTCGGCAGAGAACGGTCCTGGGCACATGCCGTCTTTATCCTGGAATGGCTGTTTGTTGTAGAGAACAAAGCTATGTATTGTCTTCGTGTACGGCTTGCGATAAACGAGCGTGAGGAGCGAGGCCCCGCTATATAACATCAGTCGTTCGTGTCGCGCTTTGTGGTCTCGCATTCCCGCGTCGCGGTGACGACCTGCATACTTCGGTGCGACACTCAGCGACGCGGTCAGCTCATGTATCGTGCTTGGATGCGCCATTGGCATAGGCGTGTGCATGGGATGTGGGGGGCAACAGTGGCACCCTAAATAGGCACGGGGAATGGGGACGCAAAATTTTGTCCTTCTTTCCTGCTCCCCGGAAAAGCAGCAACTAATGCAGCTCAGTATAAGGTCAGAGTGGCCAGCATCGCCTGCCCCCTGCGGCACCTGTCTAAACCTGACTCCACAAGTTCAAGCTCCACACGTGCGACACATGGACGTTGCTCGGCTCTTGTTTCCTGTCAGCGCCTGCAGTTCAAAGAACCGCGGCGACGCACTGTTATCAGTACAATCGCGGCCGCTAGCAAATAGAGGGAGGAAATGTAGGAAGCGTATCCGCGACGCTCAAAAGGCCCGCTCTGTGTGTTGTGCGTGTGTGGCACTGGCCACATTTTCGTTATCACTACTCCAGCCTCTGTAAACTTTTTCACGACCCTGCTGGCACGTTGTCGCGTACAAGGTGCCCCGCCACGAAGACCTAAAGATACAGCGCGATATGCCAGGATAAAGCTAACTCAGCTTCGCCGCAGGCCATCGCAGACGAGCGTACTAGAATTTCGGACCGGTTGATTTCACTCGAATTTAGAGCCATTCGAAGCGCGTAAACGCGAGCATAAATTTGCTGCGCTTCGGACGGAACTCTGGTGGCGCAGTTTTCAGAAAAAAGCCGAGCTGTTATTAGGGGTCTTTCCATGCATGAAGCGTGCGCCACAGTGTGGAGGAGCACTTTTCTAAAGCTGTACTGGCCGCTGTGCGACCTTCTACGGGCCATGCCTGGAACCAGCAGCAAGCGCCAAGCGCCGTCAAGAGCGCACAGTTCAAATTACAGGCGTGCATGCCGCAGGTATCTGAATTTCGCGCACTAGCGGAACAACATTTGATTGAAATTGACTTTCGTATCTTTTGTGACCTCAGGGTTAGAAATTAACCCCCAATTGTTTGTTTAATTGAAAAACTAAAAATGAAGGTTATCAGCGGATGAATGCCTAGTTCTTTTTTTTTAACACTCAGTAGCACTTCGGCAGAACACTTAGTATAAACAGGGGAATGGGCACTTTGCGCATCTGCGCCAGGCGTTCGAGTGGCAGCCTGAGCCGCAATTTTCGTCACATAAGTCAGGCTGTATGCTACCGACTGAGCCGCCGAATTTTTCGAGTCCGCGAGCTCGCTCGTCCTGCTATAAATGAGTTGCAACCATTGTGTGCACGCGTGGTTACTCGGAAGTAGCAAAAAAAATAAAAAAACTAACAGAAAAACAGAACAGCTCGCGGATGTGAGCAGACATTTTTCTGATGAATAAGCCGCTTTATTCCTTGTTGCAGCAAATTTGTATTATTATCACATTGTTAGTAAGGATAAAGCAGACAATTGTCGGTCCACTGAAACGGCAAATAAAAAATATGCATATGCTCAGTTCAAAACCTCCTTTTCCTGACCTAAAAAAGCGCACAGAATTCTGTCCCTTGGAAGATGCTCGGCAGGGTCTCCAAACTGGTTAGGAGCAAAAATAGGTTCGCTTCACTGTGCGTAAGATGGGTCGTTCTATTTCAGCACCTAGCTGACCTGAGTTGCCTGGGGCACCCAGCGGAGCGGTATACTGCCATCGCGATCAAGTGTAGGAGCTCTTAAATAACTCGCACTGTGTGGGGCATTTTTTTTTTTTTGCATTTCAACAATCCACGATCCTCAAGTAGCACTTCGGTTTGGGCTAGTTGGCTCATAGCTAAAGCTTATTCTGAGAACGGCGCAAAAGAGACGGGGACAAAAGGAAGCCACATGGACACAACGGGACAGGCTTCGCTGGCTAACGTCAGCGTAAAATGGCATTCACTGCATCTTGCTTAGTCTAGCTCAGTTAAATAAAAGCCAGCTTAATTTAAGCGTACATAATCGGGTTTTCTGCCTTGTGTGAACTTTCTGTTTTGCCATCATTTCAAATTTCGCTTCGAAGGAAAGCAGATCATTAGACGCACCTGACTTGGTGCGAATGCCTGACTTGTCGAGTGTTACGCCGTGTAGCTTCATTTTTACTCGCGGACAGTGTCTGGCATAGGTATTGTGGGCTGTAACAACGTTCTGTAATGTTTTACCTGATTTCTGCGCGCATACTTTCTCTCTTTGCCTTTTATAGGTTATCGGTCAGCATTCACAACGTCATCCACGACAGCAACATCCAGAACATCTTGGCTTTCTTCCCTGGAGAGGTGGAACCAGGTTAATCAAAACTGTTCTGCTTATTTATTCCGTAGTATCGCTACTCAAAACTGCGTTGCGTCGGGCGCGAAAGATTAGCCATTGTGGTACGTTCACACATCACATGTATATCACATCAAATACGTGTAAATCATATCACATGTAACAGCGAGCGACAGCCGTGAGATAGCTAACTCTGGCACCTGCGCTGTACTGTTTAAATATACAGGTTGTCCAAGCTAATTTTAACCAAGGGTTAAAAAATAATATATTTGAGATAGGCCAGGGAAACCACTTACAGCTACCAGCCGGCTGCGCATCTAGGCAATTTTTTGTATTGCTATTAATTTAGGAGTAATTAAGATAATTTTTCTAAATGCGTAAATATTGACTTTGTACGGCAGATGTGAATAGCAAAGTTGGAGAGCACCTTCAGAAAACCCCATTCCATTTATCTGCGATAAAGGAAGCCTCACGTGTATCTTTTTTCCGAGCTCCAAAGAAAGTCCGCGAAATACAAAAAAAAATCACGTGACTAGCGCATTCGCGCGCCGCGATTGTGCTGCCCTCAACCCTGGCTTGAGTGAACGAAATCATCTGCTGGCAAGGCGCAACATACAGGGACTTTAGGCGCGACGACCCCACTGATACGTCGACGGTGGTAGCGACGCCCGCGCGAACCAGTCTGCAAGCGTGACGGAGCAAGTTGCGCCGCAACCACCGTCGACATATCGGCCTGCCGGAGCAATGAGATCGTCGCGCCTTGCCAGCAGCTGATTTTGTTCACTCAAGCCAGGATTAAGGGCAGCACAATCGTGGCGCGCGAATGCGCTAGTCACGTGATTTTTTTTTTGTATTTCGCGTACTTTCTTCGGAGCTCAGAAAAACGATACACGTGAGGCTTTCTTTATCGCAGATAAATAAAATGGGGGTTTCTAAAAGTGCTCTCCAACTTTGCTATTCACATTTGCTGTCTAAAGACAATATTTACGCATTTAGAAAAATTATTACTAATTAATTAATTGCAAAACAAAAAATTGCCTATGATGCGCAAGCCGGTTGGTAGGTGTATGTAAGTGGTTTCCCTGGCCTACCTCAAATATTTTATCTTTAACTCTTGGCTAAAGTTAGCCTGGACATCCTGTAGATGTGCAGTGGACACGTCGCGAGAAGACATTTCCCCACACTTTCTTTTCAACGATGTAGAAAACTGACACTAAAACAACGTTTGAAAATGTTGAGTACTTTTATGCAGAACGTATATTTCCTTAACTAAATAACATCGTTAGAGCGGCGTATACTCACAGTATATGCAGTCGATGCAGTGCTTTTTCTTTAGCATAAATTGCAGTTAATCCTCGCATTCAGGATTTGCTTCAGTATGCACATAATGAAATGGCGCCGGTTATCGAAAGCGACAGTTCGGTGAACCGCAAGTTAATATGGTCTGTGCCATAGTGCCCAGCTTGATCCACATTGTTCCAGCAGCGTAGCAACTTTGGAAAGAAAGCGCATAGAGCGGAGACAAATGTTCGTCACTCATGGAAACAACGTTGAAATTCAGTGGGCAATACCGGGCCTTGTTGGCATTTGTAGCCGCCACTGCCCTTCACATGTATATACCTATAACTCTCTTATGACGCAGGGCATATTTGCGCAATAAAATAATAAATAATAAAATTCACCGGGCCTTCCATGAAGAGATGCCTTCCATGAACGTTGCGTAGATGAACGGCAACGCAACAAGGACACTAACAAGAAAGGGACACCGCATGCGCACACTACCAACTGTTTATTACACGGAAAAGTGGCATATTTAAACATTCAGCTCAAGCATGAGACTCATCGCATTATCGCTCCGAACCCGACACGTGGAATAAAAAACAGCAACATCAGGATAACATACAAGAAACCTTAACCACTGCAGATAAACTAACAGATTCTGATAAAAGAAATCAGAAACAAAAAGGAGGGGGCCATCTCTTAGCAAAAAGAGTGTCAAACAATCGTAGCAACAGCAGAGTCATACATGAGAACCAAAGGCAGTCAGAAACCAAAAACCAAAGATAAAAATAAAATGACTGCAAAAATTTGGTGGGTTCCCCCAGGACGTTCGTGTGCGCCCGCTGACCGCCCGTGCGTGGCACGGCGTGCCGTCTCGATAACCTGTCATGCACATGTTTCTCCCCGCCGTGCTCGCAGACCGGTACGTGGTATTCGGCGTGCCCCTGGACTCGTGGGGCGGCGGTGCCGTGGCTCCCGGTTCGGCGCTGGCGCAGGCGCTCGGCCTCTGCTACATCATCAACAAGCAGTACATGAGCAAGAAGCACCCGTGGCGGCCCCGTAGGACCATCGTGTTCGGCGCCTGGGACGCGCACGAGTTCGGCGAGGTCGGCGCCACGGAGTTCGTCGAGGTGCGCTCCGCTACAGCTTGACGCGAATCGCGAGGTCATCCGTATTATTTTTTGCTGAAACATCAACAGACGGACGATTGCGGCTGCTTTTGGTGCACTTTTGAAACCTTCGGCCTACCAATATTCGCTACCTTTGGGAAGCCTCAGCATTCCGGTCTTTCCGGAAGCGACGTGCTTCTTAGGCGTAAACACCTCCCACGCATACGTATGACGCATTTTTTTTAAGGCTCTGTGACAATCCTCTGCCGAACATTGCTTTGTGTCAGCTCTCGTCCGCGACCCTCTTGGTTCACTACTGGGCCGATTCGAGAAAGCACTGAGAAAGTGAAAATGCTTCAGCCATTTCCCTATTCCTTTGTCTTGACGTACGAGACTGGCAACTGTGCAATTATCACGCCTTCTTTTGTTATTAATATCGCCATTCTTATTTGTTTGTTTGTTTTTTTTTACTCAGGGAAACCGGCACAAGCTATCTGCCAGGACGGTGGCCTACTTCAACTCAGACATCTGCACATCCGGTGAGAATAAGAAGCGAAGGCTTGACAAACATGATAGGAACCACCACTTTAATATGCTCATTTTTATTATCATGTCATTAACATGTGATTGCTACGTTTATTATATGTCATGAATTTCCAACTTTACCCATCGGCGAATTCTTTCCTTCATTATATGAGCGCTAACGCAATTCGTGACGAAAAATGAATGGCACCGACCAAAAAAGAAAGATTGAATGACGTTTCTAACGCAATTCGCCGCTGAAATGGTCCTATAACGCACAAGATGACGATTAGAACAAGAGATTCCATTTACTAATCTGCTAATTTGCCGAAACTAATGCAGTCATAATCGATATCTTCCTGTATTGACCAAACACTTTTCAGCACACTGGTGAATTGAAACGAAACGCCTTTCTCACAGATGATCGCGTTGTTTTGGCTCGCGAAGAGTAACCGGTTTATTTTTGCATCTCGACTCTAGGACAGTCCTTCTCGGTGTCTGGGTCGCCCGTGTTCTCGCGGGCTTTCAGGGAAGCGGGCAAGTGGGTAAGGCGATTCTGATTCACACAAGCGCTGACCGCATTTCACGGCTCCGCGCGCGGTCACCTGAGCGAAAGCGGTGTCAGTGCTCCGAGTGAACCCCGCAATCTGCCCTCTTCGTGAGCCTCGTCCTGTGCAGCTGCTTCTATATGGTGCGCCGCTGTACGCATGTGTGTGACTCGTTCGGTGTCCCATCGAGGCCGCCAGCTCCAGAATCCCGCATCTGTGTAGCAGACACTGCACAGGACCGAGTGTGTTTCAGGGCGTGTACGACGCAAGGTGTTTTTTTCTTTTCCCCCGTGGCTGGAGAGGCGAATGCAGTCTCCCAGGTGTGCTTATCTAGGTTAAACATGCGGAAGTCAGTGGTGGAGATACTGCGATGTTTACTGCCCGAATGCAGTGAATCGCGATAGTTGCATTTTTCTTCGAGAGTTCTCGCTTTAATGATTAAAACAAAAAGGCTCGCAAAAGCTCAAAGACCGCCATAAATCTTCACTTGCCTCTGCCAACCGCTCGCTGTGAAACAAAGCAGTTGTCGCGGCTAGCATGTGTGCCAAAATGTCAACCGTGTAAGCTGGCACATGGGCCAGCTCAATTACGCTGCCGGATCCTCGGTGTACTATCATTTTGCTGAATTTCTGTTTCTATTACATTATAGTTCGGTTGTTTTAGCTCTTCGTCATCGATCAGACGACGCGGTGGGTTACCAGATCGGAATTCAACCAGTACGAAGAAAAAAATTTCAAGTTGCAGGCGCAGCTGGACTGCGTAGCGCGGCGTCTTTTTGTCATGTGAGCGTGTAGGATGAGATTTATTTCTACGCACGCGCAGCTGGCAGCGCTTTGACAGTAAGCGTGCTAATTGAGAACTACAGAAGAGCAAACGCGCGCGTCCGCTTACAGGCACGCTCATCGGGGTGACAGCACAAATGTTTGCTCGAGTCTCGTGCGACGGCAAGCCATGTTGATCGCCTCTATTTTCAGACTGTTATAGTTCCGGTGCTGCTATTTCCGGCGCGTTGCTGACACATATCGAAGAGGCATCAGCATGTTGCCCTCCTACGTGACACCTGGAAAAGAGTAATCTAAGGCACCAGTCCCACTGGGGTCGGAATATTAAGACCCAGGGAAAAGGCGAGCGATGTAGACGAAATACGAAAGGCGCCCGTGCGCTGTGCCACGTCAGCGCATGTTCAAGCACCCCCGCTGTTCCAAATAAATCCGGAGCGCTCCACTGCGGCGTCCCTCGTAGCCCAGGTGTCGCTTCGGGACGTTAAAGCCCTCCATTTGCAGTTTATCAACTAAGTTTCTTCTTTTTCAAGTGATAGCCACTTAAAATCTGAACCAGTACAAACACCGTGAAATTTGTCTTAAAAAAAATAAAAACGGTATTCGTTTAACAAGAGTGACGGAGGAGACCTTTTAGAATGTAACATTTTCGAAGTGTAGAACGCAAGTATACGTGGTGCACATTATTAGCCTGCTTGGTCATCACTTACAGTGCTATACAGTAATTTGGCTATCGTGATTCACTTGCCATATAGCGCCGTACGCGCCGCCACTGTTGCATCGCGGTTCCGCGTCACGAGCCCATATTCCGTATCGCTCTTATTATTTAGTGAAACGCGATTTAGGTCAGGCGGTCATGTGACTGCATGGAGGTGCGTTCCTAATGATGTAGGTCAGGTGCCGCGTCCAGTTGCCCGCTCATCGCCGCAAGGTGCACCAACTCTGGTGCGAGTGATTAAATTGCGAATACTTTTTGGGCGCGGCTTCTCCCACCGAGCTGGCTGCCGCACCGACAGGTCGTTGTTATTTCCGGCAGCTAGCGTGGATTTTGTAGGCTTCGCACACTCGCACGTCGTCCACGATGACAAATAGAACGCGGTCTCTGAGCTCGGCGACTCGTCGTTAGGTAATATTAATGGCAGACGCCCAGCGCAAGAATGCGTCATTAGGGGGCAGGCTTACTTTACATATTTCAAGGGAATCGATTGGAGCCAAGCCTAGATGCGGATGCGACCTCGCCTCCGGCATCAGAGTGGGGCTAACGCGGGGGGGCACCGGGGGCGTGCCCGACTTTGCCCGACAGGTGCCGCACTTCAGGAACACCAGCTACTACAACGCCTGGTACACGGACTTGAATGCGGCCTCGGGCGAGATGGGACAGCCCGAGTAAGTGCTGCGTCAGCGGGCCGCCGCCCTTCGGAGCCACTCGAGCGCGCAGGCCCGGCACGTGTCTGTTCGCTGGCGCCGCGCAGTGTGTGTTGTGTACAGGAAGCGTGTCAGTGGGAGCGCGTCGCTTACTGCGGAACAGGTGTTGACGCCGGAGCTTGCAACAACAGGCCGGTGAAAGTCGGCGCGCGTGAGCATATATAGACCGTTTTCGGCGCGAGGAGAAAGACAGCCTCGAACCGGCGCGCGCGCGCCGCCGCTTCTCCTCCCTCTCTCCTCCTGGTATGCGCGGGCGGCGAGATACGCGTTGAGTGACGTTCGTGTCCTGCTGTCTTTTGCACGAGAAAACAGCTTATACGTGTTCTGACGCTGACTGTGAACATGAATGGTGAGCCGAGGTCATCAGGATACCACTGCGCTGCTGTTGGCTGTACCAACAACTATCGGAAGCGGCAAAAAGTAGGCCCAGAGCCATGTGCACAGCATTAACAGCCGCGGCTTCAGTGCGGCTGCGACCTGGTCCGTCTGCATAGCCTTTCCGTCAGATGAAGACGAGCGATGTCTTTGGCTGGCTAGCGTTGACAGAGAGTATTTTGTGCCTCCTTGAGGTCACATGCTTTCTTCTCCAGCAAATAAAATAAAATCTGTGGCATCCGGACGTGTGGCCACTTCAGTCAGTGACAACACTTGGATGCCTGTACAACTTGTGACCTGCAGACAAGTATGAAGATCACAAAATCAGAACAACAGAAGTAGATAGCTCAGATAAGCAGAAAAAGACCTCTCCAAAGTTTTTGCTGCATGCTAAATATATGACAGCAAATGATATGCGATATTACAACACTGCCGAGTAAGCACTGTTGTTGCAGCAGTGTTGTGACCGCGAACAACCGGGCCTTGGCAGAAGCAAAAGAGCGTGCTCACTGCACCAGGCGTCAAGATACCAAAGTCTGCAAAACTTGTGTGAAGACGCAGCGTGCTTAAAGACGACCGCAAACGCGCTTGCTCACCAAAGCACGATCGAGCTGCGGGTGGGGTGGCGAATTTCTACTGCCGCGTGGCAAATACCCATGCAACCTCTCATCTAACTTTCTCTGTTCAGTGCGGACATTTATATAGGGCCGCAGCACTTTTCTTTCGACGAGTGAAGAGTGGACACGTACGCGAAAAAAAGTGGCGAGGCAGCGAGGAACGATGACATACGCGATGTCAACTAGCGTAGACAGTGCTTTCGTTCGGTGCCTGCACGCTCTGGCTTAGTAAACATTCTCGCACCTACCACCTAGATCTGCTCGTAGGCGAGCAATTATCTCGAAATGATAACCAGCTGAAACGCAGAGAAGACACCAGGCATCAAACGCCTGAATCAGGCCCGACGCGTATCTCGCTGAGAAGTGCACTGTAGTACCTGTCTGAAATTGTAGAGTGTACACGGGTCAGCTTTCACGAAACAAATTCATCACCGTGAGTGGTCGAACAATACAGTTCGCGTCTGCGCACCACGCACACTTAAAAGCAAAGTGAACTGCGGCTAATGTAAACATTCATGAAGTGACTTTGCTATGCTGGCTAGTAATCGTAGTCTATCGAACTCGACCAGATAGCATAAAAGAAGCTTGGCGGCTGCCTGTGTCGCTTCTTCGACCGCCGTCGTAGATAGCGGTGCGACCGTTGCTGTGCACTAGAGCAAACAAACAACTCGTAAACAAATTTCGTTTGCCTAGGCCAATCATCGGAACGATGGTGGAAGTGCCTCCTGCCCTATAATCCAATGAAGTTCCGGCCATCACTCAACCAAACGGCGGCAGTCTTGCTCTAAAAGCTTTTCCCGTCACCCAGGCGCTTTTCTAGCATACACACACACGCACAAAAAAAAATCTGAAGCTCCGAAACGCCAATTTGCGACGCCGCCGTACTGCACCGTGGGCGCAGCACAAATGCGCGCGCGCATACCAGCATGGCGCTAGGGACAAGAACGGAACATAGACGGCGCCGCCTTCCCAAAATGGCGGCGCCCTAGATGAAATGGTCTATACGCGGCTGCTAGAGTTGACTAATCCAAGATGGCGCCCATCCGTGATTTACGCGGGACGTGGAGACCTCCTCTCTTTTACGCTGTAGCTTTCCTGTTCGCGTGCGCGTTCACGAGCGAACGAAACTCAGCTCAGTGCGCAGCAACAATTTCTGCAGGGCACTGCCGGCGCCTCGTCAGCCGACAGAGAAAATTCATATCGGCTGAAACTTTTCGTGAAGTCGAAGCTTTTTGTTTGTTTTAACGCGATAGCGTTAAAGGCGCCGTTCTCCGGAAAATCCGCGTCGGCGTTGTCGGCGTTGCGCTCTGAGCGAAAAATGGCAGGTGGTCCCCAGAGAGCAACCTAGGAGGCAGGTGGGCCAACTAGGTCACGTGACATTGCGACGTCACCACAACTTGCCCACCAGATGGTGAGAAAACTGCCCACCGTGGCAGATGACAGTTAATCTTTGATCGTTCGGGAAGAGCAACCTGGGCCGCACAAGGCCCACCTCTGGGAGCACCTGCCATCGCAGGGCAGTGGTGCGTCGCTTAACAGCTGCACCACTGCGCCAAGAGGGGTACGAGGACTTTCATGGATTTATGAATGTAAAGTAGAGAATGACCTTCTGCGAAATATGGAAATTAACCCATTAGGCTATCGCGGCATACCCTTAAGGCGGATATTAAGTGTCCCCTCCAATTTTTTAGTTTAAGTTCCAGCGGTGAAACGTTTTTGTTGGTTACCTACACTATCTAAACTGCCCAAAAGCTGACGGTGCGTGCGGCGCATGGTGCTCCACCGACTGGGCTACGGCAATGAGTGTTTTGCATTGTACTTCGCGCTCAGATGAATGTGTGAACTCTATTACTGTCTTATCTGAATATTTGAACCAGTTGGATTATCAAATGGAGCAATGCTTCAGTCAATTCGGCATCGAGTGGAATACAACCGTTTGACTATTTCGAATAGATTCGGATTATCTAGAAGAATGAAAGCACTAAAAAACATCGTGTACAACATTCTCAGAAAAAAAATTTTGAAAATTGTAAGGTACTGTTATATAGGCAAGGGTACATTCTTCTGCTATCTAGAAAAATCTTTCTTTTAAAGTGTTTCCATCGTTCGCATCGAACAGCTAACACTGCCATAGAAAACCAATGGGGAACGCTTTTGACGATAGCAAAAACGTTAATAGAAAAAATATTCAAGACTGACGTCAGGTGATCTGCGGATGTATTGATTATTATAGAGAAATCTTATATTACGTAAAAAATTGAATTTTTTTTTAAATCCAAATTCACGCCGGCGTACATTTTTATCGGACTCTCCACGTTTGACCTCCCTGCCCCCTTTCCTCGTTGCGGCTGCAAATAGCAACAGCGTGGAGGTAAACGCTGACACCCAAACTACTTGCGAGTTTCGTTAATTTTTCAAAAGGAGAGCGGCATAACACCTCATCGCAACACCACATTTATCGTATTCTAACGCGCTCCCGACGCTAACGTACACCTAGCTCTTGCGAATAGGAAAAAGTGCACCAGTCGAACCCGCAATTTTCTCTATCCACCTACCCAGACGCGCCATTCAAGTTCGTGCGCTTGCTGTATTCGCAATGAAACACGCACCTGTAGCTACAAGCATGCTGGACTTGTTTATTTTCCTTTCTTCCGTAGTTTCTTACTATCTCACTTTATTGCCTCTTTTTCGCTTTTTTTGGCCGCCGCGGTGGCTCAGTGGCTATATGGTGCTCGGCTGCTGACCCGAAAGACGCGGGTTCGATCCCGGCCGCGGTGGTTGAATTTCATTGGAGGAGAAATTCTAGAGGCCCGTGTACTGTGCGATGTCGGTGCACGTTAAAGAACCCCAGGTGGTCGAAATTTCCGGAGCCCTCCACTACGGCGTCTCTCATAGCCTTAGTCGCTTTGGGACGTTAAACCCCATAAACCAAACCAATCTTTTTCGCTTTTGGTGTCGATGACAGCGCGGCTGACAGCAGCACCTCATGACACCATGTGCTCATCCCTGCTTTGTCCCAAGCACATGCTCCTGTCTCTTCCAGTTTACCCATGCTGCGGAAGACGGGAGGCTTCGCTCCGTTTGTACAGCTGGCTGGAGTTCCAAGCCTCGACGTCGCCTTCGGAGTAAGGAAAACGGTCACACTTGCACCGCGTACGTGGCGTCATAAGAGCCGCGTGGTTGCTGTGGCCCGACGTCATGTGATCAGAGCGATTTTCTTCATACGAGACTAGTTGAGGTCAATTAATTCTCCAGCATTTTGTTCCCCGAAGCACCGCTGCAACGCCGCGGGTGTTTGATCTGAGTGCATCCATCAAAGTATTGGAAGTTATGAGGAGAGCATGGTTTTGGCATCAAAGATCACCAAGACATCTAGTCGCGGAATCAAGGAGGCTTGCAGCATCAGTGCCAAGGTTTTCCTTTAGCACAGTGTACAAGTCGTTTCAATATCTGGAGAATCGCTACTGTAAGCGTAAACGCAACACCAGAGATAAATGCAACGGCGAATGCATGCTTTGTTCCACTGCGAGCGCCCTTGTGTCCTTGCTTTACGATAGCGGCAGTGGGTTCCGATCGTTTGATGCTATCTTGCGGTGGTTGAATCATGTCTTCAGTGCTATGGTGATTCACGGCTCCGTCTGCTACATTCTGAAAGCTTCAATAATAGCGGGCGTAAGGACATCCGTAAAGGTTCGAAACTAGCGGTGGCGTTGTGGCGACGTGACAACGAGCCCATAGAGAGGCTGCTGTCCTCGCAGAACAACGAGAGTCGGGGCCTGTTCTACCCGGCCCTGGGCACCGCGTACGACGTGTTCGAGCTGGCGGACAAGTTCATCGACCCGGGCTACCGAGTGCACAGGATGTGCCGCGAACTGCTGATCGCGCTGCTGTGGCAGTGGTCCGAGGCCATCCTGCTGCCCTACGACTTCAAGGAGCTCAGCACGCGCCTCAACCAGGAGTTCAGCGAAATCAGCACCCAGCACAAGGAGCTCGTGGAGAGGCTCGGCATCCGCTTCGGTAACCGCGACCGCTCCATAGCGCCGTCGAACGCAGCAGCACATCGGAACTTGTGCGCACGTTGCTTCAAAAGCGGAGCAAGGGCAACTGCATGCAGGGGGGTCACGTGCTTGTACTGGCGCTCTCGCGAAGGATCTGTTGACATTTTACACTCGCAAGTTCAAGGAATAAGAGCATAAAGAGTCGCAGGGCAGTTCAGCCACGTGCATGTCGTGTGCGACTTTAAACCAGACGCGTGCGAGTGCATGGATTTTTGTTCCTCCTCTCGCACGCTCTAAAAGCACCCAGAAACGCGGCATGGAATGCGTCACGCGCAGCAGGAGGAAGTTGGGAGGCCACCGTTTTCCTGCGACGCGAGCAGGCTTGTATGAAAGCTGCATCCGACGGCTTTCGACCTTATCGCTGATCAATCGGCAACAATAGCGTTGTATGGTGCTGTGCTGACTCAACGATTGTTGACGAGCCATACGCCGACTGGCGACGAAGCATGACCACGGTTCACCGTCTCGCACGTGCGAGAGCGTCAAGAGCATCTCTCAGAAAAAAACCGGCCCAGGGGGGAGTAAAGACAACTTTAGTCCTAAAAAGGGCTCTTTAGTCCCTAAATTTGCACACGACACACTCCTTGCCAAAAATGCGCGCCGTGCGCAAACTCAACGGACTAACTGTCGAGAAAAAGACTAACGGGAGGCTAATCGCAGCACAGCAGCACGCGAAAATTGCGCGAGAAGACCCTGACTGCAAAAGTACTCGATTTTTGAAGCGCATGGATGTCGTCTAAGGCCAGTGAGGGCACTGCCGCTGCCTGTGACAAAGCGGATACCCTTTTCCGTGAGAAATAGGCTTCGTGCCACCGAAACGGCTGGCAGCTGTGCAAGTGCATAAACAATTACTACGAACTTCAATACGTGTCAAATGTGAGTTGTAAAAGTTACGGTTGAGCAAGTACACGTAGTTTCATACCGTTGCCGTTGTTTACAAGCTTATGTGATGCTGTGTAAGTATCGGCGGCACTTAGCAGTCAATTCCCTGACACCGCTCTCCGCCGGTAACAAAAAAACGAAGTGAACCATCGCCTTCTACCTTTGTTTTCAACAGGCTGTAATGTGCAGCTGCCAATTGCAAGGAAGAAGACCACCTTATACGCAAAAAAAGAAACAAAAAGAACACCACTGTTGTGGTTGTGAAGTACCGGCCGTAATGTATACACAGTTCAGCGCTTCTTTTTTGGCCAAAACGTGATTTAGACCGTTGTGCGTGCGCATTAAAGCTTACCGCAGGTTTTTTCAAAAGCATATGACACCAAAACCACCACACTGTGATAACAATTTGAGCGGTACAGACAGACCGAGTGTGTGTTTCGCATACAAGGCTTTTATTTTCTACCGTGGACTGTCCTCTGTGGTGGCGTAGTCATATCCGCGCTCGGCTCATAATCCAAAGGTTGTCGGTTCGAATCCTGGTGTTTTCATGTATGTTTATTTCTGTTTCCTTTATCGTTGTTATATGTGTGAAGTTCTGTCGGAAACTATCCCGCTATAAATTAGGCTGGAAATCACGCGTCGTTTGCATTTTTTCATTAAATGTCTGCTCCCGGGGACTAACGGTTGCACCCTTTCGAAGGGGACCAACAGTTACACCCCTTGCAGTTAGTCCCGAAAAGGACGATTGCCAGTGGCAGGTCAGTTAGTCCCCAAAAAGACTAACCTCTCGCCCCCTATTCGCCCCTTTTTTCTAAGAGTGCACACGCACCATTCGCAGCTCCGAAGGACGTTGCGCTGTCTCTTCGCTCGATCAGGAACACCAACAGAACTGCTTTCAGTTGTGAACGTGCATAACAGTTGGTCACGCTTCCTTCCTTCCTTCCTTCCTTCCTTCCTTCCTTCCTTCCTTCCTTCCTTCCTTCCCTCTTGCCCTTCGTTTTTATCTCTCCTCCTTTTCTCTTTCTTTTTCTCTTGGGAGGCGTAAGTAGCTCTGTGTTATTCGGGGCTATTTTAACGGTTTCATAAACAGGACGGTTGAACAATTCGCGTCACATAAAGACAAGGTTGAAGGCGGTTAGATTCGAGAACGTTTTGCTTGCAACGCTACTTGATGACGAACAGTCAGCATCGCACCTAAACCAGCTGTTCTGCCACGTATGGTGTCAAACTCGCCCATGTCACAGCTCTACATACCACAAACGATCTCTTGACGTGTTGACGCCACATTCTCGCTTTGCTTAAAGACCGTGCATCCTGCTGAGCTTACAAAACAAACGCTCGTCAATCTAAGTTGTTCTGAAATATAAGACAGCTCATCAGTTGATTTCGGGCGGCGCTGAAAGGTTCGCTCAAGCCAATCTGCGGCCAACCAAACGACTCAGCTGTGCCTCACTCATGTCTATAATGTAGAGATTACTTGGCGACCATTTTTCATACTTTGAAAGCTACAGGGCTGCACAAATGTCGCGACGACGCAGCAGCTTCGCCAGTCTGTTATTCTGCCAGCGCACAGTTCGGTGTGCGCGCGCGGACGGTCCAGATGCGTCGAACATCTGTGCGCGCACGCCCACGCGGGATGCGTCGACGACAGAGGTTCTCTGCTTCATTTTTACCGGAAGCTCTGTCTGTGGAATATTTCCGCGCTTGCAAAAAGTTTCGGCACCAGAGTAGGATGGAGAAAAGATTTTTGTTGTGTATAAGCACTTCAGGTAACCACGCGCACGCGTGTAGAGTTTGAGATTTATCTACCTTACACGCATGTAACCACCGCTGAAACCACTGCAAATAAAGACTACTGAAAGACTTTGCATGAAGCTAACTCGATTCGAGCAAGCTGGCACAAGGGGCGATACTGCGAGCCTCACTGTTTTTAAGCTGTTCAAGCGATGTGAAATAAGGCACCGTTACTTGCAATGATGGAAACCGGAGGACTTGGGACCACTGAGGTCTCAGTCAGGTTTAACTGGCTGCACCACGAGCGGCACATGCGCGGCATATATGCCTTTGCTGCATACGTCGCCCCCTTTGTTTTATCGTTCGCCCCACGAGGCGCCGTACGCAACTAGAAGCAATAAGTATTCGAAGGCAGTGGCCGGTTCTTAATACATTTTCCTCCCGTGTATCGTTTTCCTTGCAGACAGCCTTAGCCACGCCGTCAAGCTTTTTACGGCGAACCTGAATCACTTCGAAGGAGACCTCACAAGGGTCGACCTCAAGAAGTAAGCTTCTAGCATTGATTTCCTTTTCTTTTTGGCTCTACACAAGTTCCGTATCTGATTTTATTTATTCATTTTGCATGCAAATCCAGCGTGTTTTTCAGGCCTTAGGAATCCTTACAGAGATTATACAAACACAAAAAAAGCATATCTCAACAGAATAACGAGCAAACGCAGTAAATAAAAACAGTTATCCAGTACAAAACCGAGTACGAAAAGTAACAAAACCAAGAATAGCGAAGCATGTCGCGCGACACGGAGGTAAATATGTGCTCCATGATCTGTCTAGGGCTTGTAGAAACAAGTTCACTGTCTCACAATTGACCATATTTGCAGGCAGGGCATACCATTAAACGATAGTGCGAGGGAAAAACGATTATTTTAAAAACGCTCGTTTTGCACGAAAAAGCTGCCACTTATTTATAGTAACAGACTCAACGAAATTAATCTATTCTTAATTTATTGTAACAATATAAGTAGCATAATCTTGATTTATCGTTATGACGTTGCATGCCCAGCTGTTCTTGCAGTTTGCAATAGAACATTTGGGATATTTTTTTATTTATTTGAAATACTGCCAGTCTCTGGTTGAGACCTTAGCAGGTGGGCATTACATGTATAATGCAGGGTAAAGGATAAACATTTCTAAAAGCGGTTGTGCAAAGGACAACAATAATCTAGGCAATTCGTAGCACAGAAAAACTGAAAAGAAGTTTGACAGATTTCCGCAAGCAATCCAAAGAAAAAATGCATGCTAGTTTAGAAACATAAAAATAATATAAACATGGGCATAACACATATATTTCACTTTAAACAATTAAAAACAAATCTCACTGCTTTACGTCGCACATCATAGCTTCAGTTCGTTAGTCTGGGCCCACAGATACCATACAGTCGGAGCATATTCTAACATCGGCCCGTACATAGGTTTTATAAGCTAAAATATTTATTTCTAAAGTATACAGCGCGAGTACACAGTAACGCAGTTGTCTTAAAGATTTTTTCAAGGTGCCCGTTCCTGGCTTCCGAGTCGTATAGTTGTCGGCGTAACCGGTTGTCCAAGTAGCAGAGCGAAATGCCTCCTGGAAGGCCACGGGAAGATCCCGGAGGCTGGCTAGCAGCGTGACACGTCACAGGTCACTCTGTCGCCTCACAGGTGGCAGGTAGTAGCAGAGTGAAATGCCACCTGCCACGGCGAAAGCGGAGAGGAATGGACAGATGGAAGGTGGCTGCCGCGGGAAGATCCCGAAGGGTGGAAAAACTAAAATACGTGAAGAGCTGCGCTCAAACTTCGCAGCACCGACTATCGTAATCGTGTGTCAGATTTTCTTTCGGTACATATGTGCTCCTTTCATCGAAGGTCACATGTTGAAAAACAGTGTCTATAAGTCTTTGCAACCAAGAGGTTCGTTGGCTACCTGGTATGTTAATCTTGTAGAAGTCTTTTTGGAGATTTGCCACGCCAAACCTCGTTTTTCTATCGTAGATAGGGAATAGCGTAAAATTATTTGGGCGTTCGGACCAGGAATTTCTTGGTAAATTATGCAGCAGCCTGCAAATACCGTACACACTCTAACGGCCGCGCACGTATATGAGCCGCTCCCCCAACTTGGGAGCTAAGAATTTGGGGGCGGAAATCCCGTGTGTATAAATTTTCTGGCACGCTACGCTCCCTGGAGAGCTGGCAGATGACGACAGCTGCGTACTGCTATCATTATTACCGTTTTCCAACGTGAACCTCCGCGCATATGTGGGTCATTATTAAGCAGAATTCGGAAGCCCGGTACTCGGAGTGGGTGGCAACGGCCGACCACTAAGTGACTGGACGGCTAAGCAGAGTATCACTGCGGCTCACCTGCTCGTGGGCTTTCAGTTCGTAGCGTGCAGTGTCCACGGACACCACAAAAAGTTGTAAAGGACTGAGCCGTGGGTAATACCGGATTTCCATAACGGATGATGGGCACTAGTTTCAGTGCGCTAGCACTTACAGTGGCTATTCCCCGCTTTTAGCCGTTGGGTGTTTGTCTGTCTGATGCCGGTTTTGCGGCAGGCTTCTCACCTGCCCACCAGGTGGTGGGCAACCTGCCCGTGCGTGTGTGTGTGTGTGTGTATATATATATATATATATATATATATATATATATATATATATATATATATATATATATATATATATATATATATATATATATATGGCAGCACTTGCCATAGAACACAGAAGGGCAGCGGCAGATCACTTGACCGCTGCACCACAGCGACAGGAGTGATAGGAAGACTCCCAGGGACCCAAGAATGGAGAGAATAACCAATTGCGTATGTACAGTCTTTGTCAAAAGTTTAGAGCCTAGGGGGTTTGCTTCTGAGCCTTGTAGTGGGACTCCTGAAGCATTCGTGGCAGCCCTACCCATTGGAGAAGACAGGACCAGAAATCTTTTTACCTTAAGGAAATTTGGAGCGCTGGAAATGCATTACGAACCACACAGTGTGGCTCCGAAGCAAACCCCCTGGGCTCCAAACCTTTGACAAAGGCTGTACCTTAATCCATTATCGCTATCCGAACAGCTGCCATTTGTGAACACTGGATCTGAAAATCGGAACCTAAGGGAAAACCAAACTGCTGGCGCACCTAATTCGCATCTGGCCAAACTACACAAATCGACCATCGTTTTTTTTTCTACTTCAGGCTGATCTAAGTATTTATTTAGCGTTACACTGCAGATACTAGAAAATTTTCAATTTCAAATTTGTCGAAGATGCTGCGCGTTAAACGAGCAAACCACGAAATGGCACAATTTCTGAAGGAATATCGTTATTCTAGAATTGTATTCCCCTTGCTCTGAACAAGAGCTCGAAACGTCGGAGGCTTGTGAGGTTGCGGCCGCTCGCGACCGCTGATAGCGATTGCGAGACAAGCGCAAGCCACGTAGCGGCCCGAACGGCAGCCCTATAGGCACTATGCAGTCAAAACATGTGCCCATGACGCGGACATTTATTCCGCTCAGCTCGTTGCTGAACTGTTCACTGTTGACTGATTGATCGTTCCTTTTTGAAGCTGAGTGAGAACGAAGCCTTTTTCAGTGAGCGCTTGCGGTGCGAATATTCTTGCCGATAAATCGGATAAGTATACGCTTGGAGAGTAGCAATCGTATGTGAGAGCTTCGAGGGCAGAGTCGTGCGCCTACCCTTCTGTGATCTTCGAGATCAATCTTTTCATTGGATTCTGTTCCGTTATCATCCGGGCTGGAACCGAATCTGAACTCGATCGCCGCGCAATACTGAACCAGGTTAGACGACTGTCGCTGGAACACTTGACGTCAGGCCGACCACTCGACTGTCCTGTTCTTTCTCAGAACGCTCCTTCTAAAAGTGATGTCTCGAGTGACCACTGAACTCCGTAGTGCCGCTCTCGTCATTAAATTTTTTTCGTTATCCTTTCTTCTCTAAGCCCCCTCGAGGTTCGGCGGTACAACGACAAGATGATGGGCGTGGAGCGCAGCTTTGTTCAAGAAGTGGATAACGCCACAGCACCGTCAAAACTGAGGTGAGTGCACAAAACGGGAACGTGGAGCGTGATAGGAGGAGATTATTTATTTATTTATTTATTTATTATTTATTTTCTTATTTATTTATTTATTTATTTATTTATTTATTTATTTATTTATTTATTTATTTATTTATTTATTTATTTATTTATTTATTTATTTATTTATTTACATACATACTTTCAAGGCCCGGATGCATTAGAGAGAGGAGTGGGGAACAAATAAAGTCGATAACCACTTCTTTGAATCAATAGAACAGGAGATTGCAGCGATGGTGGCATGGAGGTGGTTTCATGCGTTTGAAGTGCGGTGAATGAATAAATCGATGCAGCTATTGGTGCGGCACGATGGGATACACCAACTTTCAAATCACGATCAGTGCGGAGTGAGACGCACGATGGCTTGGTATACAACTGCTCCTTAGGGAAAAGAATACTCTAATAAATTCGGTGAAATAGGGTTACGCGGAAGCACTTACTGCCCAAAGCAAGATCGAGTAGCTCAGGTCTTCTTTTCACTCCAGATATGCTAGCAGTGCGCGAGTAGTTTGAAAGGATAGAGCGAATGGCCCGATTTTTGCACCGATCAAGAGAGTTACTGCTGCGTGGCCGGGCTTCCAAATAGAGCCAGCGTATTCGATTTTTGGCCTTATCAGTGCTTTGTAAAGTCGCCGTTTTACAGGAACATTTGGAAATGAAAAGGAACGGTGCGGTAAACCCAGCATGAGATTAGCGTCTTTGGATACTTATCCAAGGGCATGTTATAGGGATTCCGAGGTATTTGTATGACTGGTGTGCATGAGTAATGCGCTTCCATGCATGCCTGAGGCGCCCTGAAAGACAGCGTTTTGCTGCGCTGTTCCGAAGCGGCGTCTGCAGTGCAGGCGTAGTTGTCGTTCCATGGCCATGGATAAGTGCAGAACCAAGGTCGGCGCAGAAGTGTTGAGGCAGCTTGGGCTTCAGGAAATGGCAGTCAGAACTTGCAAAAAAAAACATCACGTTGAAATTTTTTATTCCTTAAAAAGAAGCAAAACGCTAGTCTTATAAGCTTCTTCTCTGGCAGGCTCTGGGACTGCCTTTGACCTCGGATTGCTTTCTGTCGCCTTTTTTTCTGTGGCTGTCTTAGTTCACTAAGCTGTGGTTCTGAACCACGGGAGTGTCAGGCACCCTTCATGGGCCGTCAAGGGTGATAGCTAGGGGTGAGTGAAGGCGAAATCGGTATAGGCCAACTAGATACGGGCGAATATTCAAATTATTAGAATGACAATCGATTTTTTCCCTATTCGACACTCGCTTCGACCCGAATTCGATTATCCGACCGCATCGAATTATTCGACGTCCTCGAATATATACTTCAACATTTTGAGTGAAGCTGCTCGGCAGTGCAAGCCCATCTATTCATACGCACGGAATAGCCTTCATCGCTGTCGGCATTATTGTAGCCGTCATCACTGGACTGACTGTTGAAAAATGCAGTCCAATGTCACCGGCACCAAAAGGGCGTCAAGCACCGGAAACTGAGTACGGATGACTAGAGGATTTTGGGGGGATTTGCTACGCCCCAGAAAGTGAGGACAACTGGGTAAAAGGTTTTCTCACAACGAGAGAGTCTGCACCAGCACACAAATATCATGACAAGGCACATTTCATTAGTGCAGGCTCAGCGCAGAGCGCAACTGGTGTCGTGTGAGCTTTCTTACACCAGGTGTAAGATATACCAGGTGTTTCACCTATGATGTTCTGCAATTCTTTAAAAAATACGCTTTCTGAGTTAGAAGAGCGCTTCTTTCGGCATAGCATTGTCAGTGGTGTGGTACATCAGATTACAGCTAAGATGTGCTAACTAGCAGACTGGTGAACTAATATTGAGTCAATTTTTTTCCTATTGCTGTTAGCCTCCTTATTTATCGAGAGGCGTGTAACCCTCCGCAAGCAATATCGATATCATTTTTTATAGTTTCGAAAACGCAGTTACCCTCAGCGCTGTGGCCCAACAAATTTTGGCTGTTTCGACGAGTTACGTGCACTGAAAGGGTTGCTTCGCCTGCTAGCTTTTCGAAAGCTCGTGCATTTTGCCGCGATGTAGCTTAACTTACTTTACTGTGGAATAAAACGAGCAGATTCGCTTTTATTTTCATGTCACTGATCTTTCTTATGTATTTTTCACCTTTGCTGTTTGTGAGAGCACGGAGATAGAAGGAAAAAGGAGAATCAGATTTCTGAAGCAGTAAATGAGGTTCGTTTCGCGCTATTTATCAGTTGCACCGTTTCCTAGTCTGCATTGGATTGGATTGGAAACGTTTATTGTCAGCACTGAGCCATAGTGGGCATTATACTAGGTGGCTTCGAGCCCATGGCTCTTGGCGACCTTGTGAGCCCACTCAGTGGCCCGGACTTGCGTCAACGGGTCTGAGCTGGCCAGTATAGCCTCCCACCGCTCTAGAGAAGGGACTGGTAGTAGGTCCGCCGGTGGCGGCGCCTTTTTGCAGCTCCATAAAATGTGGTCATATCCGGCTATCTCGCCGCATTGTTTGCAAGTAGCGTTGTATTGTGTTGGATACATGTGTGCTAGTCTCGACGGGCTAAAGAAGGCTCGCGTCTGGAGCCGACGCCACGTTACCTCCTGGCTTTTGTCGAGCTTTTTGTCTGGTGGCGGATAGATCCTCCTTTCCAGTTTAAACTGATTGGTATATTCGTGAAATGATATGAATGCATCTCTCGTGAAATTTGAGGACTCAACCCGGCTCACTGCTCGGCTGACATAACCTCGAGCTATACTGTGAGCCAACTCGTTTCCCCTGTTCCCCGAGTGTGCCGGCACCCATATTAGTTCCACCTCTCTTTTGTCCCAGTCTTTGTCTTAATATTCGTTCTGCCTCCTGGGAGATCATACCCCGCGCAAAAGTGTTGTCTGCAAATGCGTCGCCTCTCCACCTCCAATCGCCGTTTCTCGCTGGCGTGCGAGGGGTCCTCAGCACATCCTTCGTTGAGAACTAAGCCTTAGCTCCTTGGAGCTTTTGACACTGCGACACTGGCCCATCAGCCAGCTGTGCAGACGCTGCTAATGTCACGCCGACAGCGGCTTGCAGCGGAGACAAGGAGACAAAGCTGATAAACGAATTTTTTTCTGCGAAATAAATTAAGTGCATTATTCCATTTCAGCATCGTTTAGTCGGAAAACATGTCCAGATTATCCACCTTCTCGCCTCCCCCCTTTCCACATGGTCGTTGGACTCCACGTCACCTATGCTGGCCCACGCGGAATCCTGGGGGAAAAGCATTCATGGTTGAGAGCTACTGCGCTGACAATCTCGTTTAAAGTGATTTTGAGAGAGTCTGAACGCTTTGACACTCGATCGATCTAGACTCCGTTTCTTTTTCTTTTTGGAGTGCAGGGAGTGAAGGGCTGGCTGACGTACCGATGGATCTATTAACACTGCTATCTTACTTCTTAAATTATGATGCGATTCACGCTTTGTGCCATGGTGCTTTAGAGCTCTGGTCGATGGGTCACTCAAACTCCTCCTTTCTCCGCCGCAGGAATGTGGTGTTCGGCCAGTCTGACACCAACCACGAGAGGATGGTGGCCTTCCCGGTCGTCCGAGACAAGCTGGAGCGGCTGCGGATGAACGAGCCCGACCAGGACGAAGCAAAAGCCGCCGAAGACCTACGGAGGCACATTTCTTTGGCCTCGTATGCCCTTCTGCAGGCGACCCTCTTCATCGAGGGTGACGGTCTAATCTGAGTTTCGGCAGTAAACGCCGGCTGTGTGGTGCTGTCCTTTTTTTTTCTTAAAGATTGGGCTGTGTCTCACTGTGCTGTACGGTTGGCGCGATCGTGCAGCACCATCACCGCGACAGAACACTATCCCACAGGCGTAATCGGGTGGTTCGTTTACTCCTTCCGTCACAGTGTCTCCACATATGTGTTGTCGGGAGCAGAAGTGGTGTGTAACACTTTGGCGCTTCATTTAGAATTGATTGCTGTGCCACTTTCCAGCAGCTCCTACTGTCCAAACAAATGGAGTGGCGACCGTTTTCATTCAGAGGCATGTCAATTCACTCGTTTCTATGCTTGGCGCTTCACCTTGGCGTAAACGCTGAAAGGCGCTATAACCGTGCAACCGCAAATGTTATAGACCACTCCTGTACCCGACAGCCATAACCACGCAACCGCGAATGTTATATACCACTTCTGCACCCGATGGTACATAACTTGTCTGTTTCGGATCCCGCCGGGGTGTAAGCTTCTGCGAATGCCTGGCGTTTGCATCTGGGGCCCTTTGCAACAAGCCGCATAGAACCATAACGAGCCAGGCATTCTAAATGAACGTAGAAAAAAAAATTGCTGAGGCTCAGCTTGGCTAAGCCTGGGGAATGCGAAGCATATTAGTGGCTAGGCTTGGTAATACATGGCTTTCCTTGGTTGAATACTTGGTCATTTTAATACAACCACTAGAAGCCTTCGTCGTGGGGGAAGACAACGGCATGGCTACAGCGGAACGCCGACTAACCCCCAGACGCGCGCTGGGTGAGCGCCTGGATTGCCACGGAAGCCGCGTCTGCCTGCCCGGTGGAGCGAGCGTTTCACCTACGCCGAGTGTGAACGCGCGTTCGAAATGCGCGGGAATGCGCGGGTGTGACGGCTAGGGGTCCCACGGCGACGGCGCGAGGTGGAGGCCGGCTCTCTCATCCGATGTCACGTGGTGTGACGTCACGCTGTCACGTGGCGTGACGGCTAGGGGTCCCACGGCGCGAGGTGGAGGCCGGCTCTCTCATCCGATGTCACGTGGTGTGACGTCACGGTGTCACGTGGTGTGACGTCACGGTGTCACGTGGGGGTCCCACGGCGACGGCGTGAGTGGTAGCTCTAGCAATATGCTTCGCATAAAAATTTTAAGGTGGCTGCCTCCGCGCTTAAATGTTATGGCTCTGGCGAATGTCTGCTTTCGTTTGCTAGTTTCACAAACATGAGCGCTTTATAAAGATCCTCTTACGTGTTTATTTGTTGATGCCTTCTTATGATAGGAATAAGAAGCATATTTGAGACCATGAAGATATTGTATAGTCATTTGGACGACCAGGCAAAAATTGCACTGACTCATCTGGGAGGGAGGAATTTTGTGGGGTTTAGCGTCTCGAAGCTTTACGTTGGCTATTAGGGAGGGCTCTGAATTAATTTCAGCCACCTGGGGTTCATTAACGAGCGCTGACATCTCACAGCACACGGGCGTATGTTGCATTCCGCCCAGTGGTTTCCCCAGGAATTGAATTTCGACGGGGTGCTCAGGTTGTAAGGGAGTGATGTTGAGGGTAGAGAAGCGGTGGTGAGTTTTTTTATTTATGCTGTTCATTTGTCGCTAGCAACGTTTGTGACTCCAACACTCATGAGGAGGATTGCGAACAATTCACTTTACACGACATCATCGGAGCGAGAAAATGAAAGCAAAGAAACAGTAGAGAAGTAGTGCAAAGAGGGCGACAGCAAGCCGCTGTTCGAGCGTCACCACAGTCACCACTTTTTGGCTTGCGTACACGTTTTGATCGCGTTGAGCCCGCACTACGTGATGAGTTCGAGGTTTTATCTTGAGGGCACTACTATCAAAACTCCTATTGCATAATTACTATTATACAATTACTATCAAAATTATATCCCGGTGATTACGACCCCGAATGTGCACTATGTGTCGAAATAGCCACTTATGATCACATATTGTGGAACTGTAAAGAGGAGACGCCACCAGAATCTCTAATAAAAGTTCCTACTCAAGAGCAATGGGATGTCGTGTTTGAACGCCCAGGTCTGAGATGATCATCTCAGACCTGGGCGTTCAAACTCTGGTCATTGAATGGGCTACTCAAATCGCTGACAGCCGTGGACTGATAGCCACCTAGCACGGATCATCTGCATTTTGCCTGTTCTGACAAATTAAATGTTTTGCAATCCAATCCCCATAGTGTGTTAAAAAAATATTTCCTTACGAATTAGGGGTGCCTTCAGAAAAACAAATGGGAGACCTTCTTGCACCTAGTCTGCGCGTGCACATGACTTCACAAAGGTGTTCTCCACATGCGTACTATCAGCAGCTAAAGTTCGCGGGACGAAGTGTGCGAAAATGAATTATTTCTGCGCAGTCTCCTAATCCAGTCTCCAGAAATGTCCGCTGTTAGGCTACCTGCATGCTGTACCTGCTAGTACCAGTATACCGGACAACTAGGTCATGAGGCATCGCCACAGTATATATATATATATATATATATATATATATATATATATATATATATATATATATATATATATATATATATATATATATATATATATATATATATATATATATATATATATATACTGTGCCGGGTGTCCCAGCTAAATGTAACCAAACTTAAAAAAGGCTAAGTGTCCCAGTACAGTGAAACCAACTCAGGGTTGTTCATAGTCGCGTGGCCTAGTCGAGTATTTTTTTCGCTCTTCAA